>NW_027271157.1:57500-657500 GCF_040938485.1 Diadema antillarum | reverse complement strand
TAGCTGGGTCTGGCACACTCTTTGTCACACCACGCCCCTAGCTGGGTCTGGCACACTCTTTGTCACACCACGCCCCTGGCTGGGTCTGGCACACTTTTTGTCACACCACGCCCCTAGCTGGGTCTGGCACACTCTTTGTCACACCACTCCCCTAGCTGGGTCTGGCACACTCTTTGTCACACCACGCCCCTAGCTGGGTCTGGCACACTCTTTGTCACACCACGCCCCTGGCTGGGTCTGGCACATTCTTTGTCACACCACGGCCCTAGCTGGGTCTGGCACACTCTTTGTCGCACCACGCCCCTAGCTGGGTCTGGCACACTCTTTGTCACACCACGCCCCTAGCTGGGTCTGGCACACTCTTTGTCACACCACGCTCCTACCTGGGTCTGGCACACTCTTTGTCACACCACGCCCCTACCTGGGTCTGGCACACTCTTTGTCACACCACGCTCCTACCTGGGTCTGGCACACTCTTTGTCACACCACGCCCCTACCTGGGTCTGGCACACTCTTTGTCACACCACGCCCCTAGCTGGGTCTGGCACACTCTTTGTCACACCACGCTCCTACCTGGGTCTGGCACACTCTTTGTCACACCACGCCCCTAGCTGGGTCTGGCACACTCTTTGTTACACCACGCCCCTAGCTGGGTCTGGCACACTCTATCAATGTTAAGTTGTAATGTAACTGTTAAACAGTAATGCTAAGTTTAACACTCGAAATGTTAAATTTAACATTAAAGGTTCTAGGAGTGACATTGAAAATGTTGTATATGCCATTTCATTTTGTTAGATGTCAACACATCCAAGGAGACACCAGGAGATAAAAGTGTAAAGTGTTGGTTCATGCTGGCTCTGCACACCCACTTTCAACCCGCGCACACACCCAGCTCTACAGTTGTTCTGTAAACTCTAAGTTCTTAATAATGAAACAGTAAATCCAACATGTTTAATATTCCGACTCCACGAACCTTTATTCAATAGGCGTTTTCACATCAGCCCAATGTTTCGAATAGCGCGCTATTTTCTAACTTGGGAAATTGACCCGATCACGAAATAGCCCGCTATCTGATAATGTGAACACAAATTAGCGCGCTAATTGTATCGCTCTGATCGAGAAAACTTCTCGAGTACAACTCGGGAAATTTCTGAAAAAGCGGGATAATTCGCGAACTAGCGCGCTATTTGATAATGTGAAAACGCCTAAAAGCCCCCTCACACCTGAGCGAATGTAGGGAGACGAAGGGGGACGAATGGGAAAAACGCACGAAATGCGCGCGAATTCAACGATTTCAAATAAGATTGCCTTCAAATCATCCGATTATAAACTAAAGTCAAATATGATTAACGAATGGTAAGCGAAAGATAAGTATGACATGCGAAGGATAACGATTTTTCGGTTCACTTCTTTGAGTAAATTGCGGCCGAAGACGAGCGAAGGGTTGATATGACCCGATAAGACGAACGAACAATGAGCGATGGCTTGATATGGCGTGCGATTGGAAACAAAGACAAAAGAATAGATCAGGCGTTCTCGTACGTGTTTGCGCTCCTCGGGGAGTATAAAAGCGACCAGGTCCGTCCAAATTTCAGTGCGGCAAGTGAAATCATCCACGCAACATGAAAGGAAGAGGCAAAGGCAGAGGGAACGCACGAAAGACTGCATCAACCGGGAAGAAATCCACAACCTCGGAATGCTCATAACCACAGTCGACAGATTCCAGTATTTTGGCACTGTAAACATTAATGTGTTTTTTTTTTCGCAAAAATTGTGAGTACGTGGAAGGTGATAGTCATCACGATGACGAGTTTGGTAGGGTAGGAAGAGAGTTATTTCTTATAAACATATGTGCAAAAATGTCAGGAAGCTCATCAATTGAAAATTTATACATAAAAAATACCAACATTGTAATGAAACAAATCAATCGATTTCAGATTTTTGCTTCTACACAAAAGATCATTTGTGTGAAATAAATATCCAACATTATTAATTATTCTTAAAGCACGTTTTTGAAGAAGAAAAAGGGTATCAAGCAAAAACTGAGATGAATTGCCCCAATTGCTATCATTTTAGCAAAAAATAAATATTGAAACAGTAACAATGGAGGTGAGGTGATAACAAATCTGACGTACCCCTAAATTGACTCGACCTACCCCCTTTCCCCTATTGTATGATACCAACCACCAACATCGCACCAGACAAATTTGTAGTCACTGTCCACTATAGCCAACAGGATTATACTAAAAAAGCCCTTGTAGTTGTAGTATAGCGAGCCAGACAGAGGAGGCTTTCTGATGGCCACATGCTTGCCATCAATAGCTGCCACACAGTGGGGAAAATTCCACCGCTTGGAGAATCCACCAGCAAGTTGTCTCTATTCATCAGGGGTTGAAGGGGCTGTAATGACTTCATCTGCATACTCGTCACATATAGCCTGACACACTTCCCTGACCACTACAGATAGGGTGTTTTCAGGCACCCTCCACCCATACTGCATGTCGGAGTACTTGGTGCCAGACACAAGATGACGAAGAGTAGCTGCCAACTTGAGACCTTCTTCCAGCGGCTCCCTGTACCAGGTGTACTGCCTCCTGATTCTTCCTCTGACCCTCTCCAGGATTTCATTGTAGAGTTCAGGGGGCATGCAGAAAAATTTCTTGAAAGTCGAAGGGTCTTCTCTTCGGAGCTCAACCAACAGCTGGTGGTAGATTCCAAAAGCCCTTCTTCTGGCAGGGTTCAGCCACGTCCTTCTCCAGATAAGACGTCGTCTGAAGCCTCATCTCCATCTGAAGCGGCCTCTGATGAACTGGTGTAGGTTCAGCTGCTGATGTATAACTTCATTCTGAGCCATTGCCAGTAAATACTGGACTCTGAGGCGGGCTGCATCTTCCATTTTTCTGAAGAAACTTTGAAACTTTCGGGTGGAATGTTTATATACGAGTGGCGTGGTGAGTGGCTGGTCACAGAGAGCAGCTCAGCATTCGCCAATTTTTTCGTCAGGTCATTCGCTCGTATTCGTATCACTTCGCAATTCATAGTTTGTCATAGTATCTCTTAGACTTGCCTTCGTGTATGCATCGCTATTCAAATTTAGTAAAAGTCAATCTTGGTTTCCCTTCGCATAGAAGATGGCAAGCGAAAATACGTTTGTCATAGTATCTTCGTTTTTATGCGCAAGTCATATCTAGTCATCGTGTTGCTTCGTTTAGGGTTCTTTCGAGATGGGTCCACCTTGGCAAAAGAGCGATGAGGGACTATGCGTGACAATAGCACACGAACGATAAACGAACGATTACCGCAGACTAAATAAGAGATACAAATTCAAGCAAATGACAGACGATTTTTCAATTCGTCGGGAAATTTTAAACATGTTAAAAAATCCCGTGCGAATTTGATTAATCGCAACTGTTAGTTCAGAAGGTGTACGAACCCAAACACGAAGGGTAATTATGATTTACTATCAATTACCATTGAAAACGATTTTTCAAAAAAAAAAATGCCTTTCGCCAGCCATAGCAAGTAATATTTAAGGCAACTCGCTCAGGTGTGAGGGGGCCTTAAAGAAATTAGCGTGATGCATCCCATCATGCCTAGCGTGTGTGTCCCAATCGATCGAGGCAAACTGCACACAAATCATGAGGAATTTTTGAAATTGCACACATAACTGATGCTGTTTGACCTGCTCAGCTGTCGAATAAGCTCGAAAAAAATGTCGGGCTAATTCTCTTCGGGCTGATGTGAATAAGAAATGAAATAGCGCGCTAATTCGCAATCTCGAAAAATATCTCGAGCTTGGATATTTATCGCGCTGATGAGAAAACGCCTACAGTGTTATATTTTACATTAAAAGTGTTAAAGCTAACACTCAAATAGACCGAGGAGTGACAAAATGTAAAAATGTTTGATTTATAGTTTCATTTTTGACTATGTTTAATTCTCTTCTTTTTTTATCAGTCACCTGCTAATGGAAAACAAATGAAAACGTTAAAAGGGTTTCATTTAGTTTTTTTCGTCTTCCTGTGCTTTGCAGAAATTTCCCAAAAGTAAAAAAAAAGAGAAAACACCAAGAAAAATGTAAATATTCTGTTATCCAGTCACTATCACTGTCAAATAAAGTTGCTTTAATTGAATTTCTTCCATTCGTGATATTAAGTCTGCCACATTTTATTTAAAAAAAAAAAAAAATCGCTTTTATTCCAAGACAGCATCTGATTTGATGCTGTGTTTTAGATGTGTAAGGTCCCGGCTAAAAGTACTTTCGTTGACCTCTGGTAGGGCAGCGAGATTGCCTTCCCATATGGTTATTTATACAGATTAGCTATACTCCTTTATCTGCGTGTAGTTGTCTATTTGGCTGCACACTCCGTGATGCGACGGGTATCTCGATAGCTGCCCTCGGGCATGGTGGCGTCGACGACCGCCAGTCACCTAATACAAGAAAAAAAAAAAAACATTTCAGACATGCGCTTGACTACATCATACCGGATCGTCGTAATGTTTCCATTACAATTAACGAAATCGTGTCACAACTCTGAGATGACGCCTGGTATGTAAATTGCTTTAACTATAATGTGCTGCTTAGACTGCTGTACTGGAGATTACAGATCCAGGAGATATTGAGCATATACACATTCAGCAACTTCTAATCCATAAAATTGAAGCATGTCTCGACAAAAAAAAAAAAAAACACACACGAAAACATGCGCAAGGTCTGTAAAATCTAATGGTTAGTGCGTATACCATTACTATCGATTGAACCTTTAACCATTTGACAACTTTCTAAAATTGTTCAACTCCAGTTTCAATTGCCTGCAGATACCCATCAATCCAAAAAGTCCACTCGGTAAATATCAGTTGCTTCAACAGTTAGCTACTCTATACTGATATCACTTTGCATAAAGGTGAAAATCATCATAGCGTAAACCCAAACTTGCCCACTGCTGTCTCGATTGCGGGTACAATCTTTCCCAGTAGACCACTCACTGCCCATCCCCAACGGAGAGATGCTGTCCTCGCAATGGCCGTCTGCCCGTCCTCTTCAGTAGTAGCAGCAGCAGCACGATCGGACACTATCCATAAAGGGGAATAACTCACTCTCTATTCACACCAATAATGATATCTGCCGGCAATGATATGCCATTCATGTTATCAGTAATAAAATTCCCTATCCATTCCCGTTGGAATTATGAAAATCGGTAAAATACTTTTTGAGATGTATCCAAAAATTGCTAGGGGGAAACTTACTTTTTTGGTTGAATGTATAAAAGGAGGGCGGCGCCTTGAAGAATCTAAAAAAAAAATACATACAAAGAAGATAATAGCTATCTTAAATTAAGAATAATGCATGTGCACTTGTAATGTATATGACAATTTTCTTTGCTATTGCACGTACTTTTCAAGACTGAGGAAGCAAACATTTTGGAGGTTGATTGTGATTTGTAATCTCATTTACCCTTTTTTTTTCAGGCGACATAGTCATATTTAGGGCTCACACCCGTAAATACAATGGAATGTCCCAGACCCCTTCACAAATTCGTACCAAAGATACCAAAATAAATTAAGAAAAAAATTGATTAAAAATCAATGATGTAGTTTGGCAAAAAAACTGAATAGCTGTAGATATTGAGTATAAATTCCTCTACAAATTGCATTTTGGTTGGAAGATGAAAGCTTTTCTGGTGGAATTTGAGGGGACTATATTTCATTGGGTACGTGTACGGAAAATGGGTGATTTTTGGAGTGACAAGAACTCGTAGTCTGGCTTTGCGGACCCCTGGACAGAATTTGAACTGAATTATCCACCCTGAGAATTTGATGGATGAAAGGGTATATCTACCTTATCCAGGTAAGTGAAGCTGAAACACCTCATTTCTCCCAGCTATTTTACAGAATTTTTTGAAATTTGATTGTTAACACACATCCCTATGGGGAAATATTTATGGGTGTGAGCCCTTTAGACGTATCATTCTCTCATCACCCGTCAACAGATGGCGCAGTTTTGACGGGGTGCTGGCCAGTTGTAGTTGTCGACCAATGTGTATAGTACGTTTGGGAAGAAACGTCGGAATAAAGGCGTGGAAAGGCGGTTGCCTGTAGCAAATCTCGAAGCTTCATTGGCTGAGTATAATCAAAAATACGTTTCATGCTAACCTAGCTGATGTCATGATATTTGCAGGGTCAAGTTTTTTCAGAGTTTCTCATTGTATTGTATGACTATCTTCTCTTTGTGTGTGTGTTTTGGTTTTCTGTTTTGTTTTGCTAGTTTCTATTTGCGTGTACTATTCTTTGCACACTAAATTGCTGCAGCTGAAAATATTGAAAGGAACAGCGAACTGATGCTGGCTAGGTTTGTTCTGATTTATGAATGACGCATACTTCAACAAAAGTGCTCTCTTTTATTGTCAAAAGTGATTAATTGCTATCATCACCTCTGATAGGCAGCATAACTTTTCTGTGGCACGGAGCATGGCTACAAAGGAAAGATTCTAGTTTTTACTGCTTCTTTAACCCCTTCTTGTTACCAGGGAGGTGTTAAAAGAAAGAGCGGAATCTCTTCGAAATTTATGCAAATTTGTGTGTATTCTCTTCAGAATGACAATTAAACGCTTAGCATTTCTCTGGCTTTGATGCTCCATGCTACAAGCCGTTCTTTCATAGAGACCATATCGAGACCACAGGACGTGATTGATGTTAACCATTTTAAGCTGTATTTTAGAGAAAATGTTGAACTCCTTTATGGAACTTGGTGGTAATCATGGTACGGAACAAATCCTTCCAGTTTTTCCTTCATTTCTTCTTCTTGTACTATCGACCTCGGGAATAAGAAAAAAAAGAATATCAGAATCTCATTAACATGTTTGGAAATTCATCCATTATGTCCATTTGCGTCCATAATTTTGTTTCCCAGGATTAGCACTTCGATGTTAAACCTTTCGGATTATAAAGTTATCGTCTAATGCGCATTTGGCATTTAGCATTTAAACGTAAAGATGTACACTTTCTACTGATTTCTGTTCGTGTGTCCTATTCTCTGAACACCAAGAATTGTTGCTGAAATGTTGAACGGGACGGCGAACAGCTGCCGCTCGCTGACCATACTGTAATAGATGAGTGATGCCTAGTACATACTGAAACAGAATCGTTGGCTTTTGTCAAGACAATTTATCAACACCTGTGATCAGTCTGGTGATAGAGCCCATAACTTCTCCGCGGCACGGAACATGAGTACAAAGGAGATTTGTTGTTGTTGTTGTTTTTTTTTCTCCTTCTCCAACACCTCCCTAGTGTTCTACTACAGACTATGTTGTCTACTATCATGACGATGTGGTCAACAATTTCTGCTTTTGGACCCAATGAACAAACCTTTTAAAACAGCTGCCTGCCAGTTGTCCAGCAACCTAATCCCAAAATAGGTTGATTTGTGTGTCGATTGTATGTTATAATATGTTTGGAAATGATGAAGGAGCGTCACAAAACAGGCTAATTATTTCCAACGATGATACAACACACATACACACACACACACGCGCGCACAAACACGCACACACACACGCAATTCAAAGGATAGCTAGTAATTTTCCTGTGGAAGACATGCGGCTCTGTAACGTTTTAATGTTAAAGAAGATCATGGCATTATGAAGACCTGCATAAATATCAAAACTGGCGAAAATACTTGCTTCTAACAGCAAATAAAAAAGTAGATGAGAATTCAATTAGTACTCTGAATGTCTCTCACACCAAGGTGTAAATGTGAATTAGATTGGTATTTAGTAGGTCTCTCACACCAAAGAGTAAATGTGAAATATATTGGTATTCAGAATGTCTCTCACACCAAGGAGTATATAGATGTGAATTAAATTGGTATTCAGAATGTCTCTGAAACCAAAGAGTAAATGTGAATTAGATTGGTATCCAGAATGTCTCTCATATCAAGGTGTAAATGTGAATTGAATTGGTATTCAGAATGTCTCTGAAACCAAAGAGTAAATGTGAATTGAATTGGTATTCAGAATGTCTCTGAAACCAAAGAGTAAATGTGAATTAGATTGGTATTCAGAATGTCTCTCATATCAAGGTGTAAATGTGAATTAAATTGGTATTCAGAATGTCACTGAAACCAAAGAGTAAATGTGAATTGAATTGGTATTCAGAATGTCTCTGAAACCAAGGACTAAATGTGAATTAAATTGATATTCAAAATGTCTCTGAAACCAAAGAGAAAATGTGAACTAAATTGGTATTCAGAATGTCTCTCATATCATGGACCTAGGTCCATGCTCATATCAAGGAGTAAATGTGAATTGAATAGGTATTCAGAATGTCTCTGAAACCAAAGAGTAAATGTGAATTGAATAGGTATTCAGAATGTCTCTGAAACCAAAGAGTAAATGTAAATTAATTTGGTATTCACAATGTCGCTCGCACCAAGGAGTAAATGTAATTTAACCCTCTGTATGCCACATTTATTTTAGGTTTATGTGTGAAATTTGTGCACATTTGATTCTTTGGCATAGAAAGGGTTAATCAGTATCAGAATGTCTCTCACATCATGTGGTTTCCCAGCTAGTCATCAAGTTTGCCGTTTGTGTAAATTATTCAAACATTAGAATGTTGAAATGTAATCCTAATATTTCCAAATAATTCACATACGTGAAATATACGTTACACTGCCTTTAGTGTTGTATGTTTTATTGTCCTATCTCTCATCTACAAAACAGATACTCCTTTATGAGGCACATAACACATGAAACTGCGAAAACTTTAATGAGGTAATATCCCGGTATTGTTTGCTTACTTGTATCTATTAAAAGGTTATTTTCTGAGCTTTGAACTAATTTATATACAAATTAGTACTTTCAAGCGTATTTATAGTGAGAGAAAAAATATTTTTATTAGCACAATGAATGAGATGGTGGGATAGCATGTAGTTTACCACTTTAAACTTAAATTGACTCGGTATTTTCGGCACAACGAACAGAAAATATGTGTATTATTTTACTGTGCTTCTGAAGTCACCTTAAATGGCGGGGCTTTTTTTCGACGGCACAAAATAAATCAGAATTGCACAGTAAAAGTAGAATGTGAGTTTAAATGATCACGGAAACGATTTCAAATTGCTATCAATGAGTTTAATTGTGAGTAACTACTTAAATTATTGAGACAAATATTTCATTTGATTCCTTTAAATCTCCATAAATTGTCTTCTCGTTAACATTTAGTCTCGTCTCTTTTTTCATATCTGTCTAAATAATGTGTAATCACTTTTTTTTTCTGCGAGGATGCTGTGTGCAAGTGATTAAGATCATTCATCGTGTCATGAACATTCCATGACGCTTTGCATCCAGTGGATGTACATTCCATTAATTCTAATCCTTAAGACTGAAAATTTCAGCGGACAGCAATTCTCCAGCAACAGTAAGTACTGAATGATATACCTTTACAACTTCAAATCTAAAAGATGGTGCTATTGTATACCGACAAGATACTGAACTACTAGTTTACTTATTTACAAATCACTGTACCCGCCTGCTGATAATTGTGACGATACTGCTAGATGTGATTGAGTGCTATCAAAATCTCTGAGTAGTTTTAATCGGTAGAGGATGCTTTGCTGGTCCGCACCGAAGCCTGACTGGCACTACATGTATTATCATAATTCCAACTCCGACACTCTCAAGCGCCCCTCTTAGCTCTACGGACATTGATGGACCATAGGGAGGTTTTAAATCCCTGTAACTTATGTCGCCTAAGATAACTGAGGGGGGGGGGGGGGTCCAAAATAAGAAAAGACTAGTCAACTGGTTTCCATGCGATGAGTCAGGTGCGTTCCTATATCAGTGCATAAATCAATCATTGATAGGATATACCGAAGTTCCTCAGTCATGGCTGAAGTAAACGTCAGCATAAAAAACAGCACCAAACCAAACAGGTGTATAGCTAGTCTAGGCCATGAAGTGTGGTATATATCTTTGTAACTGTGCTTGTCCATAATCAGGGGTTTCCAGGGTTCGTTGCGGCGGATAGGGGCTGCATTTCCTGTGTCAACACATCTTCAGGTACTAGTGCCTTCAGCCTGGTTGAGTATAGTACAGAAAGATAAATTTGATTTACTTATTTAATATAATTGGAATACTTATTGACAAATGCCGTCACACCGACGTTAAGGAACACCGATTTAATTTCATGGAGTTGAATAGATAACGCGATACCCGCTGCATGCTAGAAGGATAACAACCAGCACTGGCAGTCGGGCAGAAGCTCGATGGTCTGATGGACAAGACGCCTGTCCAGTGATCAGGAGGTCGCTGGTTCGACTCTATCCCGAGTATGTATGCCCATGATTTTTTCTTTTCTAAATCAAAACAGCTATTCCTAAAACACTGATTAATTTGGTGCTCATTTACGACGATGCAGAGCAATTTGTCAATCAGCAGCAATAAAAACAAGTTGACGCAAGAATTTCATTAATTTGAATAAGTACGCAGTACCCGTTGACAGGCAATGCCTGTATGTCGGGCAGAAGCTCGGTGATCATATGGATAAGACACCTGTCCGGTGATCAGGAGATCGTTAGTTCGAATCCAGCCCGAGTATATACTCATGATTTTATGTCATGGCTACTACTAAAACAAACTTTACGCCGATGCAGAGCAATTTGTCATTCACTTGTAATAAATCAAATCGGATTTCAGAGATTACAAAAAAAAAAAAAAAATCTTACAAAATTCGTTGATATAACCGTGCCGTTATCAGGGGCGAATCCAGGAATTCCGTACTCGGGAGGCGCCCTTAGAAAATTAAAGGTAGCGCACGTGCCCTCCCCCTCCCCCTTATTTTTTCTCTCTCTTTTTTTTTCTTTTGAGTAATAAAAATAAAGAGGGGGCGCGTCTCCGATGTGCCCCCTGTGGATCTGCCACTGGTTATCGATGACAGTCAATCTTTTTTTGGTCTTTTATCATCAGAAATGTTTCGTAATGTTGCTATTACATACATCTCCAATCGTCAATGATCGTGCCTAACTTTGATTATAAAGTCTAATCTGTGATTGAGAGCTGTGAAGAAAAAAATAGTTTGAAACGTAATTAAAATGGTCCATGATATGACCAGTGTTGAATTAAACATATTCTATAAAAAAGTACAGTTTAAATTATTTGGCCAAGGAAGACGATAGAGCAGGTTAATTGTATTGTCAGACACAAGGAATAATGACAGGTTTTTTAGCCTGTTCGTTTTTATACTGATGACAAAGGAGTTTGATTTCATTTCTCCGGAAAGGAAATCGCTTTCAAATACTGAAGTGTGTGTATATATATATATATATATATATATATATATATATATTATAGTCCGAGAGATTGTTCCTTTCCCAAACGTACGCGGTGCCACATTGTGGGTAGCATATATTGAAAGAAATTAGATTTGAGGCAGACGTTGATCTCGATATTGTTCTCGTTCTTGTTAAAATGGAGAACAAGATCGAGAGCAACCTTCGCCTCAAGTCTGATCATTTCAATATATCTATACTTCACCTCGGTGGGAGTAGAGAGTTGTTTCGCCTGATGACTGCAGCAACACACACCGCCACTGATAAGATGAAGGCGATCGTTAACAATGCTGCAGTGGTGGATTCCTGGCGTAACACTCCTTCTACAGTTTCAATCTCTGGACAAAACTTATCTGTTGGGATACAGCAAAAGCTGGTGTTAATCTGAAGTGCAGGCTAAACTTTATTTAAAACGATAAATGCAAAATACGATCACAAATTAATTACCGGTTTAGGTTTACCATCCACAAAAGGAGTTTAAGAGATTTGTTGGATAGGACACAATCAAATGCACAGAAACTTCAAATGAACGTGAATCTAAGGGTTTTGTTGGAAATCCGACAGCGGTGGAATATAGCAAATCGTGTGTATATCTCTGCCTCACCTACTTCATCAATGTCTGTGCAACATGACCACTACGAGATCTCTAGCTGGGCTCACTGATACCGAGATGAAGACAGGTCACAATGATTTATAACGGTGGAGGGATATGAAATTTAACTGGAAAGGTACTTCCGTATTATTTCATTTTACTTTTGAATTGTTACCAAACCGTTAAAACACCAAAGAAAAAAAAAAGAACGAAGCAAGAAAACAAAATAGGTATAACCACGGAGTAGCTCCATGGTATAACCGACAAAGACACTCTCTTAGGAGTGAAAACATATTGGGGGAGACACAAATAAGTCAAAGCGACAGCCATACACATAAGCCAAAGCAACAGCCATATACAGTTATAAACGGGGATGCGTTAAGCCCGCAGCACACTATACGATCCGACCGGTCGTATAATCTTAAGACCAGAAGTGTGACGTCACCAGTCTTGCCAGTTTCCAGTCGTACGACTGGGTCTTAGCGCCAGTCGTAGAGATTTGACATGTTGAATTTCTACGACCGGTCGTGGGCTTTCAGCCAATCAAGATACAGTAAAATACAAGCGCACGCAGTGCGCACCGCGCGCGCTTTAGGCCTAATACCCATGGGTAAAATGTATACTGAAGACGGGACAGCCGTAAGCCAACTCGTTAGGTCAGGTCGTACAGTCTGCGTTGGCAGGTTGTACGACTGGATCTTATGGTCGTATGGTTGTCTGGTCGTCTGGTCGTAAGTCGTATAGTGTGCGGCGGGCTTTACAGGCATTCGCGATTTCACCTGTAGGACAAAACGTTTTCCAGGTCGTAGTCGAGCCATACTCGTTCACTCCCTCACAGGTGATAGTGGTGCAGCTATTGGGTGAAGGTTTGAATGAGATTGGTGTAGAGCCATGTGTTGACCACGTGACATTATTCACTGTGATGGCGAATGAGTGGAATCCTGGCTGTGGTTGATATTCTCTAGGTACGTCACATGACACTGCCAATATGACGTCATTTTCATCGCCCCAATGCTCAGCAACTTTAATGTCAATTACATCGTCTGAAATAAAGATGAAATGAAAAAAATGAAATCAATTAAAATAAAGTCGAACAAAATGATAATGAAACAGAATTACGAAATACAATCACGCCAAAGAAGTTACTGAAATGAGATTGGTTCAATTGACTTGAAATGCATTTCTTGGTCTTTATTTTTGAACCGAAGAAAATTCCGATGTTCAGTGCCGATGCGTCGGGGATAGCATCGGACTTGATCACCCTGTTGATATGCACCCTTAGAAGTCTAGAGAAAATTCTTAAAAGTCACTTCATAGCCTGCGAAGCTTAAAAAAAAAATCGAAAGGGCTTCTCTTCCTTCCTCAGAAGCGGCGATACCATAGAAGTTGAATTCATGTTGCAGTATTTGGGTAAATTAGAATCATATTTGTGAAGATCGCCATTCCACACAACATAGAGCTGATGTTGTTAGTGATATAGAGCACACTATGTGGACAATGGCTATTTTTTTTTTTATAGAAGTGTGCACCACCCCCTGGTTGCCCTCTCTTTCTGCTCTTCATTTTGTTGTCGCTCTTGCTGTATTTCATCTTGCCTGTCTTCATTTGACTCTGCCACATGTCAGTATATATGTTATAGATCCTGCTGGACAATTTTTGGAATAAGAATTCACTTCCAACCTTCAGATTTTGTGGAAAGATGTTTTGCCCTTGCTACACTGCAAGGCATTGGCACTGTACTCCATGTTTTCTCAGCATTAGAGCCTGCTCACTCAACCTTCCCTGGGATACAAAAGGCCTTGGACAATAACATTCCTGTCAACAATGGATCTGGTCAAGTTCACTCTCTTTGTCTTCTTTGTGCTGCAGTGCAAAGAGACTTGCCTGAAAGAGCACCACAGCCAGTGCACTGGCTATACCAGGGCAACCTATTTAAAGAAATGCTATGGAACACGTGTTGTATATTATGTAAACTCTCCAGCCACCTTTGAGCTCTTACTTCTGAAATCTGGAGATGTCAGCACCAACCCTGGTCCATCAGACCCTCATGATGGATCTGCTGATAGTGTTTATCTCCTTGCTCCCAAGCGTTTTATATGCTGGTACCACTCTACATGATTTACAGCCTCTTCGACGTGTGCTCTACACCAGACTGCCTAATGAACTGTTCAGCAGAATCAAAGCCTTGGGTATTCGTCGCAGAAGGAAGACTCATCGTGGGAGCAAGGGCTTCAGAAGAAGAAGAAGACAGCAGCAGCATGAACATCAACTATCCAAAGAGAGATCTACTAATCTCTCCCACGAAACCTCTTCTGTGGAAGCAAGGCACGATAAGCTGAATTTTTGTGTTCTTAATGCTCGCTCACTCAGGAATAAATCTTCCGAATTTCAAGATTTTGTCACAGATAAGCACCTTGACATTGTATGCGTCTGTGAGACTTGGCTTACTCCATGTGATGATGCGGTGGTCGCTGACTTCTGTCCAGATGGCTTTATCTTCAAGCACCGACCCAGAGCTGGTAGACGTGGTGGAGGCATAGGATTCCTTAATACCGCAATGAACTGTGTTAAACCATCTTCTGTCTATGACAGCTTTGAAGTGATGTCAGGTACTGTTACATCAAACAGCATCAGCACTGATATTGTCGTTATCTACAAGCCACCTGGGACTCGGTCTTTTTTCACTAAGTTCTTAGATGAGTTCTCATCCATGCTCGATGATAGCATCTTTCGTCCGACGCCTCTCTTGATATGTGGTGACTTGAATGTTCATCTGGACAATTTGGCTTCTTCAAACACTAAGAAATTTAATGAATTGCTCTCTAGCCATGGTCTCATCCAGGTTATAGATGTCCCTACCCATGAGAAGGGACATATTCTCGATGTATTACTTTTTCGCTCGTCCGAGTGTGAATTTCATTCCAATTTTCAAGTCATACCTGGCATATCTGATCATTCTGCCATTACTTGCAACCTCCATCTTGATAAACCTCGCCAGACTAGGAGATACAAGGTTGTTCGAAATATCAGATCGATAGACAGGATTGCATTTGCTGCTGATGTTTGCAACGCCTTTAAGTTGTCTTCATCTGACTTGGATGTGTGCAGTGCTGTTGACAATCATAACTCGCATCTAGGCACCATTCTCGACACTGTCGCACCTGCTAAGATGTGCATCAGGAGCGATCAGTCCACAAGTCCATGGTATACTCATGAGATCATCCTTGCTAAGCGTAGCTGTCGAAAAGCTGAACGGAAATGGCGTACCAAAGGCAAACTGGAGATAGATCGGCAGCTGTACTCCCATCAGAGACAGATTGTTCATTCTCTTGTTCGCAAGGCCAAGCGTAACTACTATATTAGTCTCATTGAAGACTGCGGATCAGATTCGAAGCGTCTATTCAGTGTGGCTAATCGTCTCCTGAATCGTAAGAAGTCATCACCCCTTCCAGCCCATGTGAATGCTCAATCCTTGGCACAGCTCTTCATCCAGTTCGTCAAGTCAAAGATTAGTAACATATGTAGGAAATTTCATGCAGATGTCACCCCTCAACCACCCTTGCAACCAGTGCATCTTTGTTATCATTTGAATCTACCACTCCAGCTGAGATTGAGAAACTTCTGCGCAACATATCACCGAAGTCCTGCGAGTTAGATCCGATTCCTACCATCTTAGTGAAAGAGTGTGCTACCGTTTTTGTACCTATAATAGCCAGCATTGTTAATTTGAGTCTTCAGCAGGCATCAGTCCCAGTGTCATTGAAGTTGGCTTACATTTACCCTTTGTTATTGTAAAAGAAGCCATCTCTTGATCCTGGGGCTCTGCAGCATTACCGGCCTGTATCGAACCTTTCATTTTTGTCCAAGATCCTTGAGCGTGTTGTCTTTTCACGATTATCTGCTGGAGAATAATCTCTTAGATAACCGTCAGTCAGCATATCGGCCGCATCATAGTGTTGAGACCTTACTAGTTAACTTATCCAATGATATTTTGAGAGATATGGATGATGGAAAGACTACTGTTCTGTTACTGCTTGAGTTATCATCAGCATTTGATACTGTTAATCATACGATTCTGGTGAATACTTTGAAGTCATTAGGTGTTGATGGTAAAGCTCTTGAGTGGTTTAAGTCATACTCGTCTGAAAGGTTTCAGGTTGTTTGTGTTAATAATGCAAAATCTGATCCTGCTCCATTAGACTGTGGTGTCCCACAAGGATCTGTCGGGGGCCCAACGCTTTTCTCGATTTATCTGACTGGTTTGAAAGAGATTTTACATTGTCACTCTTTTAACTATCATTGTTATGCTGATGATATCCAGATATATACATAATTTCTACCTACCCAAACCAACATCGTTGACATCATCCAGAAACTTGAGGCTTGTATCCATGATGTCAAAAAGTGGATGAGCTCGCATTCATTGAAGTTAAATCAGGAAAAGTCAGAGTTATCATTTATTGGCTCCAAAGTTCTACTTGACATGGTTAGTCTTCCTTCTTTAACGGTTGACAATGATGTGGTTATTGCTCCATCTAAATCGTGTAGAAATCTTGGAGCATTATTTGATTCTACAATGTCCATGTCTGTTCAGATCTCTGCTGTCTGTAAATCCGTGAGGTATCAGTTACGCAACTTGGGCATTATTCGCAAGTATTTAACTCGTTCAGCCACGGAAAAAATAGCTCATGCTCTTATATTATCCCGACTTGACTTTGGTAATGCAGTCCTATTTCAGCTACCACAATCTCAACTTTCACGGCTACAAAAATTGCAAAATTCAGCAGCCCGCATTGTTACCCTTACCAGGAGAAATACTCACATTACCCCTGTTTTGTCCTCATTGCATTGGTTACCCGTTGAATCTCGCATTGTATTTAAACTATTACTATTTGTTTTTCATTGCATTCACGGATCTGCCCCAGAGTACAATGTTAATTTGCTGACATTTTATAATCCTCCCAGATGTTTAAGGTCATCCGATTGTAGATTGCTTGTTGTTCCAAAAACGAAGAAATCATGGGGGGATCGGTCATTTGCACATGCTGGACCTTACCTGTGGAATCAGTTGCCTCAAGATATCCGTTACATTTTGAATGTTGACTCCTTTAAAGTTGCCCTCAAGACTCATTTCTTCGCAACCATTTTCCAGTAGAATTGTATATACTGTATTATTTTTTTTTTCATTATCATTATTGTGTCATTCATTTTCATGTGCATGTTTGTGTAAGGATTTTTGTATTTCATAAGTTACTTCTACTGCGCCTTGATCACGTTAGCTATGTGGAATTGGCGCATTATAAGCACTCTGCGTTATTATCATTATTATTATTATTATTATTATTAATATGCTGAATTTTGTATTAAAGGTAAATTCTTTAACCAAAGCTCATTATACCTCCTGGACATATCAGATCGAGTGCAGTACTCCAGCTGAGTATGTTGCTTCCGTTACACATGACATTTACGCACTTGTGAGGACGAGGTGTCAGTACAACGGTAGGATGCCATGACGAAGACAGTACCTCACCGTCGATTACGATTTCGAAAGTGTCGAAAATGTCTTCCGGGTCAGTATGACACGTGATCGTCAGTTTGTTTTCACTCTCTCGATCGTGCGTCACGATGGAGATGACTTCATGTAGAATTGTCGGAACTGAAATTGGGAGATTATAGTGATGAGAAATTATTCCAGTAATATGTCCGTGCATGTACGTGAATTGTAATTATCAAAAAGCACCTTTTCAAATTCTCTGTTTGTTTCATTTTAAAGTAAGTTTAATGGAGCCATTTTCCGTTAACCAAGAAGATTAAACCTGCGTATACTCTTTCATTGTTTATCCACAACTTTTGTTGTTGATGTTGGCATAGATTATTTCAAGCTCTCAAGTTCACATTTACTTGTTACCCATCTGCCTTTACAAACCTACCTGACTATTTTTTTTATGGCATCCATTAGTTTAAACGGTAAAACTGCATGTAGTCTCGATGCAACTGTCTGCTATAATAATAATTATAATAATAACAATAATGATAATAATAATAATAATAACAATAATAACAATAACACTTAAACTTATTCCCCAAGCCAGGGAAGTAAAACAGATGCAGTGATGATACAGAATGATGTTCCAGTGTTAGATCCCTTCATATTTTCACTAAAATGATAACGATTTCATGCACAACACTCTTTCGGTGCTCACCATCACCCGTGGGGCAGTAGGTCTTTTCAACCGCTGTAGAGCCCACTCCATTTTGACCAAGGCAAGTCACGTGAGCACACCTATCTGGACGAGGTGCTATGATAAAGGAAGGGACTTCTGACAACGAAACTATCTCCTGGTCTACCTTTATGACGAATGTGTGGATGGGAGGATAAGGCTGATCACGTGGTTTCAGTTGACACGTAACCAAAAGTTTTCCTTCTGGATGATTGGCGTCCTGTTGTTCCTGAAGTCTGATTGACAGGGCGTCTTCTGCAGGTGCATCTATCCATGGAAATCAATCAAGTGAAGGTTTTGTGAGATATTTGTATCATCAAAATTCTTTAGCCAATACCTGCACTAGAACATGAGAAGTATAACAACGTCACCACTAATTTCCATACCTTTCCTGATGAATTCCTAAAAGCAGAGAAGATTGAGGAATGGCCTTTTAAATGCAAGATTCATACTGTAGCAATCACTCCTGTCCTATTACTTCATGGATACAATGCTCTCTTCTGCACATACAAACACCACTACATGCACAGAAGTTTAACTTCAACATAGACAACACTTGAAATAAACACACGTACACATACACTCACACACAATCAAAGCATACAGTAGATGAGAATGATTTACGTTTTGGACAGTAGATGGACGTTGTTGTTGTATTTCCGAGTCCGTTGCTTCCTTTACACGACACGTCCACACACCAGCGGGGAAGAGGAGAAAGACGAGTTTGAGGTGAAGACGATCTGGAGAGCACGACGCCATCAACGGTTATCTCATACATTGCGATGGGTGGAGATGATTGGTGGTGAGGATTCACGTGACACTCAATGATAAGACCAGGCTCGACGTCAGGGTCTGATTGATCGTGAAACTTGATGTTTATTACACCTTCCAATGGAAGCCCTTAATCGAAACAGAATGATTACACGATGTTATCAAATCGCATTAAACAGCTTATTCAAAATATCACAAATCGCTCTTTTCGTGCAAAGCAACAATGGCAGGCCCTTTATGGTTCATGTAATGATATATAATGTAAAATTCCTCATTTTATAAAACAGTGAAGATAAACATCTACTTTATAGAAAATATTTTCAAAATAAATTCAACCATCTTGATACTGTTAAAATGATGTTGAAACCATTACAAAAAAGGTCGAAACGGCAGTGAAGATTTTAGAAGTTTACAGAATACTGGAATAGGAAGGTGATCAAAACTACAGTAATTGCATAAAGTAAGGGCCTACATATATCGTTTCTATGGGGTAAATTCTCTCAAAAAAAGGTTCTTCGAAGTGTAAAATATCGGATGACTATTACACTTTATTCAGCTCTACATGCAGAGTAACAGTGTATGTTAATTGACATAGGTGGCCTGTTAATTGGACATCATTGGAAAGAGCACAAAGTAAAAAGGATATGTATAAGGTGGAAGGAAATCTGTAAAATCTTTGTGAGCACATCACGAGTTCGATGCCCACGAGTCATACAGCCCACGGGTGTACAGCTCATTAGTCATACAGCCCACGAGTTTTACAGCCCACGAGTCATCGAGCCCATGAGTTTGACAGTAAGCCAACAAGGCCCACGAGACCGACACATGAGCCCCCTGTTGTATTATGTGGAACTAGTGGGTTGTTTTCTTCTGTAAATGTCGAGCTCATGGGCCTTATTTGCCCAGTGTCGAGGTCATGGGCTGTTTGACTCGTGGGCTGTATGACCCAAAATCTTTGAGGGCTGTTAAAAACAAACATCTCTACTTTGAACATGCTTTTTGTCAGTGGAATTATATATTTTCGTACATCTGGTGGGGAGAAGATGTGTTGCCAATAAAGATAAAAATTATGTGTATGTGTGCATGTGTCCTTTGTAACCTTTGTGTTCGTACAAGTTAGTATGTGTCTGTCAACATACGAGATATGTTATGACAGTATCTCTGGTTTAAAGTAGTTGTAAATTATTTTGGAAGTAGAGAAATATTATGCGTGCATACACTAGATCCTGTGCTTTGATTTAGTGTAGGTTTTCTGCTTATGAGCAGAAAGCACCATTTCTCATTTTGATGAAACGTCTGAATAGGTATATTGGGAGATAACTCAGAAATCTTTCCTTTAGTGGTACTTGTGATGGTTTTCGTAACTACATAGCGTATTTCTACTGTTGTTTTTGTCCAGCCTATATAGCTAAATAACATTTCCATGCTTGTTTTAATGCTCGTGAAGAAAAAGTAAAATCCCACACAATTAATAGATTGATGATAACAGTGTATTTTACGATTATTGCAGCTAGTTCTGTTCTAATTGATTCCTTTCTTAAACATGCTTTCAGTGTTATAACAAAGTTACCTGGCAGGTAGAAGGTCTTGGTTGCAGTGGTGGATCCAAAATCGTTCCAACCCGTACAGGAGACTTCGGTGCCCCCGTCGGCCCGAGGGGTGAAGGCAGTCGACGGCGAGCGGGAGGATGAGAGAGTGACGTTATCGGCTGTGATGAGGAAGGTATGGATAACTGGTGTCGGCTGGTACTCCTCGTCGATGTGACAGACCACTGTGTAGATTTTCCCGTTGTTCACTCCCACACGCTCGTTGAACTGAACATCGATTATGTCATCTATCAGGCAGGTAAGGTCAACGATGGAGTGCAAACATGTAATTTGTAAATGACAAAGAAGATGCCTTAACACAGTTATAGCCTATTATTATGTCATAATTTAGATCAAAACTATATGTGACCGTACACCGCAAAACGAACAAAACGTCGCCTGCAATGATTTTGTGTAAGGACTGAAAATACGTGAATGGATCGACCCAACCCATCTTGAGCTTTTCATATTTTCTGAAAGAGAAAGTCTTCTTCTACATTATGTTAAAGTTTGGGATCATGAAACAAACAGGAACTTGTGTTTTCAGCAGTTTTTCTCCAACACTTTTTTGGAGGAATACATGTAGTGTGATTTGATGTTTCTCATAGAGCCCTCATTTCATGTTTTTTTTAACCCTGTCCATACTCTTCACTTCCAACTCCAATAACTTTGGGGAAAATGATGCTTCAGCATTGAAAGTTGCCATTATTCATCTCCAGAATGTGTTAATGAAGCATGCTCAATCTCAGCTTAATCTGATTATCGTTTCATTATTGTTGCTCGGGTGGTCAACATCCTGTCTTTTTTTTTTGTTCCATTCATCTCACAGCCAGCATAGCTTGGTAAAGGTGAAGCGCTTGAGTAGACCCTGTTGTTCAGAGCCTCTGTGTTTTCTCAGTTCACACTTTCCGAAGTGTGTCCTTTCTCTCTCTCTCTATAAAAAAAAAAAAATCGAATGATAATTTTCACTCTTGAAGGAGTGAATACAAAAAAGAATGAATTAAGAGTGAAATTCGAGTGACTTTTGAGTAAAAATGTTCATTTCCACTCATCTTAGAGTGACCTCAGGGATCACTCGAAGATTTTGTGATGATCCCTGAGGTCACTCTAAAACGAGTGAAAATAAACATTTTCACTCAAAAGTCACTCAAATTTCACTCTTAATTTCCTCTTTTTTTGTATTCACTCCCTCAAGAGTGAATATTTTCACTCAAATTTTTTTAGAGTTCTTTCCAATATTTAGATAGGTTAAGAGAGTCCATTTGAATTGAGTTATACATCAATTTAAAGCTTAGAGTCTGCTCTTTCAGAAACTGCTCTTAACTAAAAATCCATGTATCGCGACTTTGTGGTTGGTTTTGTGACGCAGGGTCACACATTATATATTCTTCTTTACTGAGAAATTCTGATAACAGACTACTAGACTTAGGCCTCTTTCTTCTAAAAGCCTATGATGGAACTGATATAACATGTGAATCTGTTTAGAGTCGTATGACAAGTATGTAAAAAGGAAGCGAAAAAAAAATTAATAAACTCATCGAAAGTACAAGTTCGAACAAATGTATGCATTTACCTCTAAAACAGTACAAAGCCCGAGAGTGCGTTGAACCATGTCTGTTCCTTCCCTTGCACTGGATGTTGATACACTTGTTGGGACGAGATTCGAGAATTACAGGTGGAATACTTGACGATGAAATCGTTTCACCATCAACGGAGATCTCATATGCGGCGATTGGAGGTGAGGGTTGGTCACGTGATTGAACGTAACAGGTGATCAAAAGGTTAACCTCGTTTCCTGTTTTCTGCTCTTCGATCTGCAGAGCTATGACATTTTCCCCGTGAGGATCTGAATCTCAGTTGGAAACAATAGAGGCAATCAGAAACGCTCAGCATGTCACAGTGGTAACTTTACATTGCACATAGGGCCTACGTGGAGGTATGAATGCAGACACAAGACAGCAAAAGCAAACTGGGACGGTGTCCTTAACCATAAACGGTCCAGGTGAGAGGCCCCTTTCTTCTTTTGTTTTTGTTTTGTTTTGTTTTGCTTTGTTTTCGCACAGTGCCAGTGAAGAGTTCGAGAATAAGACAAAACTCATACACAAACATGAACGCACACAAACATAAACGAAACGCATTTTCTCTCTCTCTCTCTCTCTCTCTCTCTCTTTCTCTTCTCGCTATAACACTTAGCAGCCAAGGCTACACACCCTCTAAATGAAAAGAAAAAACAGAAGAATAAGAAGACTTATTGATAAAAAAGTTACCTGCCGGGCAGAAATCTTCCAAGGTGCGTGTAGAACCAAGTTCGTTAATCCCAATACACGTGACGTCCGTGCAGCCTGGAGGGCGTGGAGATACCATGAACGATGACGAGCTCGAGTTTGACACTGTCACACTTCCAAGTTTGATCTCGTACCTTTCGAGAGCAGGGTAGGGTTGGTCGATGTCGGTCACGTGACAAGAAATGGTGACAATACCTCTACCATTGTCATCCACATTTTCGTCGAACCCGATGTCAATAATATGATCACGTGGTGGATCTGCCACAGAAACATTGACAACATTACAAAGACCCAAAAATGTAAAAGTCAACTGTTCTAATTAATAATGAAAATAACGTCATATCAAATTAAACAGAATCTGATGGGGGAAAAAGAAACAAACGAAAACGTGTTCATAAAGTGGGCTCCGAATGTTCGAGTTGGGAAGTCGCAGACACATGTTATAGGAAGGAAACACAAAGAAAAAAATATGATAGACATCACCTTTATCAAATTTCAAAATTATTGAAAGTCACTTGTGTTTATCCCACTCATAATGTTGTTTTAAATTATGCATATGTATGTCATGTTTAAATTGCATGGCTGTCATTAAAACATATATGAACAGCTGGATACCAGAATGCGCTAAATCCATTGAAAATGATGGATTTAGCGCTTTTTGGTTGAAAGCTCTTGTCATATATATATATATTATTAGCTGACCAATACAGCTACTAGGATGTGATTAGTCGAGAGCTCGGCACATGATACTGTTTGCGAGGATCGTAATGTTATAGTTTCCCAACTGGTAAAATAGATATATTTCCATGTCTGTCGCCCTCTTGTGGTTGAACAACCAACAATTATTCAACAAACAAAAGGGAGTGGGTCTACGGGAAATGTGACGAGCAAACAATTACTATCGATAACTGCAGTCTGGATCGATATAATCTGGTCCCTCCCCCCCCCCCCCCCCCCCCCCCACGATACTGTGTGAGAGAGTAGACGGCACGGCGCGGCGCGAAGTTTTAAAAGCTTCATAATGCGCTAGGCCTACCTGGGTGGAATTCGGGAAGCCTAGTACTGTGTCTAACGTAGGTACCCAATATACCGTTTACCTATGCACGTATTATTCGGCCTGCGAAGTTTGGATTCACACTTCAAAATGGAAACCCGTTTTGTCTACAATAAACGAGCTCGATAAGATTTTGGAGGATAAGGATTCTAACTCCACTAAACATGTCCTGAAACAAGCGAGTTAATAGTCTAGAGACGTTTTGTTCAGTTCAGTTCTTAAAACGACGGCAATTCATTCATCTTCATTGTACATTGAGGTAGTAGGCCCAGTTGACAGTTTAAACACAAATATATTTTTAGATGATTCTCATCTACAAAGAGTATCGAATATTAAATTCCTGGGGGTCATTGTAGATGATAAACTTTCCTGGAAATCACATATTGATAATGTTTGTAACATAATATCGCGTAACATAGGTGTTATAAATAGATAGAAATTTCATATTCCACAAAAAACATTACTTTTGTTATATTCGTCGTTAATATTGCCTCATTTGAACTATAGAGTTTTAGTTTGGGGCAACACGCATCAGAATTAACTTGAAAGAGTGTCCCTCTTGCAAAAGAAAGCCCTCCGCGTTATCTGCTTTTCCACTGTACGTTCTCATACAAATACGTTGTTTGCCTCTGACAAGCTCTTAAAAATCAAAGATCTTTTTCTGTATATTTTAGGGCAATTTATGTACAAATATAGCAACAATTTGCTTCCGTCCATTTTTGATTCTATGTTCCTCAAAAATCAATCATTTCATAAATATCCCACTAGGCGTTCCGATGAATTTCATTTACCCCTTTTACGAACGATCCTTGCTAAAACACACTTGTTTATATAGGCCCAAATTATTGGAATTCTTTGAATCATGATATAAAAAACGCCCCATCCATATATTCTTTCAGGAGGAGACACAAAGTCCTTTCTATTGCAATCGTATGACTCTGCAGCATTGAACTAGCCATTTGGTCTTCTTTCTCACATACTGACTTACTCACTTTTTCTCCTCTTTGAAGAATAAATTGTAATCTTTTGGGTGTCTGTTGTCATCTATGCTATCGCTCAAAGTGTCAAAGAGTTGAATTTTCATCTCTTACTCCTGTTGATACGTCCCTCTATTTCATTGTTTTTCTCTTTTCGGGCTTTACAATATCACGTGTTTTTTTTTTTCTTCACAACTATCATCTCTTTCTCTTGGCATGCTTCTGCCGAAGATCGCTGTCTTCGTTGTGCGTTTTTGTTTGCTATTTTGTCTTCTGTCTGTTATTAGTCTTGTCCATTCCGTTTTGTCCCGTACTGCCTTTTCTTCAGTAATCGTTTTGTTGTCTAGTCTTGTTTCATGCTTGTTCGCGTTTGTTAGTCTTGTCCGTTCCGTTTTGTCCCGTATAGCCTTTTCTTCAGCAGTTGTTTGTTGTCTAGTCTTGTTTCATGTTTGTTCGCGTCTATGAAAGCAAGTGTATTTATCTGTGAATCTAATTCTCAGTGGGCTTCCAGATTTCTTCCTCCTCTTCCTTCATTCCTTTTGTATTAATGATGCTCCAATTAATCTTCCCATCGATTTTTTTTCCCAGAGGGGCCCACGTTCTACAAGCTCTGTCTTTTTAGTGGGTCTCTCCATTTTTCGCACTTTAAGCAAGGTTATACATGTACTTCATTTCGACCGCTTCTCTTTTTTTCTACAATGTATAATTACTATAAGGTCCTCAATTATTGTACAGTCTTTTCATTGCATAATGTTCTGTTTACCTTATTCTCTGTTGTCAAAAGAAGTGTAACATATATGCATTGTCGAAATATGAAATAAACTCTGAATTGAATTGAATTGAATTGAATTGACCAATAACGTTAGGCCTCGATGTAAAGTTAGAATTGTTTTGTGAGTAGACCCTAGAATTAGATCGAGGGCCTATGCTCCACTTATCCAGGCATAATGAGTTCAAAGACAAAAAGACAAACAGGCATAGACTAGGCCAACAACTGAACTAGATTAGTCCAATTCCAAGGTCTGGTCCACAAAGCAGACCCCTAAATCCCCCAGTAGGCCTATCCCGAAGCACGTCTCGCAGAGTCGTGGACATACGTAGTACCGGTAAATATGTTCGACCTCGATTATCCGGCCTCCTTTTATCCGGAAATCTCTATTATCCGGACGCGTTCACGCAGTGAAGGACTTTTTTTTCATCCAAAAACTGAGAAAAAACAGTGACTTTAAACTCAATCAAAATTTCTACAGAACTCACACGATTTACCTCAATATTCCCGACAGAACTAACATAAATTCACACCACATTATCATCGTAAAAGTAAGCAGTCATGATCTATAAATTCACCATAAGAACCACCATTGCGGGGGGTGGGGGGTACGCTACCTGCCTAGCTGCCAGCGCACTTGGACGGCAGCTAGGACAGCAGCTATATACATTAACATTGTCTCTCCCATATCCGGCCAATTCGCTTATCCGGATGAGCGCCGGTCCCGACATGGCCGGATAATCGAAGCCAAACTGTACTGTACACATATGAATCAACATTATATTGCACATGTTTGGTGTTGATATAGGCCTGCGTGTTTCTTTGACCAAAATAATGTTCATATACAACAGTAGAGAACGTGTATTTGAATTCATGTATAGGATACGCTGATTCCATGGAAGTACCGTGAAGATTAGCAGATGAAGTCTTACATTTGGGGCAATAGGTTCTAACAGAGGATGCGGATCCATTTTCATTTCGGCCAATGCACGTGAAATCGGTGCACCTGTCAGGTCGAGGAGATAGGGTGACAGAGTTGGATGTCGATACCTTCTGACGGCCTTTCTTGATGACGTAGCGGCTGATAGGTGGGAATGGTTGATTGTGGTAAGCTATATTACAAGATATAGTAAGGTTTACGTGACCTCCGACCTCATTGAGATGACCCGACTCTTGGAACTCAACCTTTATAGCGTCATTCGCTGGAGGGGCTGTGCAGAGAGACAGAAAAAAAAAACAAAAAAAAAAGAAAGAAAAAATCTCTGAAGTATATCATCTATGTATGCATATCACCAAACTCTTTAACAATAGTCACTGTTTCATGTCAAAGTGAGCGTTTGATATTGAATGACGTATTCGTTACGCTAAAAATAGGATGCTACTATCAAAACCTATCACTTTGCTCTATCCACGCTGAACAAAAAAAAACGTTCGATTGGTATGTATGTAGGGCTAACGTGAATGAGCTGCGTATCATACCTCTTGGACAGTAGATTGATGTACCCGATGTTGTTCCCCGGTTATTCCTTCCCACACATGACAGTTCGATGCACCAACGAGGCCGTGGAGAAAGACGAGCAGTAGGAGAAGATGACCGAGAAAGTATGACGCCATCAGCTTTGATGGCGTATGAATTGATAGCGGGATTTCGTTGATGCCATTGGATCATGTGACATTCGATTTCCAAGGAAGACCCTTGATCACGTGTCTTGATATTTATCAAGTCATAGGCCGAGTTATCTGCGTGGTAGTGGAAATCACATCAAAGTCACCTTTAATAGGCCTACATGGTTAATGATTACAATATGTTACTATTTATCCCATCGTTTCTCCTCTATTCACTCTCATTATTCAAGAAAGGGCTTCGGGCTTTGCATAAAACGTACATTCTCTTTATACACACATAAAATATCAACACAAACACACACACAGCACTTTGTTATCTACACAAACTCTCTACCATGAACGTCTACACTTTTGCACCATGCTGCACCATTTCGCATCTGTTACCCCGTTCAATATCTGCTCGGTGAGAGGTAACTGGATTATCTTTCATTGCATAATTATTAAGTGTATCTGTGAGACCATTATCCTCATCAAGTATCTGTTTATGATCGTGGTATCCTGCATTTCTAAAAAACTTAGATTTGTTTAAGTCGTTTTTGGACAGTAGGTACGTAAAATCCTGGTTTCATTTAATTTGCAAAAAGACACCTGCGCGTAATTATGTTTTATCATTAAGTAGTGTTGTACATTTAAGTCAACCATTGACCTGTTTCCATTTATTTCGTTGCTCAAATATTACTCAATGACTTTGTTCAATTGGCTTCCTGTTGTATTCTTGTATGAAAAAGAATGTAGAAATCAAATTAAATCAAATCAAATCAAATCAATATGTGTAAAGTTTCTCCTGCTTGATATCAAAACCCAGGAAGGCAGAAAGATATCACAAGACATCTGTAATATTGATTATTATGAATTGTATTTGTGAAGTTTATCTTCAAGAGAACTCATTTCAAACTAGTGGATGTCATCTTGCAGCTAAAATACCCTAGTAAGCTTATTCTTGTTGCACAACATACATTAGAATGCAAAGCAGCAAAAAAAAAAACTGTTATGTTTTACATTGGTAACATCCGGTGACCATGCACTGAATGGATGATCTGCTCAACTTACTGTTTTGAATATGGCATGTTCTTATTATTGCATATGCAGTGTACACAAGCACTCGGCTCTACGTCGTAAAACCTAGCGGTGTATTTATTTACATATAAATTTACAGAATCGTTCATATAATCTATTAAAGTGATTCCGCACATGTATGCTGCACTGCAATTGCACAAATGTGATAATGAATTTTATCACACTGATAAGGAATGTCAACATTTGATTTGAGTATAATAAGTACAAGATGTAGAATTTGCATAAAGTAATTCATGTACTGAAATCAATCAGATTTGAATCGGAGAAGCGTTAATGCTGCAATAATTGTTTCTTATCTAAGTAGGAAATGATATTACTTTTTCATGTTAACGTTTTCTTGATAATATGCTGATATTTGTAACAACTCGTTGGGTTCTTGTTTCCCCCTAGACTCACAGCAATTTGTTGGTGTTGTTTTTGTATCCTCTATGATATGATGAGCATCGTGACAGCGGTTCCTAGACTCATGGGCCCGAATTCACGAAGGTGGTACTATGTACAATCTTTGTCCATGGTTTAAACCATGGACAAAGATTTTATCACCGTTGTGAATTATGTGGCCCGTTGCATAAAACTTACCATTGAATTTCAACGGTAACTACCGTCAAAATTAGGCGTCACAGCCAATCAGCATCAAGGATTGTAAAATTTACCGCTAATTTGAAGACTTACCGCTAGAAAGGAGCGGTAAGTCCAGCGGTAAGGGTTTTATGCAACAGGGCCCTGGTCATGTTACTTTAGTTGTTGTTATTTCTGATGCAATGCGCATGCTACCAATAATGAGGTGCCTAGCACCACAAAATGAACATCAGAGTCGATAAACATGGTACCGTGGTTAAAGAATGGTAGCACATAATGTTGAAATTTTGAGCATATGTCTAAGTATAAATTTAACACGCACACATATACACACAAACGTGTTTTTTTTTTTATTCTGTGCGTCTCTCAGCTTTAATGTAGATAACATCGTTCTTAGGAAGTCACTTTTTTTTGTCCCTTAAAAAAAAAGAAATCCCATGAATACTAAATACCTGTTGGACAAAATTCTTTCACGGTGGATATTGAACCGAGTTCATTCATTCCAATACACGTGACGTTCGTGCAGCCTGGAGGGCTTGGTGATACCGTGAACGATGACGAGCTCGAGTTTGACACTGTCACATTTCCAACTTTGATCTCGTACCTTTCGAGAGCAGGGTAGGTTTGGTCCATATCGTTCTCGCGACAGAAAATTGTGACGATATCTCGACCACTGTCATCAAAATCTTCGTGGAACTCGATGTCAAAAATATGATTACTCGGTGGATCTGCCAACAATTCATGCAAATTGTTCAAGCAAAGTAATCATGAAAGGAGAAAGATAAAGGCGATATATCAAAAGAAATACAATCTGCAGAAAGCGTGTGAATGTAGAAGGATTTAGGATTGGATGGGAGAATGGCATAGAAAACAATTCACATCCAATAAAAGAAGGAAACAAAGCAGTTATGGCAATTATTGCTTTCAGTCCACAACAATAAGTTTTGTTAACCTTAATCATCTGTTTTTTTCTTTTCAAACATTTATACCTTTGTAAACGCATGGCTATTATCGTGGAAATATTTGTTAAAATGCATGCATAAAACAATATTGGATTAAAGAGTAATCATACCAAGTGCTAGCCTTTTTATAAAATATAACACACTTCTACATGCGTGTATCAATGCAGAAAAGTATTGAATACAGCCATATACAAATATGTAGGCCCTATGGGTTGTACAAGATGTAACATAAAACTGTCAGTACAAGATGTACCATAAAACTGTCAGATATCTTTACTTTTGGGACAGTATGTTCTACGAGATGAAGCCGCTCCGTTGTCATTTTGGCCAATGCACGTGATATTCAAGCATCTTTCTGGTCGAGGAGAAAGGGTGACCGAGTTGGATGTCGACAGTCTTTGACGTCCTTTCCTGATGACATAGCTGGTGATAGGTGGGAATGGCTGGTTATGGGAAGTTATATCGCAGGATATAGTCAAATTAACGTCGCCTCCGACCTCCCTTAGGTTCTGCGACTCTTGAAACACAACTTGTATTGTGTCATTAACTGGGGGAGCTGTGGAAAGAAACATACTATTAGGATACGTGAATACGATTATGTTACACACAACTAATGCATTTTCAACTGAACATAATATTCAAAGTGTTTAGAAAAGATATATATATATATATATATATATATATATATATATATTATATATATATATGTATGTATATTACATATATATTACGAACTCGTCTTTGTGTCGTCATTGTGAGAGTATTTGACTGTCTGTACAAATGCCGTGTCAAGATGGCCGAGTAGGCGGGGTTTGTTTTGTTGCAGTTTACAACGATCCCTTATAATTATCAAAACTACTAGTCTACTAGTCTGTGTCTGTGAACTAGCATGGGTCACCAACACAAGCGGCACACATACCAAGTTCAGCATCACTTAGATTATGTCACTCCAAAGCGTCACTTGTAGATGATGTGAAATTGTTGTTATCATGTTGTTGTATGATGTTGTTACCAACTCAGTCACGCTAACGTGGTACACCTTTCACAACCATGTGATGGCACATATTGTGGACACGGGATAAAGTGCAAGTTCGCACCATTACTAACTTCTCCCAGTTCCTCTGGAGACGACTGGAACTTGGATTGGGTACGGGGCATTTGTAACGAGTCACATAACCACTACTCCCGAAATCCAATGACTTGCTAGTCGTTTCCTCTGGAACTTGGTGCTGTTGTTGCTGCACATTTCTGTCTCTCATTGTTTATACATGGGAGAGATACCCATGGAGTATGCAGCTGCATGTTCTGGAAATCGAGCGTAGTTTGCAAACAAATCAACAGATCCAGACCGAGGATGCCCTCAGCTCTTATGTCAGCTACTACCAAGTCAACATGGCACAAGCAGGAGCCAAACTGAAGTTCCATGGTAGCATGTCTCTTTGTTTTCAGCTAAAATCCACCTGCCTGACGAACGATGCTTGTCACTGGATCAAGTGAAGAGTTTGTTTGCAAAAACCGATAAGTCCATATTTGCCAAATGGAGATATTTGCGATTAAAGGTCAAGAAAAATAAAGAGAATAATAAGAACATTTTTGCTTCTTTTGACCATAACTTCAAAAATGTACCTTTATATGTAGTGACCAATATATCATTTAAAAGGTATTATTTTGTACTTTATAACAGAGACCGTACTTCAAAATCTTAAGAAATGGACTTATCGGTTTTTGCGAACAAACTCTTCAAGTGGTGTCTTTCACTCGGGTCTCATTTGGAAGTACATTCCTTCTGAGACATATGACTGCGATGCACCACTGTACCAGAAACATCACCTCCTGCCCATTCGTGTTCAAATTCACGTACAGTCCTTTCTGGAACGTGGATGACAGAAGTGAAGCTACGGAAATAGGTAGTGGCGGTTGAGATGTCTTTGGTTCGGGTGCCTCACTGGCTGGTGTGCACTCGTCGTCTGGAGGATTCGTACCCTCCTTGGATGTGTCCCTCATGTTGTCAGAAGGCAGGCTGTCGTCATTCTGCTTTCTTTTAGGGAGTGTCTCAGTCTTTAATGCCAAGTCGTTTCTCGGCACTGATGCTGGCTGCTCCTGCTCCCTTTTCCTAATGAGATCTCTCACTGCTTCAATCATGAGAGCGGTGCTATTTTCAGACACCCCCATGGATTTATCAGCAGTGTCTTCATCCTTCACAGCCACGTCTTCACAGCCCGGTTATACTGTCGACGGTCATTCTCCATACGCGGGAAGGCTTCTGTGTTGAGAGCAGCGTGGATTGCCTCGTCGAGCGTACGAGGCTGAGCCCGGAAAAGGCCGATTCGGATATCCCAGTTACCTATTCCATCGAGAAAGTGACCTCGAGCCATTTTGTCTTGGCCCTCTTCCTCGAATTCAGGATATGCCATGGATGTAAGCTCGCGAATGTTCTGTCCAAGCTCCTGTAAAGTTTCCTTTGGACTGCATCGCCTGGTGCGCAGTTCTGCCAAAAATACTTCTGAATGCGAAACAGGTCAAAAGCGGTGCTTGAGACGGTTCACAAGTTCTTGGTACGTCAACTGGCGTCCCGTCTGCTGTGCTAGAACTTTGACAGCAGCTCCTTTCAAGCTGGCAGCCAAATACCGGAGAGCTTCTTCTTCCGTCCAGCGGTTGACTCCAATGAAAGCTTCGAAATGACAAAGGTAGTCCAACACCGGTCCTCTGCCATCATGTCTGTCTGGAATTACAGCTGGTTGGCGTGAGTTCGAGACCAACTGGTGTGACATTACATCCTGTTGTCCTCCGAATGTCACTGGCTGGTCACTTGCACGAGGTGGGGGCGACTGCTGCATTGGAGTCTGATGCTGCTGAGGTAGCTTTGCCGATGGCGGCGCTGACAGCTCCACCTCTCCATTCGCATCTTCAAACAGCTGAGGTGACACGACAGTGGCGACAGTGACGACTGGTTAGGGCGCCCTCGAAGTGTCATCGGTGAGCAGCATGAGTTAGAAATCGAAGTTGGTACTACTCCAGTTTGTTTGCGTACCGGCTCTGACACCTGGGCAATTAAGGCGTCGATTTCGCTGATCTTGCTCTCCAGCAAAAGAGACAACTCCAGCAATGGTATTTCGCGTGCCATCGTGGTAGCAGAGTTATCTACATTTATCTACGTTGTTAAGTAGGGATCCCACTCCTGACACCATGTGTGACGAACTCGCCTTTGTGTCGTCATTGTTAAAGTGATTGACTTGACTGTCTGTACAAATGCCTCCGCGAGCCGTGTCAGGATGGCCGAGTAGGCGGGATTCGTTGTGTGACGAGTCACATTACCACTACTCCCGAAATCTAATGACTTGCTAGTTGTCTCATCTGGAACTTGGATTGGGCACGGGGGCATATGACATTGTGACAGGTCACATTACCAATTCTGTTGAAAGAATCCAATGGCTTGCTAGTTGTCTCCTCAGGAATGGTCCTCTAGCTCGAGAACATGTGCCACCACTATACAACCCGTCGAGTACAGCAGCACAAGGAGATCCCGTGCAGTCATCAGTTCAGGAACACATGTACAGATTAATACACATAGAAGTGAAGATGTACAACACATATTAATAATTTGTCATACACGGGTTGCGATTACTCAGACTAAGTCATACAGTGGTCACTTTTTATGCCTCCCCTCCTATCACGGATCGAGGGGGCAATCCTGCACGGCCCTGAGCGTTGCGGAGAATTCCCGCAGAAATCCCTTAAATAATTTATAATGTTGGCGTGGTTATTAAATTCGTACAACATTTGTTATCTTAGGAGTATCACTCTAAACTGCAGTTGATATTAAAACAATCCAAACTCGCCCACGACAAGCAAGTAACCACATATTTGATATGTAATATTACAGCGTGTGTACAGTTCTGGTTGAGGTGAGGATTTAGCATTCAACGTTTTGCGAGATATTCAGAAACCACTCTATGAGATGTCAAAGAGCATGCAATTCTAAGGGGTATCAAAAGCTTATTTGATGAAAATTGGTTTTGAAATGCCTGAGATATCCAAAAACAAGGTGAAACAAAGAGATGCTAATAAAAGGTGTGGCCTTTCGCCTTTTATTATTATCACTTTATTTGGATATCTCAGCCATTTGAAAACCAATTATCATCGAATAAACGTTGAATCCTTCTTAGAATTACATGCTCTTTCATATTTGATAAGGGGTTTCTCATTATCTCACTTAGGAATGTTCAAAATACGAATCCTCACCTCAACCAGTTCTTTACAGTCCATTTAAACTCGTAATAATGCACTACCACATTTCAACGTTTGCCCAACGTTCCGATAGTGCGCCCTTTCTATACTACAGACACAATCGACAAATTATAATGCAATGGCTTAATCGAATCGGTTTCACCGAATTTCGTTACAATATATATATATATATATATATATATATATATATATATATATAATATGTATATATATGTGTGTATATATATATGTATATTTATATATATAGGTATATATATATATATATATATATATACATATATATATACATATATATATATATATATGTGTGTGTTGTTATCAAGTTTATTTAAGAACAGTATGGTATTCTTATGTTTGAAAACGCTGCCATGATTAAGAAAAAAGATCATAACTGTATGCATGCTGTTAACTGATTTGAAGTTTACTGATCGGTGCATTTCTGTGTTCATGTATGCATATCAGACCTCTTGGGCAGTAGATTGATGTAATCGATGTCTGTCCCAGGTCGTTTCTTCCTTCACACAACAGTTCGATACACCAACGAGGCCGTGGAGAAAGGCGAGTAGTAGGAGAAGATGACTGGGAGAGTATGACGGCATCAGCTTTGATGACGTATGAATTGATGGCTGGATGTGGTTGGTTCTGAGGGATCACGTGACATTCAATATCCAAGGAAGACCCCTGATCACGTGTCTTGATAGTTATCACGTTATCGGCCGGACCATCTACACGCCATGACGGGAAGGTAAATGAGTCAGGGGAAAATTTCTTTAATTTCAGTTGCAACTCAGAAAAGCAGTTATAAAATGTCACATTGCACCTGGATTGTGCAAAGTTTATTACCTCTTAAAGGATTTAAGTTTCTTTTTTACTAACATTCTTGTTCTAGATTCTACATAACGCAGCGTTTTATATTCCATTTGATTTAAAAAAAATACGTTGAACATAAAAGTCAATTTGAGATAAATTTGCAAAAATGTATGAGTACATTTCAATGATGTATAATATGAGGAACCTATATACTAAAAAGCAAAGCTTGTAGGTTCCATATAGTTATAATGAGCTTTTAGTATGATATATTGTAATACAATAAGTTGTTTGTCCTGGCCTAAAACACAAATTCATTACTGAAGTTAAAACATCTCAATTATCGCATCAACGTGGCATTCCGTAGAACAGAGAAAATAGGCTCTATATCCTTAATTCGTTGAATGAAATGAGCGCAAATTTAAATTCTTATCAAACTGATGGGAACGTGTATGCAGCACTGCTCTAAAAATGGATTGCGCAAGTGATGAATTGTCACTTCGACAAATCATTCATCCTGATTGTATAATGTCAGCTCGAAACACGTCTTTGTGATATGACTGTCGATAATGTTTGATTTGTAATTCATAGATTCACGATACAAATACTATGTACTGTTACGTTTTTTTCTTTATTGTGAATATTAAAGCGTGTGTTAAGTTGTGGTTGAGATGAGGATTTATCTATTAACGTTTTGCGAGATATTCAGAAACCACTCTATGAGATGTCAAAGAGCATGCAATTCTAAGGGGTATCAAAAGTTTATTTGATGAAAATCGGTTTTGAAATGGCTGAGATATTCAGGAACAAGGTGAAACAAAGAGATCCTAATAAAAAGGCGTGGCCTGTCGCCTTTTATCTTTATCACTTTTTTGGTATCTCAGCCATTTGCAAACCAATTTTCATCAAATAAACGTTAAATCCTTCTTAAAATTACATGCTCTTTCATAAATCATGAGAGGTTTGTCATTATGTCACTAAGGAATGTTCAAAACATGAAACCCCACCTCAATCAGTACTGTGCAGTCCCTTTAAGGGAAAATTGACATGCGACAGCCCAGGTATGCAGTGAACTATCATGTCCTTAGTGTGAACTGCTGAAACTACGGCAGCACAGTAGAGAGAGAGAGAGGGGGGGGGGGGGGGGGGTTGAGAAGACATTATTGTGGACAATATTTTGATTCATGAATATCTAGTCACTGTCATTTCCATGAAACTTCCATGAAAGTGAACTCGTCTGATTCAATGTGTATGAAAGGCGTATGTGCCTTCTAGTGAAAGAATGACCAAGTCGCCATTATGCTACGTGGAAACATGTGCACATGTTGATTGATTATGTGAAATTTTGCGAAACGCGGCATAATTCAGAAATAATATTCAACAATGACTGACTATGGAGATGTTAAAAGGATTCATGAATGAATGACTGAATAAACATATAAATCAAACATACACTTTTACAGGGGCCTGTCGACATTATTAGCGGTAATTACTCAAAAAATAAATAAATAAATATGTCGGGCCACCAAACTTCCAAAAAGGCTATCTTTCGGTGAACGGAGAGGTAGCTAAAACTCACAGGGAAGTTTTGTCTTTCCTTTTAAATTTGGTCCACCAAAATAGCCCGGGGCAACCAGAAATTAATGTTCTGAAACCCGATCCGGCCACCAAGAGTTTGTTAGTGTTCAAATGTGAGTGTGTAAATTCGGCTAGACTATTTGTTTTTCCATTGTAAGTGTATTCCGACATTTTGATATTCGTATTATCAAAGTTATAACAGATTCAATATGTGGTATAATTGAAAATTATCTTCCTAGCTCACTTTTGTATACTTTAGATTTAGTTGCAGTACGTGGCATTGGTCTGTTTTTATTATACCTCACAATTTCAAATAGCTGTAACGGTATTATCAAGGTTTATAATCATATCTATGGTTTGTCAAATGATTTCAACAATTCATAATGTATTTTTTTCTTAATTCCTTGTCATGATGGGTGGTATCTGGCGAACATTGTCATACCTCTCAATGATATTCACATAACTGTCATGGTTTATTGTATTGTTTAAGTATTTTGTTGAAACATTTCTCTCTTTTTTTCGAGCCACCAAATTCTTTTGCCGGGCCACTAAAATAGGCAATTCGATCATTTTGGTTGCTCTATTAAGAAAAGTCAGTATGGAGCCTTGTATAGTGTATATAAATGCACAAAACATGCACTTTGTGAAGGCATTGTGCTGTGGATTGTACCTCATTGTATCTAAATGCGGGGATTACAAGCACCGATCATGCCGATGAAGATCTTTCTATAGTTAAGTGCTTGTGTGAATGATGTTGTGAATATTTTCAATTCTTCCTTTGCTCTCTCTCTCTCTCTCTCTCTCTCTCTTTAAAAATAAGTGATCGTGCGTCATAAAATCAACAAAAAGTCGCCCTACCTGTAAGAGTTTATGTGAAGACTAAAAATAGACAAAATGGGTCAACCTCGTCAATCTGTAGTTTTCATATTTTCTGAATGAGCAATTCTAATTCTATGTTATCCTTAATTAAGGATTGTAACATGAGTGGGCAATTGTGTGATTTTACAGTTCTTCTTGAAAACTTTTTTTGTAGTACAGTGTGATTAGGTATGTCTAAAAGGCCCCTTTTAGTTTCTCATAAACCCTTTACACACTATTCCCATTCCTCTTCGATTCAAATAACTTCTGAAATTATAATGCTAATGCTTTAAAAGTCAGGACTATTCATGGCTAGAATATGCTTATAAAATGAGCAAGGTTTCATTTTAATTTGATAATTTCTTTGTTGCGGGTTCTATATGGAGGTTTACGTCCTTTTCTTGTCCCATTCATCGCAAAGAACACAAATGAGATTCAGCACTTAAATTGGCCCCAAACTTACTTCATAGCTTCTTTCTCAGTCAACTATTTGTTCAGAGTATGTTCTTTCTTCCCATTCTTCAAATGGGCAAGGAACAAAGACGGCGGAGGCGGGGGGCAGGGGTGGCACTTGCCCCCCCCCCCCCCCCCCCCCCCCCCCCCCGCGGGGGGGGGGGGCAAAACGATTTTTGTCAATTTCATAACTGAAAATGCAAAATTTTCGCCCCTAACTTGGCGAAAATCATAATTCATTATTAATATACATTATGATATCTATACGCTAATATCTACTTATGAGTAAATTTAGTGTATAGAGGGTAGCCTCGCGTCCTCGAGTGTGCCCCCTGAAACATACCTTTAGTAAACCTTACATTTACCCTTTCTTCTATGCTTTTTAGCAATATAAGAATAATTTTTATTGCTCGAACGTTTCGATCACGTTCAAGCAATACACTTCATACGAATGGCAAAGTGAAAGTGGCTCGCTCGCTCTGCCCGTACATATTTATAGTAAACTGAACGGTTTTCATAAGTTCTGATGATAGTCCTTCGCAGTGATGTTTGTTTTACTACGTTTAATTCCATAGAAATTTGAATCAAAATGTTCTGTGAATACGATTTTTACACTCTGTTTTTACAAAAAGTTCCTACCATAATACCCCCTATCACACACCCTCCCCGGCTCGGTCACTTCGCTCTCTCGCCGAGGATCTCACACCGTCACATGAATGTAGCCCGTATGATATAATCATAGTCCTTCGCGTTTATTTTTTCACTATGTTTAATTTCCTAGGAATTTGTTTTTAAATGCTCTATAAACGCGACTTTTGTACTCTTTTTTTAACTTTTTTTTAAAACAAAAAGTCGCTACCGTGGAAGGGGGATATGCCCCCTCCCACACCCTCCCCCTGCTCGGTCGCTTAGCTCCCTCTCCGAGGATCTTACACCGTCACATAAATGTACCCCCCTATATCATAATGATAGTCCTTCGCACTAAATTTTTTCCACTATGTGTAATTTCCTAGAAATTTGCTTTTAAATGCTCTGTCAACGCGACTTTTGTACTCTGTTTTTTACCAAAAAAAAGTCCCTACCGTGGTACCCCCGCTCGGTCGCTTCGCTCCCTCGCCGAGGATTTCACACCGTCACATAATGTGCCCCCGTCGAGATTTTGCCCACCCCCCCCCCCCCCCCAAAAAAAAAGTGTTCCGGAGCGCTTGGCTAGGAAAGTCCATTCGTATGAACTTGTCCATGATTTCAAAGTAATGCTGGGCCACACATTACCTTTAAGATACAGAGGTATCTCATTACTCTTTGAAATTCCTTCCTTTTATCAATATTACGGGGAAAAATATTGGATATAGAGGCAAAGTTTATACCATTATTTATTCTTTTTTGTTATGAATTAATATGAGCAATAATAAAATCTCATTTACAATAAGCATCAAGAGCAAGAGGGTGAGAAAATATGTCGTAGATGAATAAAAAGTAGTTGCAATAAGCCCCAAACAGTTTCAGAATACGTTATATGTGAATTGTCATTAACTTGCAGGATCGTAATCTCAGAATATCTTAAGGTAGAAATCATTCCCGTGGAGTATGCGAGTTGATAAATCTCTCATAGGAAAATTCAGATAGCAGAAATTAGTCAGTAAGCAATGATAAATTCCCAGGACCGACTGGATCCATTCCAGTTACAAGAAATAATGCATAAGATATGTGGGACAAGGTAGGCGTGGACAGATAGAAAGCGGAATATTATTTCAGCGATTGGCAATGTGTATTTGTATAAGCTTTTTTTTAATGTTTTAGTATACAGTAATATATCAGTATTTTGTAGGGAATCCATTTCACCTGCACATGTTGCTTCAGACCAAGAAGACCTAATATGCATGGAGGAAATTGAAGCTGTACTGAAGCTGACAAAAAACAACAAGGCTCCAGGGCCAGACATGATCCCGACTGAAACAATCAAGGCAGGTGGTCAGCCACTTAAGGACATGCTACTGGAACTCTTCGACCGCTCATGGGTCAGTGGCACCGTGTCAGAGGAATGGAACCAATCTTTAATCTGTCCAATATTCAAAAATAAGGGGGATCCTTTGGACTGCAAAAACTACAGGGGGATATCGCTGATGAGCCATGTTGGAAAGCTGTATGAAAGGATATTAGAGAGAAGGCTGAGGAAGAAGGTAGAAGAGATGCTATCGGAAAGCCTATATGGATTTCAACCAGGAAGAGGGACCATTGACCAGATCGCTGCCCTACGACTCTACTTGGAGAAAAGCTGTGAGTATGCAATTGATTAGCACATCTGTTTCCTGGACCTGGAGAAGGCCTTTGATAGAGTGCCAAGAGAAAAGATGTGGAAGATGATTGAGGATACTGGAATAAGCAGCAGACTACTCATGGCCATCAAGAGCACCTACAATGATCAGAAGAGTGCCATCATCGGAGATTCAAACTACTTTAACATCAACACAGGGGTCCGACAAGGCAGCCTGCTCTCACCGTTGTTTTTTATCATCTATCTCAACCACGTGCTCGTGAACATCAAGAGAGAGGATTATCATGCGAGTGAGGAATGCCTGGGCTATGCAGATGATGTAGCACAAACCGCAGACAGCAGGGACAAACTACAAGACGTCATGAACCAATGGGATAGGGAGCTAACCAAAGCTGGTCTCAAGATGAGCTACACCAAAACTGAGTACATGCATGTGGGAAGGGACTTGGAAGAGGGGAATGTCGCCGTCAATGGACACTTTTTTTAAAAAGACGGACAACTTCACATATTTGGGCAGCAAGATAACAAACATTCTCATGGAGGAAGAAGTTAACAACAGGACAACCAAATTTACCAGAAATCTAATTGCACTCTATCTCCTCATGAAAGAGAAAGATATACCCAAAGATGTCAAAGTGTGTATATATACAACAATTCTGAGACCAGTGCTTCTGTATGGCCGTGAAACTTGGACACTTTAATACTTCAAAACTGAAGAGTAGAATCCAGGAAACCGAGATGAGGGTTCTCCGTCTCATCTATGGGGTTACCAGAAGAGATCGGGTTCGCAATGAAACCATCAGACAAACCCTCAAGGTAGAGTCAGTTCTGACCATCATAGAAAGGAACCTACATGGACATGTAGAAAGGATGCCAGACTCGAGGGATGTCAAGAGGATCCACAAAATGGAAACCAAACAAGAAGCGGCCAATTGGGAGACCAAGGAAGAGATGGGAAGACCAAATCAAGGAGATTGCCCGAAGGGAGGAGATGGATTTTAACACAGTTAAAACTGCATGGCTCAAGACAGACAAACTTGGCGAGGACTCATACGGAGGCTGTCAACTGACAGGCCAACTGGCCTACAGGCATCCGGGTGAGAAGAAGGTGAGAAAGTCTTGTTAAAGTGAGTACAGAGTGATCAATTTACACGAGTGACTGTTTTATCTGTTTTACGGCTACAGGATCGTGTGTCACGTCCAGAGATGTAACTGCGTTACATACAAACTAACGTGGAAACATACCCATTCAAAAATGTTAAGTGCAGAGGAACTTGTTTCGTATTGTGTTGTTTCAAGACACAGAACACAAGTACTATGTTTGACATTCAACAGGCTGTAGAATAGTGATAGCATAACATTCGAATGACACAAAATGATTATCAATATTTTTTTTCAAAGATAGTCATTATGATACAACGCATACAAACACACACATATATACACACACACCCACCCACCCACTCCCACACACACGCACACACGCACAATTAAATACGGAGTAAATTACATTGGCTACATACGTCGTACGTTCAACGTGGCTGATTGTTGAGAACCGGAAATGATGCACTGTAGCGTCTTCCCGTTATGATAAGAGGAAGGAGTGAAGGTCAAAACACTTTCGATGTTGTAATACGTCTTGTAGTGAAAGCAACGATTGGTGCAGTAATAGAGATAACCACTGGAATGTAGGAGGTCCGATAACATGCTCTCCCTTTCGGCTTTGCAATTCAAACCATCTTATGGGACATTAATGTCTGAATCGTTTTATGCATTTTACGACTCAATAGCCACTTCCAGATGAGACCTCTATTGGCTTTCATGACGAGCATTTATAAGGCTATGATGCCCAACAAGGTGGAGATGTTATCGCAATAGAAGTCAACGTAAGGACATTTTGTAAAGACGAATGATTCCCTGAAAATAAGGATTGTTTGCAGGAAAATTTGGTTTATAATTCATAGTATGATATTTAAAGAATTTTGAATTTATATCCTCTTTGAAAATATTCTAAAAACTGTTAGCGATACGATCGTGATTAATGAAAAAACGACCATAATAATTCGCGACATAATTATTTTTTCCTTCTTAAATGTAACGAAAGAACACGAAAAAGGAGATATTTCCCATAGGTTAGACATGCAGGACATCAAACATCATAACTGATGTAGTAGGGAAAGGTAAGAAAGATGATGTGCAATTTGAATACACAAAACATGCTAAATCAATAAGTGCGATCTTGGCGTGCTCAATAAACATTTAAAATGTATTTAAGCTTGAATTATTTAAATTCACCAAATTACCATTGAAATGGTTTAATCTATGATTATTGACGGTCGCACTAGCAAAATGTATCCGTAGAGAGGTCGATGAACAGGTTGGTGTTTGTGCCAGAAACAGCACATAACTTGTATAGGTATATCTGTCGGCAGAGTTTTTGTGTCCCTTTTTCTCATTTAGTTTTGGATTGAAGATAGGGATAGATAAAGCCGGATAGGTATGTGTGGCAATTTTATTTAGATTTATCGAAAACGACCATGGTTATAAGTTGCTTTATGTCCGATTTTCTGACATGGGCATAAAAGGTCATTACTTTTGTAATATAACTTACTTACTATCACGTCTATTTTATTTCTTAATGTCACAATTGAAGTCGATTTGTATCAAGTATTAAACATCTATCAACAAACCAGTGAGTCTTCCTGATCTATGCACAAGCGTCTTTAACAAATCTGACATTCAACAATGTCACAAGGACATGAAAACGACAATACTATTGATTTATTTTGAAATACTCATTGGAGACATGGAACATGTGAAGATCAAATGCAAGAATGGAACAAACATCATAGTTATCTTACAGGATTTCTTTCGCCGTAAAAGTTTATTCGCCATCGCTGGGAGAAACCTACATTTAGGTGATGCTTTTCCATTCATATTTATCTCGATAAGCAGAATTTCGAAGCGTTTTGACAACCGTCTGTAATTAGTGAGAACACGCTACGCACACACCCGTAGAGTGGCCCGCGTCGGGGACGATATTATCTTCCGTTCAGGTACAGACATATCAGTAGCTTCTTCGATGGACAATCTTAACATTTTCGAAACTCTGATTGACGAAAAGATCGTTCTTTGATGTCCCTGAGGTACTTAAAGTTTTACTCCTTCTCTAGTTACCCTAATTCCTCGAAGTACCGCCAAATTTGGAGAAAATTTCTCGTATTTCACATTGTTATGTTTAAGTGCTGTCAAATGTTACTTCCGTCGTCTTCGGCAAAGCAAATGCAAATTTTGGATGAAAGCAGTGGTCAGATCCCGATTTGTTCATTATCATGACTACTACGAATATGCATCTGTTGTGAATGTTAATGACATTAATCTTCGTATGCCAGTCGTGTATCGAAGTATTTTCATTAGTGCCTGAAGTGGTTGGGCAGAACAATCAGGCAGAAATGAAATATTAAAAGCAATGATTAATACGCAAGAATTGAATTGATCACAATAAAGATAACACATAATTTCACTTTGTCTAACAAAGTTATCGTTGCAGTGTTCATATTGTGGCTGAATTTGTCATTTTATTTATTGTGTCATTTCTATACTGTAGGTAGAGAAGTCGTTTCAAGGCAAGGCAATTTCTTCCCTGACGTGCTTTTCAAACACTTCACCAACCTGCGCACTAAAACAGCATGTCCAGCTTCATGGAGATATTCTTATACATTGTCGTCATTGACAACTTATTTTCAAGACATCAGAGCCTTTCTTCGCGAAAATTCTAACAGCCTTCATCATGAGGGATGGAAATACGTGGAATTTTCCGTCGCACGTGCCTTTGTCTGTACAAAGTTCACTTCCGTCGCTGATGTTACTCAAGAAACTACGCCTTTCATATGGATGCCAAATTTTATCTCTTCTCTTGTCTCGTCTGTAATCTGATCTAACCAATCTTTCTTAATATGTGTCATTACAAGTTTATCACTCTTATTTTATTTTTCAAGGATTATTGTGTTCTGATAATCACACAAATATGCACATATGGAGAGAGAGAGAGAGACCTTATCAGAACACTTTTAACGTCAACGATAGAGATTGAAGTTTGAGTTTCAGTTAAGCAGTATTGTAATCATTGGGAGAGTTAATAACAGAGTAGACGAATAATTGAATACATTCATATATGTATATATATATATATATACATATGTTTATATATTAATACATGCTATTTTTACCATTTTTTCTCGCGATACGCTTACGTTCATGTCAAATCTTTATCTAATACGATTTTACTCAGCATCAACCTTCATGAAATAAACAAATTATATCACATTATCCTCGTGGGGCAGTATTGCATTCTGATATTGTTTTCCTGCACTTCCTTGCTTAAATTATGCAGCCGTGTTATGAGCAGGCCAGCCAAGTGTACTTTTATATCATCAAAAAATATTGTAGTGTCAGTGATCTACCTGCTAATCGGAAATGTAGATCTGCTGGGCAGAAATACTCTCGCGTAGATTACAGTTTCAACCGAAATTACTTGTTTTCATGCGTCTCGTGGCAAATGACGTATACGTATAATGTTAGTTGAGCATTATCGTGATCTATTTATCACAATGTGCTCGCAATTCGCAAATATCCTGACTTTTTTCCGGTCAGCCTATATAATAACATGCGCGATTAGTCTCTGTAGGCTGACTTGTTCGAGCGTTTCCTTGGTATCCCCATCCTTTGTCTTGTTGAGCCTGATTGCTATTTGTGACCACGCCCTCAGTGATCTGGATGCCGTCCAAGAACCAGTTCGCTGTCTGTGACTCGAGCACTCCACTCTCGGTACACCGCGCAGTGACTTCGCGGTTAGCCGTCAGGGTACTCGGTACGGTGAAAGTCACGGCGACTGTAAAAGTAAAAATACGTTTCCTGCTTTGCATTGAAAATATTCACTTCAGAGAATACTTAATAAGAACTGCAAATGATTGTTGCTCTGTTAAAATCAGCGTTATTTTCTTATATAAGTAGATTAAGTTATTTGCAGTGAGAAACCCAGAAATAACAAGTTAAATGCAATAACTTCAGGGTTATCAATTGTATGTTTATATATATATATGCACCCTTCCGCGCAAATAATTTAATGATGTCATATTTATGCTAAGTATTATGTATCCTTGCTTCAGTATTAAAAGAGAATATCTCTCTAAACCCTCTTGACAAGGAAATGGCATAAATCCGGGAACGTAATTTTGTAAGAAACGAATTTATAAGAACCAATTCGAAACATTGGAATGCACCATTTATTATGTCAATGATCCCATGAGGGCACATACTCAAGAAATGTGAGGAAGGGTATCTTACCACAAGAATGCACCAAGAAGAGTAGGATTCCCGTGGCTGTAACTTGTGCCATGTTGGTCCTCCAAGAGTCCAAAATTGCCATCTGCAAGAAAATTAAAAACAAAAATGTTAGAATAAATACATTTTATTCGTTACAATGCAATATGAACGTTGTTGGTGGATATGCTACCTACCTGTGTCGGAATACAAACAATTATGGAGAAAATAATTTATCATTCTCATGTCAAGATCTTAAAAGTCAACAATACCAGGTCTTCATTGCTGCTTTTTGCAAACCCCTTCTCCTATAAGAGGCAATATCAAATTCAACATCAAATTCAAAATCGAATTCAAAATCAAATATACGTTGAGCGAAGTTCGTGTACTTCTTGAGGTGTTCCTACCATAATCACGAGTGAAGTCAGAACACGTGTAGCCGGCAATGACTTCTTGTTGAGGCCGTTTGTGAGTCATTTATATCATGACAAGATTCTCGTCGGGAGTGTGTTCGTGCGGAAGCACGGGGCAGTGCTGGTGTTCTAACAAAAATATCACTCCGCCAACAGTCAAGTGTCTTTTTGAATAATAAGAAGAGACCGGTTTTCGAATATACCTTTATTTTTCTGTACAGCCTTTGTGACAAGACTTATCCTGACAATGAAACAAGTTGTACGAGGTTGTCCATCTTAGAACGGTCTCCAAGGATGAAATTAGGAACAGGTTTAGCGTACAATGTCCCAAAATAAAGTACCTTTGTAGGTGTTGGGGGACTATATAGGATGTAAATACATCGATAGGCCGAGCTAACGGTATTAAGGTGGTCCATCGCTGAAGACTTTGTCAAGATATTGTGATAATTATGTGAATACATAATTATATGGTGGCAAGGGAATAATGGTGTGTGTGTGTGGGGGGGGGGGGGTGGGTCCTATCCAGATTAGGTAATCAATTTCATTGCTCACATTCATTGTATGTCCATAAGATGAATCTAGAAAATTTCGGGAATTGTAGACCATCAATATCAAACTCACAAAAAAAAAAACCCGCATAGGTTTACTTTCAAATAATGAATAGGGGTGGCATTACGAATATGGGTTAGATATTCCGTCGATTTGGACGGTTCAGCTATTTTTCTGAGTAGGCTACTTTTTAGTTCTTTTTTAACTTTGGCTTTTTTAATGGTTTTTTAAAGGTTTTAACAACAAAATGTAAAGACAAAGAAAGGAAGTCAGTACGTTTAGAATGAACTCTTAACTACAAAGCGCCTTTAAAAAAATCTAAATGCTTGGTTTATTGCCATTTATATATTAATGGGCTACTAATATCATTTCAAAGGTCAAAATACCCTCTTTAAAGATTTGATATTGAAAGGAAAGGACATATGAGTTAGCTAAATTTCGTTGATTTTTCTTAACTCGGAGTAATTCCATTACAAACAGATTAAAAATTCATACGCAACAAAAAGTAAGGTTAAATAGGTTTATCTTTCGGGACTTTCTTTTGGGAACTTGGGTAAATAATTATATTCCCTTGAGCAATATGTTTTGATTTGCAAAATACGTTTGCTGTGCAGAATGACAGATTTTGTTTCGAATTCATTCAAATTTTCCACTGAAATACGTGTAGGCAATTGATATCGGACATGATTCATTTTATGCTTTAAAAATCCGTTTAGTGAAGCTGGTTAGATGGATATAAAATTAATAATTCATATTTCATCATCTGAATTTGTAGGTCTTACTGTCCATAGTACTTAATCTCTACTAATTGGGTTTTAATTTAAGAAAATAAAGAGAGCAAAAACAAAACAATAGCACAAACAAAACAAAAAATCCTCCTCAGAAAAAAAAAAGACAGCCCTCAGGAAAAAAAGATAAAACGTGTTCTTTTCTTATACAGCGTACCCAAAGTTTCTACCTATGCTTTCATAAATCATGTAAATATAGTAACTTAAGTAATTAACTTCTCAATGAATACAAACGATTTTTTTTTCTTGCCCAACTGCAAGCTAATTTGGAGTGCATTTTCCTTTCCTCTCTGTATATGTTACTTTGGTATAAGGTTTATAGATTTACCTCTGTTTTTTTTTTTTTTTGCAAGAAGAGAAAAATGAAATACGGAAACTATACTAGTATGGGTGATGATTCTAAAAACATAAATGTGTCCCAGTAAGAATTCTGAAACATAGTACATTGTACCTCGCAGAAAAGATTTTTAAAAATCCATATAAGTATCTCAAAGTGTCTCCGAGTATCTCCAAGTACGAGGATTGCAGAGGCCTCCTCGGATCAGGGGATCACGACCGGTAACAAGATACTATGGTGTAACAGAATATTGTCTAAATGATAGCAGTCATTGGATAAACACATACAAAGTTTGTGTGACAGGATATGAGTCAAGACTTAACACTTTGTCACAGAGTCAAATATTGACAACTAGCATTTAAGACACACACACACACACACACATATATATATATATATATACATATGTATATACATATATTTATTCATATTTTTATGTAATATCTATATCTATACATATCCGTCTCTGTGCATATTTTCATATATTATTTTGCATATACGTAACTTTACATAATGAAGACAATTGCAACCTACTTTCTTTTATCGCGTCGTTGTATTATACAAAGTCACATAAACACTTATATTTTTACCAATCATGTACTCCTAAACAAATATGGGATGGCTTGATTACCACATTGACAGTAATACTGTGTCTCAATTCATTGTTTTAACATTGCTGGAAAGAACACAGTGTCTCACAGTGTGAAACACAATAGGTAACTCAGTGTGAACACATTGTGAACACAGTGTGAAATCTCTGCACATTGGCACATTCGAGCGTATTAACAATGTGAACACATGAAGAGTTTGTTCGCAAAAACCAATTAGTCCATTTTTGAAGATTTTGAAGTACGGTCGCTGTCATAACGTACAAAATAATACCTTTTAAATGACATATTGGTCACTATATTTAAAGGTACATTTTTGAAGTTATGGTCAAAAGAAGCAAAAATATTCTTATTATTCTCTATATTTTTCTTGACCTTTAATCGCAAATATCTCCATTTGGCAAATATGGACTTATAGGTTTTTGCGAACAAACTCTTCAAATTCTTAATCATCAATATTTACAATGTGAAATTATGTTCACACTGTTAAATTCGATTGTTTTCACGTAGTCGGCTATGTGAACACATTGTGAACACATTGTGAGACGCTGCATTCTTTCTAGCAACATAAGCTAGTTGTTTCATGTCGTTGACATTTATTTCCTGAATCCAGAAATACCATCACTGCTTCTCTGGTGGCAAATAACAATTTTTAAAGGTGCAAGAGATATAAAGCTTTGTAATCATCACAGTCATCATCGGTCTATGGCAGGGAAGCTCGCCTCGACAGCAAACTCGCATGTAATTTGATGCTTTTGCTGTTCTAGCACTTAGTCGTGATGAGTGTGTTATGCTCTCGGTTGACTTTCGCCCACAAACCGATTCTCTGTCACACAATGTTCCCACGATTGAATTAGTGGGAATGTGCGATACAATCATGTATAAATATTGAAAGATGTCATGTGCACCTCATCACCTATCACCCCTCATACATACATACACACACACACACACACACACACACACACACACACACACTGTTCTATTATTCCTTACTATGCCGTGAATTTATGAAAATGAATATGAAAATTGTTTTCATTTTGCACAATTCTGACACCATGCCCCATTTGCAGTCACGTCTTGTCAGAGTAAAGGATCCAATCCTGTCCTCAATCGTACACTTTGGTCGTAACACTATACAATTTTATGTTCAAATCGGGACAGTGCGCTCCCGTTATGACGAATACAGTTAAAGCGAAATGTCGTTTCCGAAATGAAAATTCAGGTTCCAAAATCATAATTTTCTTTGATACCTTCACACATTTCCTTTTTACGACCGTAAGGAAATGTTGATAAAATGAAAGAAAACTCGGTCCTGAGAACTTCAATTGTAACAGGAGTCACGGTCATCTGTATTCACATATTTTCCACAAGTATGTATTTTATGTATTATATATATATATATATATATATATATATGAATATATATATATATATATATATATATATATATATATATGTGTTTGTGTGTGTGTAGAGTGTATTGCATTGGTGTTTGTCGTAACACATCAGATGGCATCTCGTCATAGCAGCCCACATCCAAGACATGGCCGAATTGGAATTAAAAGCCTTTCCTTCTCACAAGACACGTTCTTCTTTTCAGAAGGATTATTTGGCAATAAAACATAAAATCTGAAAAAAAAAATCTCCCTATTTTCATGTCATCATGATTTGTGTCGTTATAGTTTGGCAGTGAAGGGCTGTATCCCATGTCCCTTGAGAAGCCATTTCCCATTTTGCTATAGTATACACTGACTAGTGGATACCTGACACATCCTGGACTCTCCACTTTCAGATGTTTGAGTACTACTCATGAGTACTAACCTATAGAGCAATACTTCCTCATTAGTGTTTAATGATAGAGTCCGGTCTTTCCTGTTATCGCACACTTGATCAAAAAAAATCACATAAAACATGACCCGGCATACTTTTGTCAACACATCAATCTGATATGAATGTTACTTTTTATTTTGTTTTCATACACTTCGGTTACATCAGGTATAAGGTGTACACAGTGCGGTATCACACTGTCCATCAGACAAGTATCGCTGGGTCGATTTCTCTGAGCATGTGCATTATGATCTGAATTCCTATAAACGAAATAGATTTAATGCACATATTTCGGGTTTCAACAGGTTTTTCTTTTTCCTTTTATTGAATGGAATGTTTAACACCCATGGTGTTAGTGTCTTACATATTGAATATTCCACTTTATATTTCGTTTGTAGAATGACAATTGAATTTCTTTTTCAAAACGTATACATCACGACATGTTGCTGAAACATATTTAAGGAAATGTTTTTTCCTTTGCTTTCTGAAAGAGGCAAGTCAAAACTGTGCTTTCATTTAGCTAGGAAAGTGAAATGTTGAGTTTTCTATCTATTTCCTTTATACGTTGTAATAGTATATGAGGAAAATAACTACCACACATAGAGTTAACTTTGATATACCAGGTATTTTGTATATGTATCTACATCTGCAATTTCATGACAAACGTAGTATACAAGTATATTTTTCTTTTGTACCAATCATATGATTTTTAAAAGAAGAATAAGCAGACTTGGTGAATACAAAATATTGACAATTATCGCATACAAATTACACGTTTCATTGCTAAAATGATTTAAAGATACAATCTAAGAGGGGCAATTGTTAAAAAAAAGGAAAAAATGGTGTCCTATAAGCTTGCCCTTGTTAGTGGAAACAGCCAAGTTGACTATAAATGATGTTTATCCAGGTTGAGTACTGGGAATGAACGGAGCGTATATGAACGAAAATATTCATACGGACAGAACGGGAAGTATAAGAGAATATATAAAAAGCTTAGAGGCATAATTTACAATTTGCAGATGAAACAAAAACCCAGCAATAGCTGTTTAGAATAGTTCTAAAATGTGAGTTAGGGATAGAAACAACCAATGCAAAAATTTGCATCAGTATAATCGATGTTAGATATTGTAAAATATACAAAATGTGAACAATGGTTACAATTAAAATGTTTCCAGACTAAACCGTCGACAGTAACGTTACGGTTTACTGAGAAAAATACTTATATCTCCTTATATTTTAGGCGTTATCACAAAAATTGTATATGGTAGGATATCTTGTTATGCAACAGACCTACACTTATGCATCAAATGTAATATCTTGAACATTTGTTAAATCACTGCCAACAAAGGTAATCAGGACCTTGAAGTTATATGTTCACGTATTATCATAAAATGTCCCAGGGTTATGATCGGCCATGGGACACGTAACAAGAAAGAAGAAAAAAAAGCATGACAAATTGATAATGTTATTGACACAAGTTAAGTCATGTACAGTTTTGTACATGAGATGTGGGTTGACGATTTGTTTTTTAAAATAATTAAGCAGCTTTCACTATTTCAGCATGAAAATAATCAATCGATTTTACTCTACGATTCACAATAAGTCACGTCAAATTATACAATTTATCGCAGCACAACAGACCTTTTTATTTCTGGTTAGCCCGCTTCCATGAAGATGATGGAGTAAAAGTGAGACAAGATCAAGATCGAGTGGTTAGATTGAGGAAGAGAAAACTGGGAAATTTTCAGACATTTGCTGTGACAAGAAAGTATAGCAATGTCGGGAAGCAGCAATCTAAGGGATGACTTGAAGCCAGGCTACGACCCCATAGCCTCATTGTTATCACTAAGTGTTTGTGTGCATTCCACCTATGTGGTATAGCTCAATGAAGCTTGAGTATCGAAATCACATTTTGCTTTCACAGTTCATAAGTACTAAATTGTTGTCCTAGAAGTCATTCTTTTCTATCTTCAGATATTAGCAATGTCTATACCATATTTCATAAATAGATTAGCATTCCTAGATTGGAAAGCTTTAATCAATGTCAAATGTAATAAAATATCTAGGAAAACGGCTACTTTTTCCATGAAACAAAAACCTGAAAACTATTTAACTCACTAAAGAATTGGACAAACAGTATACACAAATGGTAGCACATGGGATCTTAGTGACTTTCATAAATTCATATCTATACGAGTACACCAGAGTAGTCATTTATAATGGAGGCAATCTTGTATACGTTTGGAAACATTAAAAAGAATGTACTCTTAGCTATCTAGGGGGATCATTCCACTGTTGCGGTCCAGTAAGCATAGCTCTATTTTTAGCGAAAGCTGTTCAAGTAGATGGAAATCTACTCGGCCGAGTGTCATATGTATCAACCATATTTTTTTCTTTAGATCATATTTTGAAAATTGTTGGTAAGTTATTCATGGATGGCAGGTACATAAAGTATCAAGTGGACAGTAGACAATAGTGGTATTAAGTATTTCAACGTGCTAATTTACTACTCCGAACTTGAGAGCTGCTGTTATTGCTAGCCAATACTAAACTGACCGTGCTTGCTGGTTTTGTGACAGTACTTTTAAGATGTAATTAAAGTGCAAAGTCTCTTGAGTAGGATTACGTGGTAGATAGTGGTTTACTGATCGGCAACAAAGCCTGGCTGATCCCATGGCATCATAACCCACAAAAAGGGTACTCTAAATAATCGAGTGAAAATATTCACTCTCAAAGGAATGAATACAAACAAAAGAGTGAATTTAGAGTGGAATTGGAGCGAATTTTGAGTGAAAATGTTCATTTTCACTCGTTTTAGAGTGACCTCAGGGATCACTCCAAAATCTTCGAGTGAAGACAGAATTTACGTATATATCGTTATCCTGTTAATAATGTGTGTTTGTGTAAATACGAAGAGTTCAAACAGGTGTAACTTAAAGCCTCCAATTTGAGACAAATGTTCTACATAGTATCTTTAACCCGTTCCGTACAGGAACCTGGTGGCCTGCGTATTAAGTCTATATACATTTCAGAATTCAGTATGGAACGGGTTTATAACTAATTCTAATCATCGCGGTTAGACATAATATTCATGATCATGTGTTTGGAGGTGTAATCATGATTATTTCGTAAGGTATAAGCTTGCCACAGATTTCATATTTCCAAGCAAATTAGCATAACGGAACCAGGCCATACCCCTTTTTTCATAATCTTATGTCTTATATCATAGTGCCTGCAAACACCATGAAAGGCTGCTGGTTCAGTCTACATTTTATGTGTATACGTGATTACCGACTTGACATTTTAAATTGTGATCCAGCGTATGAATCGACTTCGTAGTTACATCAGTGTTGTTGTTTTTTTGCTCTTTATTTGTTTGTTTAATTGATTTTTGGTTGGTTGGTTGGTTTTTCACGTTTTCAGAGATTCAACATTTATTTCTTGTATTACCATTCGGTACAAAGAGCAGAAAATCTGCTTAACTCAAAGTACTTGTAGTAGACGACCTTGGTAGACCTGCTCATGAAATTTGTCTGATTCATCACATAAAGACAGTAAGGGAAGGAAAAATGACGAACATACATGATAGGTTGCTTGACTTTTTGGCACTTAAGGACCTACTAAAAGGCAGAGAATTTATCCACTGCTCGGGAGATGATTTTTCAAAATTCCATATCAATTAAATGTTTTGTACAAAGTTAATTACAATAAATGCAATATTTACAAGAATTGTAATATTGTGTATGGATATGTGTTATGTATGCAATGTATTCAGAATGTTTGCAATTCACTTAATTGCTTTAGCTTCCTGAATATTCGCTCTTCTGGTCTCCTTCTTTTTTACTCACTCTCTCCCTAGCTCCCTCTCCCCCTGTGCTTTGACCATAATATCCTCTCACACAAATTCTTTCTTTTAAATATGATGGTTATATAATGTTCGTCTTTTCGTTTGCAAATATCTATTGCATTTCTCGATCACCTCGTATTATCACGTTTGAGAATTTGTGAACCTATATTTTTCATCTACACTGAAATTTCGTACACAGCTGTGTGAATATAATTCTCAGAATGTATTCTCATATTTCTCTTTTCTTCATGTACTCTTTCCTCTCAATCACAATCACAAGCACAATGGGGATATCCGAGGGGATATTACAACAACAGTCTCTTCTGTAATATCCTCACACAATATATAGACACTTTAAAACACATGAAAGTGATGTGAGTCTCTTTGTACGAATAAACCGGTTTTATTCTCTTGATGATTGGCGTTTATGACATTGCAGTCATGTGTTTTAAAATGCCATGATTTTATCGCTACAAGAGATAGATGGTTTCGTATGTAAATGATAATGAAGTAGAAATATACGTAATTTTGCAATATTATTTGAACATTAACTGGTTTAAGGACTAGTCAGTAATAAGTCATGCGGCATAACACAACCAACACAACTAACGATCGTTTTAATGCTTGAATATCCGATAAATTAATGGTGATCGCAACTAGACAAATAAGGGAGAAAAACAAAAGAAAAGACCAAATGAAATTGCTTACTAACGTCTCGAAATAGCAAAAGTAAGATAAAAAAGGCCATATTTTTCCTTTGAAAGTAATACCAGTAAACTTGACTGGTCAGGTTCGAAGTTTTATTCGATTAATATCATCCTAGAATAACGAATTACTGCAAGTTTCATACGAAGTATCGAGGTTGCATAACATTAATCAGAAAAGGTCAGATATTTACGATTATCTACCATTTGCACTCGAAAAAACAACAATTTGCAGTTCTGAAACAAAAGTTCGAACAAACCAGAACTCGTTGTAGTTGCAAGGATACCGCATAAACAGGGACTGTGTGGTGATTTTTTTTTTTTTTGACATATTGGGATCAAATGGGAGAATTGGAAATGAAAATTAAAACAATATTTTGTAGCGTTATATTTTGCTTGCCAGGAAACCCTTACAACATCTTATCGCAGATATGATTACGGAAAATAAATCTGATTGCACTGTACATGACTATTATAAAAATGATCGTGACTTTTTTCTTTTTCTCATATTGAATATGATAAATAACACCCAATAACGTTGGGCATGAATTCGACAATTTGATGATTGTTTTAATGTCTGACAACTTTGCGTGGAGTGAAAAAAAAAATCAGGAAACCGCACTCGTGTGCATTTTATGAACATGTGATCAAGTAGGATAGCCATAGACCATTGTAATCATTGGTAATGGTACAGTTACGATAAAATCTATCTCTTCGGTTATCCAGTGTCACACTGATGAATATTCGAGGCGAAAATGGACCATCTTCTCAAAAATGAGGAAAATGAGTATTCCGTAAGTCCAAGATGAATCCGTTTACTGGTCGAAATTCTGCACCTGACAAGAAAGAATTTCATCACCAATCAATTTCAGTTGGAATGTACAAAATGATGTCTATAAAATAATCAATATAACACTTATAGATGCAAGCTGTTGTGAAATATCAAAGTAAGTTAAGACACTATACTGTAGCAAATAACAATTCTCGCTTATACCGGCGTAAGACCCCTTGGCTCGCCTCCCTTTAGCCACTTGTTAGCCGTTACTTTCTGTGGGGTCGCATTCACAGCAACTCCTAACTTTTTACAAACCGATACAAACATAATCTTTATGACAAAACAGACATTGCGAACAATCTGCCCTTCCATCCAATCACAAACACACCCACACCCACGCAAACGCATATGTACGTACATCACAGTTGTACAGGTTACGATATAAGTTACCTCCACTGGCAAGATTATATTTTGTTTATATTGCACTTAAAATTTGGTCCTGAACCGCACTTGCTTGACGACACACACTCAGAAAACAGAGAAAAGAAAGAAAGATGTTATAATGATACGCATATGAAATAAAATCATTAAAAACCTTATAGACCAAACTGTCAGGTTTTCATGCAAGCTGAGGTATGGAGACGCGTATGTTTATTATGTAAGATCCTCAGCATTCCTTGAGGACAAGTTGCTGATCAAAACTTTGACACATTTTTTTTTTTTACTCTGGTGAAGTGCAAGTTGAAGGGTGTTGGTGCTTTCTTATGACATTGTAGTCTGATCATCTTTTAAATACCTCGTGCGGGGGGAAGAATGTTCTTCTTCTGTTGACGTAAGCGACGCAGACGATTACGGAAAGGAAGAACACGACCACAAGAAGAGCGTAAGTTGTCGACGATCTTTGCAAGGCTCCTTGACGCTGAAATTCTGCTATTATTTCCACAGCTTTTAAGAGTTTATGAAAGATAATTCAAATTCAAACTTTATTTTCACTCTTTTTCCAACAGAATGTACAAAAAAAACAATATGATACATTTGGCATGCGAGTCTTTGATAATATACATAGTCAGACAGGGATAACAACATGTTCATGTCTTTATGTGTAGTACAAAAAGAAACATTTATACACTCTGTGAAAAAAAGTGGAGGTACCCACTCAAAAGACTATGCTTGTAACATGTGGGTACCTCTGAGGGAAAAGGGGGAAAGAGGGGAAGTATAGGGGGTGAAAAACTTACAACTACAAAGAGTGCGGGAAACTGGGAAAGTCGGGGAAAAAAAAGAAAGAAGAAAAAAAAGAAGAAAAAGAAAGCAAAAGTGTGAAAATAGGGAACAGAAAATGGGGAGAAGAGGAAGAGAGTGAGAAAGAGAGAGAGAAAACCTAACTTATGAGACAAATGAGACAAATGGTCAAGTCCTAAAGACAGCATTAAACATGATTTCGTAATATGCTAGGTTGATAAATGTAAAAGGTTTTCAATCGCAGGCAAAACGTGCGGGTTCAATTGCTTAATTAACGTGGGGGTAATAATAACAAAAATAGGACAATAATATCCTATGAAAGAGATCAATTATGTTTAATTCATTCACCATTTACTGTTTCCTTGTAAACTTTATGTCTTTCAACAACGAAAAGATAAATCTTAGTGAAACAAATTTTCAAGATGGAGAGGAATCTTCTTTTCCGTCACATCCATCGTCTCTACTTTTAACTTTTTTGAAATTTGTAACTTCATTTAATATGATATCATATTTTTTACTCACTTCCGCTTTTCAGAGATTAAGCGTACATCGATCTAGAACACTCATGAAGGCTACCTTCGCGCAGAAACAGAACAACAAGGTATTTTTGATTTGTGAATATTTTTGTGGGCTACCATTACCCAACGTCTTTTCATTGAAAATACTTTATTCAAGCGGGCGCGTGTTCATAAGTGTGTGTGTGTGTGCGTGTGAACAGGTGTGAGTGTTTGTCGTAACATTTTGTTTATGAATGTCTCAGTTATAAGAAAGATACTCAAAATATTCAAAATAGTGGGAAAAGTCCTTTTTTAGACTATAGTGCATGTGTTGTTATGCTTTCAGTTCAGTTTTCAGCTTTGCAATTTGTATGGTGTGTTTTTTTTCCTTCCAGAAAGCATAGTTCAAAAAAAAAAAGAAGAAGGACAGAACAGTGTTGATGAAAAGCGGGATATTCAGATATCATCCAATAATCTCGTTTTCCTTTGATAGTAATAGGATTGCACTACACTTAAATGATGACCTCCATAACTACTGTATTCCCTCCTCAGATTGTAAAGAACATTATTATAAAGATAACAATGAGAGGACCATTTACAAAAATCATAATACTCATAAATTGAAATATGAAACAGATAGCTGAATACTATTCTTCCCTAAGCATGCTTTCAGGTTTATGTCAAGGCTTACCTGACGGGCAAAAGGTCTTGGTTGCAGTGGTGGAGCCAAAATCGTTCCATCCCATACAGGTGACTTCGGTGCCCCCGTTGGCCCGAGGGGTAAAGGCAGTCGACGGCGAGCGGGAGGATGAGAGAGTGACGTTATCGGCTGTAATGAGGAAGGTATGGATACCTGGTGTCGGCTGGTACTCCTCATCGATGTGACAGACCACTGTGTACATTTTCCCGTTGTTCTCTCCCACGCGCTCGTTGAACTGAATATCGATTATGTCATCTATTGTCATTCAATACAGATAACGGATGAAGGTATCCATGTAATTCTAAGATGAGGCTATAATAAAACACTTATCACAGTTAGGAAGACAAGACAAGACGCAGGTGCGAGATCTATTTATTCCGGAATTTAGATACACCACACATCATACGCCGTTCTTTCAAATGTTTTTGGAATATCACGTGCAGGTAGGCCTATCACGTGCTAAGACTAGCATAATCATTGTGTCATATTTGAGATCGAAACTTCGCTGTGATTATAACAGAATGATATTCATATGCATTCTTATACTAAAGCTTGATAGAAACAAACAAAAAGCCTATCATGGAAAAGCCAAACTAAAAATCAAATTCACCTGCATTTTGCGAATTATCTTGAATGTCTAAGTAGACTGCGGTAGAAACAATAAAGGACACCAGAGTAACATCCAAAGTAGACGTTCTTTATTTACCTTTGAAGCAGTATAAATCCGTGGAACGCGTTGAGCCATGTCTGTTCCTTCCTTCACACATGATGTTGATACACTTGTTGGGACGAGATTCCACAATCGCAGACGGGACATTTGATGATGAAATCGTGTCACCATCAACGGAGATCTCATATGAGTAGATTGGAGGTGTGGGTTGGTCACGTGGATCGATATGACACGTGATCACAAGGTTAACCTCGCTCGCGACTATCTGCTCTTCAATCTGCAGAGTTATGATGTCTTCCCCTGGAGGATCTTAATTTGATATCATGAAAAAAATTCAAACTGATATTATGTACTATCATTCATATTCATTAGTCGAAACCTTTATACTTTGTAAACATGGGGAATTACATTCGAGAACATCTCGCATTCCTCAAGAAAACTTTCTGAAGTTTTGAGGTGCATATACTCTTGAATACTTCCATGTCATATTATCTATACAGGTATGAAATGAATAATCTACACATCTTACTCTTGCAAAGTTAAGAATAGCTGAAGTATCAGGGAACCCATACAAACATCAATTTTGTAGTTGGTTTAGTTTCGGTCAGAAATATCCTGTTCTAGACATGATGTCATGTTAGCAATAGATGACTAGCGCTGTAGATGCAGGTATGAAAGTTTAAAGGATACTTTTAGACATTCATGATTGGGAAACTATTCTCACTGAATACAATATCCGGGACCCGTGAAGGAGGGTTTCATATTTTGCAGATATGGCTGAACAGGCAATCCCCCGTTTCTTCATACTGTGCGTATATGCAATGTATGCACTATAATGTTACATATTATGTAACTTGCAATGCAATGTAGGCACTACAAGTTACATATTATGTAACTTGTGCATATTTTCATCTAAAGACGGAAACAGAACCAACAACAACAACAAACGTTGATATTCGTAATTATGACATCAAATAATGCTCATGAAGATTTAGTATTTATACATACGGTTCATTTGTATTCTTGATGTATATTTTCCCCCTTCCGCTTAAAGCTATAATCTCGTCATTTCTAGCGTCCCAGTCATTAACTAAAGACTTGATCACTATTACCTGTGGGACAAAATTGATTCACTGTAGATGTGGAACCAAGTTCATTCATTCCAATACACGTGACGTTCGTGCAGCCTGGAGGGCTTGGCGATACCGTGAACGATGACGAGCTCGAGTTTGACACTGTCTCACTTCCAACTTTGATCTCGTACCTTTCTAGAGCTGGGTAGGGTTGTTCGATGTCGGTCACGTGACAAGATATGGTGACAATACCTCGGCCACTGTCGTCCAAATCTTCGTCGAACTCAATGTTAATGATATGGTCACGTGGTGGATCTGCCAACAAATCACTGAGAGCATTTGAAGGAAGCCATAAAAAGGTCTACCATTTTGAAGTAGAGTAATCATGACGTCATATCAGAAATAACATTTTGCAAAAAAAAAAAACCCGAAAACTGTATGATAAATATCCGTTGTTGTCACGTTTGAACTAGAAAGATCATTTTAATGTTTAGAATATCCCTTTCTTCACACATGCATGCTATTTAGACGCATTGGTCTTCTTACACGGAACATGTGTTATTCTATGCACATTTATTACACATAACTTGGCACGTATATAATATGTATAAGATCTAGAGGCAATATTCCAGGGAAAAAAGTGCACACAGGTTATTTATGCACACATTAAAATCTACAGGGCCGGCGCACTGTTTTCAAAAGTGTGGGGCCCACTTCCGGGTTTCATGAGCTAACAAGCAAAAAAAAAAAAGAAAAGAAAAGAAAGGTCCTCAGCTCATCTCTCCCCGTCCACTTCCGGGTTTCTTCAGCTAACAAGCAAAAAAAAAAAAAAAAAAAAAAAAAAAGGTCCTCAGCTCATCTCTACCCGTCCACTTCCGGGTTTCTTCAGCTGACAAGCAAAAGAAAAAAAAAAGGTCCTCAGCTCATTCTCTCCCCTCCCATTGTAGTGCCTCTTACGTACTTCCGGGTTTAAAAAAGTGTGGGGCCCAAAGTGATGACACCTTATGTATTCCTTTGTATGGTGCACAAAAAGTGTGGGGGCCCGAGCCCCCACGGCCCCCACGGCTGCACCGCCCCTGATCTATGAATATCTCTATACACAATAATGTTATATGAATGGGTACATGAGTATTGTGATATGACATTAAATAAAACTGTCAAATAGTAAAAGAATAAGCTCACTTTTTGGACAGTAGGTTTCAACTGAAGATGCCGATCCATTGTCATTTTCGCCAATACACGTAAAATTCGTACATCTGTCTGGTCGAGGCGACAGGGTGACTGAGTTGGAGGTCGACACGTTTTGACGATTTCTCTTGATGACGTACCGGTTGATGGGCGGGAACGGTCGAGTATGGGAGGCTATATCACAGGATATAGTCAAATTAACGTGACCTCCCACCTCACTGAAATTTCCCGACTCTTGGAACTCAACCTGTAGAGCATCAGTTGCCGGAGGCGCTGTACAAAGATTCAGAAACATCAAAGCTGAACAACAGAGCTGAAAAGGTATTTGACATAAAGTCAAAGAATCCAAGCTGCTGAATGACGCATATTGTGTTTCTGGTTTTACCACTATCTAAGTTATGACCTTCTAACTATGGTGATGTGAAATGGAAGGTTTTCATAATCTAACAATATGGCTATAGAGCTGTGAGTTAGCTCAATTTTTAATCATTATCCTCTCTACTAAGAGACAAAACGCTCTGCCCCTCGGATAGGACATAAAATGGAGTTCCTTGTGTGAGAGAGTCACAACTCATGCACATAAATGATCCCACTTCATTCATTCATCGCAAAGAGCAGAGTGTACAAGCCAGTGAAGTGGTCCCGCCTCACATCCAACTCGACCCCATGGAAGACCAGCTATTGCAGTTGAATATGGGCTACCCAGCCATCTTTTTATGATGGAAAATGGAACAACACAAACAAATAAAACTGTATTCAAGACGCGGATTAGCAAAGAACCTTAAATCATGTTATCATACCTCTAGGACAGTAGATTGATGTAATCGATGTCTGTCCAAGGTCGTTCCTTCCTTCACACGACAGTTCGATACACCAACGAGGCCGTGGAGAAAGGTGAGTGGTAGGAGAAGATGACTGGGAGAGTGTGACGCCATCAGCTTTGATGACGTATGAATTGATAGCAGGATGCGGCTGGTTCTGTGGGATCACGTGACATTCAATATCCAAGGAGGATCCCTGATCACGTGTCTTGATAGTTATCACGTCATCTGCCGGGCCATCTGCGAATTGTTTGAAATTAGAAACTGTCGTTAATTTCATTTGTTTTAATTGTGGCTACACGAATGCAATAAACAAATGAAAATAATAAACACTGAAATATTCAATAATTACTTTATTTCAATACGTCCCTCTAGACATGCTAGAGAGGCGTTGATATGGAGGATATATGTTTTAAGTGATCTTTTTTGCTTTGAGACAATATTGATAATGATAGAGAGAAAAATGATGTGTTGCTGTTGCTTATATACGTTGTAATAAGACCAGAGACCCGTTGCATAAAAGTTTCTATTATAGTAACTTTGCCATCCATTGGTAACTACCATGGCAACAATACTCAACAGCCAATCAAAATCAAGAATTTCATGGAAGTTACCATTGGATGGCAAAGTTACCATGATAGTAACTTTTATGCAACGGGCCCTTGAACATTCAACTGAACGGCGTGACCCAATTGGCGGCACTGTGGTATCTAAGCTTTTTCACTCTTATACAGAGGTACCGAGTTCGAGTTAATGCTAAATGCTTATTCTTGAGCCAGGAGTAAAATGGTCATCTGCAAATAATAATGACAACACTTTCTGGAAGGACAGCGTTAAACACTAAAGTGGCAAACCTGAGTTTACAATTTCATTTTAAGCAGTGCTAGATAGAGACAACACTTGAATGAATGAAGTTAACTGCTCGTAATATAGAAAGCAAAATTTCATTAGTCAAATGTCCACGTCAATTGCAAACATTATTTTATACAACTGCAGTTCTAAAAATCATCTTTCTTTTCGGAAGTAATGTTTAAACATTCACCAATGATTAAAATCTATTCATGCATGTTCATACTGCTTTGCAGACATGACAGAACTGCAGTTTGCCGGGATTTAAACAAGTCTGCAACAATCGGATAAACCTGCACATCCCTATTGAATGCCGTGTTAATAACCCACTAAATGAAATCTGGCAGTGGTGCAATGCTGTTCCTTAATATAAGGTAAAATTGAGTCCACTCTCGATTGTGAGGTGACAAAACTACATTTGGGTTGATAACCATGTAAACGATGTTTTTTATCAGGTAAGATATGATAGATGATTAGCTATCGGACAAACGTATTTTCGTTGTAGGCCTTAAATGTGTAAAAAAAAATACTTTACAAAAACAGAAACGCAAGTGCATGTCTCGTTCTCTCAGAAAGGGGTGAAGGTGATGTTTGCTGATCCATGACACACAATTAAAAATTCCAAACATACTGTGTTTATTTTGTACTCATTTTCCTTTTTCATGGACATTGGATAAAGCAGGTCATATACCGGTGTCGGCGGTCAAAATCGACACAAATGCAATAAATTATCTTTAAACATTGGTTCAATGCAATAGATTATCTTTAAACATTGATACAACTAATTTTATATATTTTAAAAATGTTCATCCTTCTGATAACTGAATGTAATTTACATGTTGATGGGTTACCCCTTGTAGAAAACAAGTCTACTAAATTCCTTGGTGTAACTATTGATGCCAATCTTACCTGGAATGAACATGTAAACAATATAAGTAGTATTATATTGAGAAATAGGTATATTGCTCAAACTGAAAGATCTTTAGCTAGAAAAATATATTTTTTTATCTTAAATAATGCACTGATTTTACAATACATCACATACTGCAAATTGGTATGGGCATATTCCAACAAGACAAAAATTCAATCAGTTCACCTTCTCCAAAAAAAGAGCACTCCGCATTTGCACCAACTCACATTGTCTTGCAAACTCTGAACCATTATTCTCTAAATTGAAAACCCTGAAAATAAACGATATTCATACACTATAATGCGCAATATTAATTTACAAAATGATACACATCCAACACCCTCCCTTCCTCGTTCCACAACCTATTCGCTGTAAACTCCAGTGTCCATACACGCTCACCCAACTCGATATTCCAAAGATTATCATACCTTCACAATCCCAAGCCAATGGTAGCTCTCAAATCATTGTGACACCATGGACCAGACATTTGGAATAATCTCCCTGAGCAAATAAAGGCTACCACTTTTTAAATCATATTCTTTTAAGGCACTTATGAAAAAAACAATCTTTTATCGAAATATAATAATGTATATGAGGGATAAGAAATTTTGGACGTTTTACGTTAACTCATAAACAGCTTATACCGGTATATTAGGAGTTTAGCAACTTGCTGCATGAGTTGTTTTTATCGTATTTACGATTATATTAAAATCAATATTGTAAGTAGAAATAAGTAACAGACATGGACATGACAAATAAAAACACTTAATTATGTATTATATGCCCAAACGTTAAATTAACAAAATTGTATTTCATGGCATGCACAGTACAGCGCAGCACAGCACAGTACAGCACTCACCCCAGCACAGTATTATAGTAAAGAATGGCTATTGAAAACAAATAAACGATAACTCTTTTGATATTTCCCTCTATTCTTTTTGACCTCACAAGTTACTGCGATATTTTATGTCAAAATGCTGCTTATGATCGCGGTCTCCTGCTTTTCTGTTATTACAATGTGTAAAAATGCTCAATTCTAAAATCAATTCATTCAAATCCCCCTCTTTTATTTTCTTTGTGAAATTCGTTTATTGTAACGATATGACATATTCTGAATGAATAATCAATCATCATTTACATAATTTACAACTGTTAATTCCACGATTTCCTTCTGAGCATGTTTTTTTTTTTTGTGTGTGTGTGTGGGATATTATGCTATGCCTCTCATCCTATACATCGAATACTGTCTTGTTCATAGTGTATGTACATATGTACTTTGAATTAATTTGTAAGACAGTATATGCGTCGTGTAATATCAATTTCTAAATGCTTGTATTATTTTGTTATGTGTGATTTTGAAAAAGGCAGAAATAAACCAAACAAAACAGAACAAACAAAACAGTGACATCGCCCAAGAAAAATATATTGTTATTATGTTGAAGTTTTACATCAACACCATCATAATTCCCTTCTCTCTCTAGATATCTATACTACAAATATTCAAAGACGTTGCTACTAGACCCTAAACAAAATTTACCAAATGCTGAAAGAAAAAAAAAATCTTGCAAGATGACTTCTCAAATGAACATAATTACCCTCTGCCAAAATGTAATAAGTCCCCAGGCATTCTGTTTCTTTTTTTTTTCTATTTTCAAAAGTGAAGAATGCAAACTGAATGTAGGCGCGTTCATAATCTGTCGATGCCCATCCTCCAAAATTAAATGTAAAGAAACGTGTGTGTTTTTTTCGTGTTTCACAATAGCACCAAATGTACAGCTCTTCATAAAATCAAAAAAAAATAATGATAACTCTCGAAAAATAACTAAGTATGTGAATAAGACACATTCTTCTTTTTTTTTCACAAATAGGGGCGACGACGCTCTGTAAAAAAAAAAAAAATGTGATACAGCCTTGACTACGTATCTACAGGGTGTCGGATCAGAATAAACAACATATTTAGACAAATAAGTAAGGAAATACATGAATCAATGAAAAAAATGTCTTTTGAGGTCCGGCGACTAGCATTTATTTTTTTAGTAGTTTCGTCTTCGAAAAAAAAAAATCCGATGCGAATTTGTGTATCTCGTTCGCTGACTAGCGTTGAATGGTGTACTCAATAATCGTTTTGTAAAGGATATAGGTCCGGCAACTATACTTCAAAGAAAAAAAAAAGGATCAAGGCAGAAAAAACACTAAATTATGTTTTCATCACATGCCTTGACAATTTCGTTATAGCATGACCTTTGTGCTTTGTTTTATTGTTGTTGTCTTCCTGACAGTTCTACGTTGGAGGCTATAGGATTATTAATATTCATCCCTTACTTCTGTTTTGTAGCGCGCCAATAAAGGATGAAATGTCAATGCTGGTAATTATCTCTCCACACTTGCACTGATCACAGCTATAATGTCCTTGTTTACGAGACACAACAAAGAATTCTCAGAATGCATTTATTTTTTTCAACCACCCGAACTATGACAGATTTGGCGCACGAATATTCTCAAGTTATCAATTTCTTCTTCTTTTTTTGTATGCCAAAGATCTTTAAGTCCAGAGGCACATTATATATCACGTATACACACAGAAATCACACACACGCACACACACACAACTCTTTCTCTCTCTCTATCTCTCTCTCTCACACACACACACACACAGCACAAAAATACATTCAGCTATAATGCTAGTACGCAATAACATTGAATACATACGTCTAACGTTTAGCGTGGCTGATCGTTGAGAACCGGAAATGATGCACTGCAGCGTCTTTCCATGATTTTCAGCGGAAGGAGTGAAGGTCAACACACTTTCGATGTTGTAATACGTCTTGTAGTGATAGCAGCGATCCGTGCAGTAAGAGGGATAACAACATTACGTAGTCCAAGTGCATACTCTCTCCTCCTGCTTTCCACTCCATGTCATCTCATGTTGATTCACTGTCCGTGTCTTTGCAAGGGTTTTACACTCAGAAAGTACTTCCTTGGTAAAGAATGTTTTACTTATGTTCACAAATGATTACATGGCTATGGTAGAACACGATGTGGAGAGGATATCTAGGTAGGCAGAAACATATGGCTATTTCGAAGCAATAGATTGCGTTACCAGAGTTTATTTGCTGTCAATTCTTAAGTGGGTGTTTATAGTAATAATTTGATATGATTTTTCTATGTTCAACTGTCATCTCACTTTTATCATTTTGCCAATAATTAGGATCAATATTTCTTTTAATTCTCTACAGACAGCAATTGGTGATGTACGTTTCGGCTACAAGAAAAATCCACAATATATGAATTTTTCGTCAAACCTTCTGTACGCACCATGGTGAGACATTAAACATGGTTCCTTGTGTACAAGCTAAAGGACAGAAAAGTGTGACGCTTTCTTGAAGAAAATGTTGCCTTTTCTTATACAGATGTATAGCTTGAATGCTCCAAATAGATTTTGGGACATATTTCAATATGTCTTCTTTGAAATGCCTGTATTTGCAGGTAAACGGGTGTAAGTGAGAACTTTTGACGGCTACGCTATACTACAACTACTACAGCTTAAAGTCACCGATGAAGAGCTTAACGTTTGTGCCCCAGAAACGACTCAACTCGTGTGACAAGCGTGTCACATCATGTGGCATTCTTCATGCGGCTACTGTTTTGAAGATATGAGCCGTTAATGCTGGATAACAAGATATAGATAATGAGTTAATTTAGATTTCACTAATTTACAGTGGTTCCAGTGCTTCTTAAGTCCCAATTGCTGACACCAATATACAATTGGCTTGCATTTTCATATTTTTTAGATGATTTTCTTCATATGATTTTTTAATATCTTTGAAATATTACCCCTCGTGTTTAGACTACATAATTATCTTCAATTACAAGACTAGGAATCCTTCTTTAACCATCAAGGTCATAATAAGAAAGACAAAAGATATAAAGGCCAAAAAACATTGATGATCAAAGCTTCTCCTTTTTATGTTTCCAGCTTTTCAATGCGGACACTTGAACCTATGAAAACTATGCAGCCAAGTGGGAAGAAAAATGTGGCTGTCTCACAACATATATTTATCTATAGGGCTCTAAAAGATAATGTTACAGCAAAGTTAAATTCAGAGGATTTTATTCTTTTGGTCTTGTTCTAGACAGGCTGATTTTGTATTCGTTTTGATGAACCTCTGGGATTTTGGCGAACTCGCTAGACAGTACTTAGAGTGGTGTACATCAGGCATGCTGATTTCTTCCATTGAAGCCTCAAAGCATCAATTGCTACTTCTGTGGAAAATCTCAGTTTTCCGAAAATCCAACAGAGAAATCAATATACTTTCTACACGTTTTAGTTCCTTCAGTCCCTGGGGCTCGTATGGCTGGCTTGACATATTCAAGAATATCTGATTCCGAGAAATTTTCACGTTTTTTACATCAAATCAATTAAGGCCGTCAAATGTTACTTCCGTCGTCTTCGACAAAGAAAATTACATTCAGATTAGCATAATGTCAATATCCTGAACTTTTTATAGTCATTACTATTAGGATGATGCATTTGACATGGATGCGTAACAAATGACATTCTGTGTATTACAATTGTGAGTCTAAGGATGCTCATTTCCGGTTGGAGCGATTTGGCAGAAAAATCGAGCCTAGTGGCAACGACAAACTGTGTTTCTTGTTCAAAGGGTGCATGTAAGCAATTCAAAAATATTTCAGTCGGAGTATTCACTGTAGCCTTGTCATTGTTGTAGTATTGGCAACGGATTTTCTTCTCCGTTTTTGGTAATTCCGTCTTTCCTAGGCAAGTAGAGAGGCCGATTCGTTGCATAGCAGTTTCTGCTCTAACGTGTTTTTACAAATTACACCTACATGAACACTGAAACAGCGTGCTCTGCTTTTTAAAAATGTTCGCTCATACCTTCTGAAGTGACAAAAAGTGTCTCAAGATATCAGAGTCTTTATTCCATGAAGACTTTCCGCGCTGTCTTCCTCTCAGATGCAATTAGGGGGAGTTTTCTGTCCCTGATGAGTTTTACCGTACAAAGGTTACTTCCGTCTCTGATGTCAATGTGCAGACACCCGCATGCTGCACGGTTAAAGTAGTTTTATATCATCCCTCAGAATTCTTGTCTGGCTATTGCACTAACTCATCACACCCACCAAGACTATACAAACACACACAAACTTACACACACACACACACACACACACACACACACACACAGAAAAAAAGAAAAAAAACACCCAAACATACACAAAGCACAGATCCTTCCTAACTTAATGTACAATAAGTTTCATACTAAAACAAAAAGCAAACAATACCATTAGAAAAGAAGAAACAAAACTGGAAAAGAGATCAAAACCAAATACATTGAATATAAAAAGTTCTTTAATGTTCTCTCTTAACTTTAATGAATTAATGCGTGATTGAAGGTGTTACCTATATTTAGTCAGTTTTAGGTACAGTGAACATCTAAGAAAATGAACAAAATATTCTTCGCGAACATGAAAATATTCTCATGTAGTCTTATCAAAATTTTGTACACTTCATCGCCTATCACGAAGCAACGGTGATATCACGACACCGTCAAAGCGTCCTGAGATGTCAATAAAAAATGCCAAATTGTCAACGATCTTACTTTTATGCGTTATGGCAGATCAAAAGGGCAGAAATGTTCCCGTTTAGGGAGACATTCTACCAAAAATTTACCTGGTAACACGCCACCTGCAGCAAATGAGGTGTACGTATTACGCAAGATAAATACATCCTTGTCTCACTTTTCGCAATGAGGTCGCATTTCATAACGAACCAAACTTTTTTCCGGTCAGCCTATATAGTATGTATCTGTGGGTCGACTAGATCGTACGCTCCCCTGATAACCCCATCCTTTGTCTTGTCGAGCCTGATTGCTATTTGTGACCACGCCCTCAGTAATCTGGACGCCGTCCAAGAACCAGCTCGCTGTCTGTGACTCAAGCACTCCACTCTCAGTACACCGCGCAGTGACTTGGCGGTTAGCCGTCAGGGTACTCGGTACGGTAAAAGTCACGGCGGCTGTAGAATGAAATTAAAACAAGGCCATTCAATTTGTAAAGACAGTGAAGAATATTAATGATTTATAATGACCGTATTTACCTCAAGGAAAGCATCTATTGGTGTAGGTAGTATTGTTAATCTGTTAAAATATGTTAACATCAAAGCTACTTTCTTTAACGAGACTTCTTTGCGGCGAAGAGCCCCCAAAATACCCAATACAACAACTTAAAATGTATTAATCGGTTTATCCATTCCCGTTCTTTATTTCAAGATGGAAAAAAAATTCACGAAAATAATTGCTTTATCCTTTGTTTGTGTACAGTATTATGTATATATCCTGCTTTAAAAATCTCTAAAATATCTTTATAAACAATTTAGACAAGAAAATGCTTCCAAATGAAAACTTTGTTAAATAGTCATGTACTGTAGTTGTATATCGATACGAAAATTGTTTGAAGCGTTAGAATGATGTATAATCCCATGAGGACTTATAATAAGAAGACATGCAAGGGAGATTATTTTACCACAAGAATGCACCAAGAAGAGTAGGATTCCACCCGTGAGTGTAACGTGTGCCATGTTGGTCCTCCAAGAGTCCAAATTTGCCATCTGCAAGAAAATTGAAAATAAAAATGTTAGAATGAATATATTTTACTCGTTACAATGCGATATGAACGTTGTTGATGGATATCCTACCTAGCTGTGTCGGAATACAAACCATTATGGAGAAAATAATTTATCATTCTCATGTCAAGATCTTAAAGGTCAACAATACCAGGTCTTCATTGCTATTATTGCAAACAAACCCTCCCATAAGAGGCAATATCAAATTCAATATCAAATACAAAATCAAATTCAAAATCAAATATACGTGGGTCGAAGTTCGTGTACTTCTTGAAGTGTTCCTACCATAATCACGAGTGAAGTCAGAACACGTGTAGTCTGCGATGTCTTCTTGTTAAGGCCGTAAGTTTGTGAGTCATTTATATCGTGACAAGATTCTCGTCGGGAGACTGATCGTGCGGAATCACGGGGCAGTGCTGCTGATCTAACAAAAGTATCACTCCGCCTTAAATAGATGCCAACAGTGAAGTGTCTTGTCGATTTCTAAATAATAATAACAGACCGGTTTACGAATATATATACCGTTATTTTTTGTGCAGCCTGTGTGACAATCAAACAAATTGTACGAGGTTGTCCATCTTAGAAAGGTCTCCGAGCATGAAATTAGGAACAGGTTTAGCATACAATGTCCCATAATAAAGTACCTTTATAGGTGTTGGGGGGTCTATATAGGATGTAAATATATCGGTAGACCGAGCTAACGTTATTCAGGTGGTCCATCTGCAGACTTTGCCAAAATATTTTGAAATGTGTATACATGATTATATGGTGACAAGGGAATAACGGTAGGGTTTTTCTACTCCGATTGGATAGTTTTTCATTGCGTCATATTCATTCTATATCCATTAGATGAAGACCGTCAATGTCAAACCCACCAAAAAAAAAAGCAAATGTTGACTTTTCAATATAGGGTTGGCATTATGCATGTGCGTTGAAAATTCCGCCGATTTCAAAGGTTTAGGTAATTTTCTGACTAAGCTACCTTTAAGTTCTTTTTTATTTCAACTTTGTTTTTTTTAAAGGTTTCAACAGGCGATTTCTTGTGTTGTTGTTTTTTTATAAATCTGTGATTGAAGTTGGTCTCCTCAACTTTTTTCAATGAAGTATGTAAAAGTGCGCGCGAAAACCACAAGAAATTAAGATAAATAAACAGCGGTGGCTTTGATTACATTTCAATAATGTCATTTCAGATAGTCAAGAATACAATGTTATTGATGTGTGCACCAAGTTTACACTCTTTAAAAACATCCTGGTCAGAACTGACCCGCAAAGGGTCCGTTGGGGTCACAACCCGTTCCGGTTCAGAAATGACAAGGAATGGGGTCAGATATGACCCCATTAAGAGTCATGAATTGGGTCAGGGTGACCCAATTCCGGGTCTTCATGACCAAATTCCAAGTCATTTTTTACCCGGAACGGGGTGTGACCCCAACGGACCCGGTTCCCGGTCAGTTCCGACCCAGATTTTTTTAGAATGTAAGGTTAAACTGATAATCCATTGGCTGCCATAGTTGTATAAACCCCCAAAACAACAAAATGTAAAAACAAAGAAAGGAAGTCAGTGCAGTACGATGAATTCTTAACTACAAAGCCCCTTTAAAAAATCAAAATGCTTGGTTTACTACCATCTATATATTGATGGGCTACTAATATCACTTCAAAGGTCAAAATACCCTCTTTCAAGATTTGATATTGAAAAGAAAGGAAATATAATTTGGCTAAATTTCGTTGATTTTGTTAACTCGGAGTAATTCCATTACAAACAGATTAAAAAATCAAAGGCAACAAAAAGTAAGCTTATAAGTTCATCTTTCCGTACTTTTTGGGGGGAACTTGGATAAATAATTATATTCCATTGAGCAATATGTTTTAATTTGCAAGTAACATTTGCTCTGCAAAATTACAGGTTTTGTTTTGAATTAATTCAAAATCTCCACGGAAATACGTATAGGCAATTGTTATCTAACATGACTCATCTTATGCTTTAAAAATCCTTTTAGTTAAGCTGGTTGGATTAGAAATGAATAATTCATATTCCATCATATGAATTTGTAGGTATTACTGTCCATAGTACTAAATCGCTACTAATGGGGCTTTAGATTAAGAAAATAAAGAGATCAAAAACAAGCAAAAGCAAAAAAAAAAAAATCCTAAGAAAAACAAAAAGGCAACCCACATAAAAACGATAAAACATGTTTTTTGTAAAACATGCTTTTGTACAGGCCTCCGCGGACCAGGGGATTACGACTGGTAACAAGATACTATGGTGTAATAGAATATTGTCTAAATGATAACAGTCATTGGATAAACACATACAAAGTTTGTGTGACAGGATATGAGTCAAGACTTAACACTTTGTCACAGAGTCAAATATTGACAACTAACATTTAAGATAGTAAAATTTATGTATTGCTACAAAAGTATTCAGTTCAGTTCAGTTCAGTTCAGTTTTCATTTCTGCATTTCAAAATCAATACAAATCAACAAATCAACAAAATACTTACATAGTCATTTACACAGCTAATATTCGTAACGTTTGGATCTTACATACATTTTCTTTTTTTCAAGAACGAATATCATATATGAAAGGAAGCAATAGGAAATGATAAAAATGAAATGCAGGGGACCGTCATCATAAGCTAAGCTTGACGAGGAAGATGGCCCCAGGTAAAGAGATACATAAAGAAAATCTTGCCACTCACTGGGTGGGGGGTAATTGTGCGAAGGGCACAATAAATAGATACATAAAGAAAATCTTGCCACTCACTTAGTGGGAAGTAATTGTGCGAAGGACGTGCGGTGCAGTGCGGTGTGCATTGTGTTGGGATGAATCTTGGTTTATACGTTGAGTGTTATTTTGTGTATCAGTGTGATGAGGTGAATGTTACTTCAATTATGGCCGTGAACTCATTGTTTAGGGTGTTTGTTGACCAGGTGGTATGAATATTTATGTGTCAGAAGTATACTGGATTATGAGGGTGTTTTTTAGTTCTCGTTTGAAAATGTTCAACGACGTACATTGTTTTAAATTAGGGGGTAAAGAATTCCAAATATCTGGTCCATTATGTTTTAATGATTTTTGAGCTAAAATGATTCTGGGGTTTTCGAGATGGTAATCGGACGACTGACGTGTTGGATATGAATGAACGGTGGAATTTGGAGTGAAGAAGCCATCAAAAAATTTTGGAAGGCAATTAAATGTATATTAATACATAAAAACAGCAGTTTGAAAGGTGTGAAGATCCTCAATTTTCAATGTTTTTAGTTGACGAAATAGGGGATTGGGGATAAGTAACGGGAATTGGTAATCAAACGTACAACACGTTTTTGGAGGGTAAGAATTGGATTAATTTTAGTTGAGCCACAGTTTCCCGAAACGATATTGCAGTATGTGATATGTGGTAAGATCAATGCATTATATAGAATAGTCAGGGAATTTTGAGAAATGAAGTTTTTCAGTCGATATAAAATTCCTACAGTTCTTGAGATAGACGTGTGGATATTATGAATGTGATCGTTCCAAGTTAAACTCGAGTCAGTTGTGATTCCTGAAAATTTAGTAGATCTTTCTTCAGTTAAGAATAATCCATCAATATTAATATCATAACTGCTGTTAATGTTCTGTGAAGCAGTAGGTTTGAAAAGTATAAAATTTGTTTAGAGACATTAAGGGATAATTCCTTACATATAAACCATTGGGAGACTTTGTCTATTTCCGTCTCCAGAGTATTAAACAGTGTTTCGAGGTTCTCATGGGAGTAAAAAATATTAGTATCATCCGCAAAAAATATAAATTCGACAATTAAGAGTTACTGGCTCAAAATGTGTTGCTCTTACATTGCTACAGACTCTTTAAGAATTGGAAAGTAAGCTTTTAAAATAAATGGGGATGATAATGTACCATAACAATTTACAAAAACAAACTAAGCATCTTGATTAAATGCTCATTTCCACAATATATTACAAATAATTGACACGCAAAAGTTTTCTACCAGTTCCTCCTTTGCCATAATGATTTTCAAGGCCTTGATATGAAGGAAATAGTTTGATGATAACTCTCTCTCCCTCTCTCTCACTCTCTCTCTCTCTCTTCATAATGTACACACGATATATAAATATATATATATATATATATATATCATATTTATATTTTATATAATATCTATATACTTTAACTATACATAATGAAGACAATTGCACACCTACTTTCTCCTATCGCGTCTTTGTATTATACAAAGCCACATAAACACTTATATTTTTACCACGTTTGCACAATAATGTACTCCTAAATAAACATCGGATGGCTTGATTACCATATTGACAGTAATACTGTGTCTCCATTCATTGTTTTAACACTGCTGGAGAGAACACAGTGTCTCACAGTGTGAAAGACAATAGGAAACACAGTGTGAAAAAATTGTGAACACAGTTTGAAATCTCTTCACATTGGTAAATTCGAGCGTTTCGAAATTGTGAACACATTGTGAATCATCAATTTACAGTCTGAAATCACCTTCACACTGTTAAAATCGATTGTTTTCACATAGTCGGCTATGTGAACACATTTAGCAGACATTGTGAACACACTGTGAGACGGTTACAGCTCGTTATTCCGAAGCTTCGTCATTCCGAAGGCTCTTTAGCCCGAAGATTCGTTATTCCGAAGGTTCGTTATTCCGAATTTCATTTTGGGATTAACGAACCTTCGAAATAACGCCACAAATCTTAGGGAATTTGTGTGTTTCGGATTAACGAACCTTCGGAATAACGAACTTTCGGAATAGCGAACCTTCGGAATAACGAACAGCACCCCTGTGAGACAGTGTGTTCTTTTTAGGAAGATAAGCTAGTTGTTTCATGTTGTTGACATGTATTTCCTGAATCCAAGCCCATCATCACTGTTCCTCTGGTGACAAATAACAATTCTTAGAGGTGCAAGAGATATAAAGCTTTGTAATCATCACGGTCATTGCCGGTCTTTGGCAGGGAAGCTCGCCTCGCCAGCAAACTCGCATGTAATTTGATGCTTTTGCTGTTCTACCACTTAGTTGTGACGAGTATGTTATGCTCTCGGTTGACTTTTGCCCACAAACCGAGTCTTTGTCACACAATGTTCCCACGATTGAATTAGTGGGAATATGCGGTATAATCATGTAAAGACATTGACAGATGTCATGTGCACCCAATCACCTATCACCCCTCACACATACACACGTACACACACTGGGTTTTTTTTTCTTATGAAAATGAATATGAAAATTATTTTCATTTTGCACAATTCTGACGCCATGCCCATTTGCAGTCACGTCTTGTCAGAGTAAAGGATCCAATCCTGAATCGTACACTTTATTCGTAACACTAGGCCCTATACAATTTTGAGTTCAATAAGTCAGTACAGTGCGCTGAAGACATGTCGAATACAATTTAAACGAAATATCGTTTTCAAAATGAAAATTCAGGTTCCAAAATTGTAATTTTCTTTGATAACTTCACACATTTACGTAAAATCTGACACACAAAAAAAATCTCCATATTTTCATGTTACCATGATTGGTGTCGTTATAGTTTTGCAGTGAGGGGCCGTATCCCATGTCCCTTTAGAAGCCATTTCCCATTTTGCTACAATATACACACCTAGTGGATACAAGGTACATCCTGGACTCTCCAGTTTCAGATGTTTGGAAAATAAACTCAAGAACACTAACCTACAGAGCTATACTTCCTCATTGGTGTTTAATGAGAGAGTCCGGTCTTTCCTGTTATCACAACCTTAATAAAAAAAAAATGACATAAAACATGACATCGCACACTTTTCTAAACATATCAGTCTGATATGAATGGTACTTTTTATTTTGTTTTCATACTCTTCGGTTACATCAGGTATAACTGTAAGCAGTGCCATATCACTGTCCATCAGACAAGGGGATCGCTGGATCGGTTTCTCTGAGCATGTGCATTATGATCTGGATTCCTGATGAACAAAATAGATTTAATGCACACATCATGGGTTTCAACAGGTTTTTTCCCCCTTTTATCGAATGGAATGTTTAACATCCATGGTGTTAATGTCTTACATATTGAATATTTCACTTTGTATTTTATTTGTAGAATGACAATTGAATTTCTTTTTGAAGCGAATACATCACGACTTGTTGCTGAAACATATTTAAGGAAATATTTTCCCTTACTTTCTGAAAGAGGCAAGTCAAAACTGTGCTTTCATTTAGGTAGGAAAGTGAAATGCTGAGTTTTCTTTCTATTTTCTTCATACGTAGCGATGGTACATGAGGAAAATAACTACCACATAAAGTTGGCTTTGATATACCGGGAATTTTTTATATGTATTTATTTCTGCAATTCATGACAAGCGTAATATACATGTACATTTTTCTTTTGTACAAATCATAGGATTTTTAAAAGAAGAATAAACACACTTGATGAATACAAAATATTGACAATTATTATGTACAAATTACACGGTACATTTTAAGAAAACTAATTCAAAGGTACAATTTAAGGGGGAAATAACAGAAAAAGGCTGTATCCTATAAGCTTACGTTTGAGAATGGAAACAGCCCAGTTGACTAATAGAGATGATATTTATCCAAGGTGAGTATTGGGAATGAACGGGAAAGCATAAAAGAATATATAAAAAGCTTAAAATGTTACATGTTCACGTAATGTCTCGGCGTTATGATCAGTCACGGGACACGTACCAAAAAAAAAGACAAATTAATGATGTTAATGACACAAATTAAGTCATATACAGTTTTATACATGAAATGTGGGTTGACGTTTTGCTTTTTGGAAAATAACTTCGCAGCTTTCAATATTTGAACATGAAAATGATAAATCCATTTTACTCTACGGTGCACACTCAGTCGTGTTAAATTAGAGAAATTCATCTCAGCACAAGAGACCCTCTTATTTTTGGTTACCCCGTCTCCATGAAGATCGAGTGGGGAGATTGAAAAATTGGAAATTTTAAGACATTTGCTGTAACAAGAAAGTATAGCAATGTCGGGAAGCAGCTAAGGGATGACTTTAAGCCAGGCTGCTACCCCATAGCCTCATTGTTATCACAAAGTTTTTGTGTGCATTCCACCTATGTGGTATAGTTCAACGCAGTTTGAGTTGTTGAAAACACATTTTGTCACAGTTCATAAGTACTAAATTGTTGTCCTGAAAGCCATTCTTTTCTATCTTCCGATATCAGTAATGCCTTTACCATAATTAAAGTGACATTTCATGAATAGATTAACATTCATAGATTCGAAAGCTTTAAGCAATGTTAATTGTAATGAAATATCTAGGAAAATGGCTTTTGCCATGAAACAAAAACTTGCAAATTCTTTAACTCTCTAAAGAATTGGACACAATTGGTAGCACATCGGATCTTTAGTGACTTTCATAATTTCATATCGATACGAGTACACCAGAGTAGTCATTCAGTAGAGGTAATCTTAATTTACGTATAGAAACATAAAACGAATGCACTCTTAGCTACTTAATTGGGAAATCATTCCACTGTTTTGGTCCAATAAGCATAGCTCTATTTTTAGCGAAAACTGTTCGAGTAAGTGGAAATCTACTCGGACGAGTGTTATATGTATCAACCTTTTTTTTTTCTTTAGAACATATTTTGAAAAACTGATGATAAGTTATTCATGGACGATAGGTTCATAAAGTATAGAGTGGACATTAGGCAATAGTGGTATTAAGTATTTCATACGAGTCAGCTATTTTACAACTGAAAACCTGAAAGCTGCTGTTATTTCATTGCTGACCTATGTTAAATTGAACGTGCTTGCTGGTTTTTGTGACGATTCTCTATAAGATGTAATTAAAGTGCAAATTCTCTTGAGTAGGTGGTAGATGGTTGTTTACTGGTCGGCAGCAAAGCCTGGTTGAACACATGTCATCATGACCCACAAAAAATTGTAAATATTTGTTCAATTATAAATCTACAAATGCAATGTCGTGCGCGATATTACGGTGCATAATCTGGGTCATCTAGGGATCGCTTGGGCATTGGGCGGGTATCGTCTGCATTCCCTGTTCCCAATCTTCAGGTACCTGCCACCTGGTTGAGAATTAGCACACAAAGAGAAAAATAAGGTAGTATAAAAAAGACGTATGCACTGTGACACAATCGTACTGTTAGCAATTACACTTTTGTTTATGGTTTGTTTTTATTTTTATTTTATCGTAAGAAAGGTGTCCAAATGCCAATTGCATGCAGTCATGCTTACCCTTGATTGTCCGTGATTGTCAAGTCTAGTCTGTGATGGAGAGCTGCAAAGAAATACGGATCTAAAGATGTTAATTACAACCAAAGGACAGATTATTAAGTAGAGCAATAATTGGGAAAGACGAAGGACATATATAGGCGTGTATAAGATGTAAACACACAAAGCGTTTTTTTAATATTTCCATTGTTTCCTGAAAGAATCATCAAAGAAAACCAAAAAGAGGAAAGAGAAAAAGAAAAAGAAGCCTTTAACGTGGAATTCTGAGCTAGTTAAACTATAGACAAAAAAAAACAAGCATAACAATGTGAAAATCTGGTATTTACTCATTTGTTTATCTATTCATTTGCAAAAATTTTACATTGATCGTGTAAGAAAAATGTAAAGTGTAGAAGTGCATTAAAACAATGTTGTTGTTGTTTTTATCTTCGCTCAATAACTTCCAAATAGAGATCAGTCAGATATATTGGGACTCCAGACTGGTGCATGATTGCATTTGAAAAAAAGAAAGAAATATAGAACGGAACCTCCACAATTATATCTTTATACATATTGAATCAAGGCAAATACAATTTGATCATAAGAAACTATAATTAATTACATACGTCTTACAGAAAACCCTATCCAATTTGCTTCAGTTGTGGTCAAAAAGAAATGATGAGTTTCGAGGAGCATGTCAAGAATCCCCTCCCTCCATGTTCTGTCCATTATTTTCACACATTATGCAATTTCATGAGCATCCAAGTGCTAAACTTGGGAGAATTAGACCAATGACATGCTTTACAACGATCCACATTTCTCTGTGACCACTTAAAGTAACCAAATTGAATGGGGTTTTCTGCAAAATATTGCTGAGATGTTGTATTCGTAAACCCTAAAATAGCATTTAGACCGTTTAAACATATTGAAATTTATCGATGCGAAAATCCAATTGGGTGTTTTTGTTTTTGTTTTTTGTTTTTGTTTTTGAGAGGGGGGACATACTGTATGGTAAGTTGTGAGATTATGACATCCACTCAGGATCAGTTGCACATTTATATTTGCTGTTCAAGAAGAGTTTAATAAAATTCGCCAAACTTTGCAAGTTCATATTACAGCTTTCTAAGTTATCAACCGATTCTGATGAAATTGTCTATACTGTGCCTATAAATATTTTAGCTGACCTACAATCCTGCTTCAAACCCAAACTATACGCAGTTAGGTAAACGCTTTCTCGCCTCAGTAGCGGTGATACTATAGAAGTTAAATTTGAGTCATATTGGTGAAGATCACCATTCCAAACAACATAGAGTTGATCTTGTTAGTGATCCTAGGGCCTATTTTGTGGATAACGGCTGCAACCTTTTCTTCATTAAATTTATAAATCAAAGGTCATTACCTCCTGGAAAAATCAGATCGAGTGAAGTATACTCCAGCTGTGTACGTTGCTTCCGTTACACATGACATTTATGCACTTTTTGACGAAGTCAGTAGCTCACCGTCGATCACAATTTCGAAAAAGTCGAAAGTGTCTTCCGGGTCATTATGACACGTGATCGTCAGTTTGTTTTCACTCATTTGATCGTGCGTCACGATGGAGATGATTTCATGTAGATCTGTTGTAACTAAAATGGGAAAATCAAAGTGATACAAAATTATACCGGTAATGTGTCCTAAAATATCAAACGTGGATTGTAACTACTCTGCACTTTCAAATTCTGCGTCACTTGTTTCACAGGAAAAGTAAGCTAATAGTGGCGCCATTTTCTGTGTGACCCAGATAGTTAGAGCCTGCGTAGACTCAAGCATTACGTATTATTATATTCGAGACTCTTTGTTATGCCATACTTTATTTCATTTGGCGACGACCGAAGAGGTAAAATTGAAAATAGTTCAAGTGAACCTATGCAGTATAGATGCAACGATGATCCAGAATGACGTACCATTGTGATCTATTCCTTTATTTTTATAAAGTCGTTGATTATGGTGATGATGGTGACATAAACAAGACTGTTTTAGTGCTTACCACTATCCGTGGGGCAGTAGGTCTTTTCAACCGAAGTAGAGCCAACTCCATTTTGACCAAGGCAAGTCACGCGTTTACACCTGTCTGGACGAGGTGCTCTAATAAAGAAAGGGAGCTCTGACGACGAAACTATATCCTGGTCTACCTTTACGATGAATGTGTGGATGGGAGGGTAAGGCTGATCACGTGGTTTCAGTTGACACGTGACCAAAAGGTTTCCTTCAGGATGGTTGGTATCCAGTTGTTCATGAAGTCTGATTGACAGGGCGTCTGTTGCAGGTACATCTATCCATGGTAACGAATCAAGTGAAGGTTTTATGAGATACATGTATTTGTATCATAATAGTAGCAAAGTTCTTTAGCCAATACCTGCACTAGAACGTAAGAAATTATATCAACGTCATCACTAATTTCCATGGCTTTCTTTACTAGCTCCTACAATCAGAAAAAGACTAAATTACCTTTCAAATAGAAGATTCATACTGTAGGAATCACTCCTGTCAAAAGATAAAATCGATTTTAAATTTCATTACCACAAGGCATCCATAGACTTACAGTTGAAATCAACTATATAATCAATTCTATCTCTGCATAAAACAGGGCCCTATCCTATTAATTCATGGACACAATTCTATGCTCATCCCTGCACACACAAACACCACTACTTAAACATGGACAACACTTAAAATAAACACATGTACGCTCACACGCACACTCACACTCACACACAATCAAAGCATCTGACGTTAATATCATGAACATAACTATTATGGAAAACAGTTGAAAAAGATGAAAATAATTTAAGTTTTGAACAGTAGATGGACGCTGTCGTTGTATTTCTCAGTCCGTTGCTTCCTTTACACGACACGCCCACACACCAGCGAGGAAGAGGAGAAAGACGAGTTTCAGGTGAAGACGACCTCGACAGCACGACGCCACCAACGGTTATCTCATACAGTGTGATGGGTGGAGATGATTGGTCGTGAGGAGTCAACGGTTATCTCAAACATTGCGATGGGTGGAGATGATTGGTCGTGAGGAGTCAACGGTTATCTCAAACATTGCGATGGGTGGAGATGGTTGGTCGTGAGGAGTCACGTGACAATCAATGATAAGACCAGGCTCAACGTCAGGATCCGGTTGATCGTAGAACCTGATGTTTATCACACCTACCGATGGAATCTCTTAATCCAAACAGAATTAAGTCAAATATTCGTAACATATTGTGCAACCTCTCTGTGATTTAGTGGACTTAACTGCTGAATAGCAAGGCCCAAGGGTATACTATTCAGGTAATTTTATTCATTAGAAGACTTCTTCAACCTTTTTAAACCCCAAATTCACAACTAGTCGTCATGCAGTTACATTCCGTCTTCCAGTGGCCGGGGTATACATCAAACTGCATTTTGACTATAAATCACACGTTCGTCGTGCACTCAAATTCATTATCCTTCTTTGATATCTAACTACTTGAACCGACAGCACGAGTAAATGCTTAAGTTCGTTTAAGCGTCGACTTGATTATTTCCCTATTCCCATGTTTTTTAGAACTTTGATCTTACTCTTTGAAGATATATGACTTGCTCCACTTTAATCGCAAAAACGTTCTGAGGAAAAGATACGCGAGTCGCCAACCAATATATAAAATTTCGGGTGTACAATCCCTTACAAAATTCTTTGCAGGTAATAGTGTCGAGGAAAATAAACACTTATAAATATGCATAGGGTAATTTTAGAAGACAGAATTTACGTATATAATATATCGTTACCCTGTTTACAATGTTTGTTTGTATATAAATAAATATAAATGTATATACATATATGTATATATATATATATATATATATATATATATTATACGAACAGTTCAAAAAAGGTGTAACTTTAATCCTCCAATTTGAAACAAATGTTATACATATCTTTAATAAGTAAGTCTAATCATCACGGTTAGACATAATATTCATAATCATGTTTTCGGGGTGTAAATATGATTACTTCGTAAGATATGAGCTTGACACAGATTTCTTATTCCAAGCAGATGTTAAGAGAGCTTAAATAAAGGGCGCCACCCCTGTGGAGAGAGCTCTAGAGGTGAGCGGCATGATGGCGAAGAGTCCCTGAAGATGGACGCCTGTTGTAATGTGTGATTTGTAAGGTTCGATCCCGGTACCGTGGTGGACAACGACGTCTCCACACAAATACATTAGGGAACCAGGCCATACCCCTTTTTTTCATAATCTTATGTCTTACATCATAGTGCCTGCAAACACCCGAAAGGCAGCTGGTTCAGTCTACATTGTACGTGTACGTGATTATACCGACTTGACATTTTAAATTGTGATCCAACGCAAGTATCAACTTCGTCGTTACAACAGTGTTTGTTTGCTCGTTATGTGTTTGTTTGTTTGTTTGTTTTTTGGTTGGTTGATTTTTCACGTTTTCAGAGATTCAACATTTATTTCTTGTATTACCATTGGTACAAAGAGCAGTGAATGTCTCTTTATGTGTACTTTTTGCAAGGACAAAGAGGAAATCTGCTGAATTCAGATTACTTGTAGTAGACGACATTGGGAGACCTGCTCGTGAAATTTGTCTGACTCATCACATATAGACAGTAAGGGAATGAAGAACTAAAGTACAGACATGATCAGACATGATAGATTGCTTGACTTTTTGGCACTTTAAGGACTTACTATTAAGCAGAGAGTTTATCCATTGCGGCCGCTTGGGAGATGATTTTTCCAATATTCCAAATCAATGAAATATTTTGTACAAAGTTAATTACAATAATCGTAATAATGTGTATGGATATATGTATGTATGCAATGTATTCTAAATGTTTGCATTTCACCTTATTGCTTTGGTTCCTGAATATTCGCTCGTCTGGTCTCCTTCTTTGTTTACTCTCACTCTCTCCCTATAGCTCCCTCTCCCTCTGTACCTTGGCCATATTAGCATCCTCTCTCACACATTGTTTCTTTCTTTTTCTCAAATATGATGGTGCGTTATCTATGTTCGTCTTTGTGTCTGTAAAATATCTACAGTGCACTCCCGTTGTAACGAACACGGTTATAACGACATTCCGGATACAACGAAACAATAATTCAGGCCGAAACATTATCCACTCTGTGTTTTTTAATTGTTTCTTTGTTCGGTTCCGATATAACTAAATAAGATTGCCGGTCCAGCGGACTTCGTTAAAACGGGAGTCCACTGTAAACATGTATTGCATTTCTCCATCACCTCGGATTATCACGTTTAATAACTTTGTGAACCTATACATTTCACAGCTGTGTAAATCTAATTTTCACGATGCACAATGCACTCTCATATTTCTCTTTTCTTAATGCACTCTTTCCTCTCAATCACGATCTTCTTCATGGAACAATGGTGAGGGGGTATTACAATGACAGTCTCACCTCTAATATCCTCACGCAGTACTTTAGAATACATGAAAGTGATGGAAGTCTCTTGTGCGAATAAACCGGTTTTATTCTCTTGATGATTGGCGTTTATGACTATGCAATCATGTGTTTTTATAAAATACTATGATTTTATCGCAAAAAGAGAGAAAAGTTTTGTATGTCAAAAAAAAAATCTTACGATAATACAGTAGAAATATACGTAATTTTGCAATATTATTTGAACATTAACTGCTTTAAGGACTAGTTAGTAATAAGTCATGAGGCAAAACAAAAACCAACACAACAAGCAATCGTTTTAATGCTTGAATATCCGATAATTTAATGCTTAGCGCAACTAGACGTATAACGAAGAAAAAATAGAACCGAGCAAATAAAATTGTTTATTAACATCTCGAGATAACAAAAGTCAGATCAGAAAATTTCAAAGTGATAACCTTGACAGGTCATGTTCCAAGTATTATTCAGTTAATATCATCCCAGATTAACGAATTAATGCATGTTCCATACGATATATCGAGGTTACATAACATTAATAGGAAAAGGTAAAATATTTGTGAATATCTACGATTTAGCACTCGAAAAGACAACAATTTGTAGTTCTGAGACAAAAGTTCGAATAAACTAGAACAGGGACTGTGAGGTGAATTTTTTTTTTGACATATTGGGATCAAATGGACGAATTGAAAATGAAAATTGAAACGATATTTGGTAGCGTTTTATTGTGCTTGTCAGGAAACCCTTACAACATCTTATCGCAGATCTGATCATGGAAACTAAATCTGACTATATACACTGTATATGACTTTTACAAAAATGTTCGTGACTTGCTCGCACTGGATAATGATGAATAATTTCCGAAAAAGTTGGGCATAAATTTGAAAATTTTGTGATTGGTTTGATGTCTGACTATTCTGGGTAGAGAGAGAAAAAAAGTCAGGAAACCGCATTCTCGTGCATTTTATGAGAATGTGATCAAGTAGGTTAGTCATAGTCCATTGTAATGACACAATTATGATCAATTCTATCTCTTCGGTTATCCCAGTGTCACATTAATGAATATTCGAGTCGAAAATGAACCATCCTCTCAAAAGGAAAGTGAGTATTCCGTAGTCCAAGATGAATCCGTTTACTGGTCGAAACTCTGCACCTGAAAAGAAAGAATTTGATCGTCAATCAGTTTCATTTTGGAATGTACATTATCTTGTCTATGAAATCATAATAATATCAGATTTATAGGTGCAAGCTATTGTGTCATAATCATCAAAGTACGTTAATACACTACAATGTATAGCGAACAACAATATTCGCTACTGGCGTAAGACCCCTCGGCTCGCCTCCCTTTAGCCGTTACTTTCGGTGGGGTCGCATTCACAGCAAAACTTTAAATTTTTACCAACCGATACAAATATAATCTATATGACAAAACAGGCATTGTTAATCTGCCCTTCCATTCAAACACATGCACACACACACACACACACACACACACACACACATACACACATACGCAAATATACAAATGTACATGCTATTTGCTTGATGGTACACACTCATAAAGAAAGGAAGAAAAAATTACACGTGTGAAATTAAATCATTTAAAAGTTTTAGACCAAACTGTCATGTTTTGATGCAAGCTGAGGTATGGAGACGCGTATATTTATATTCATATGAAAGATCTTCAGCACGCCTTGAGGACGAGTTGCTGAACAACACTTTTAACACATTCTTTTTTTTACTTTGGTGAAGTGCAAGTTGAAGGGTGTTGGTGCTTTCTTGTGGCATTGTAGTCTGATCATCTTTTAAATACCTCGTCCGGGGGTAAGAATGCTCTTCTTCTGTTGACGTAAGCGATGCAGACGATTACGAAAAGGAAGAACACGACCACAAGAAGAGCGTAAGTTGTCGACGATCGTTGCAAAGCTCCTTTACGCTGAAATTCTGCTATTATTTCCACAGCTTTTACGAGTTTATGAAAGACAATGAAACAAATGCTCACAAGTCCGAAAGACAGCATTAAACATGATTTCGTGATATGCTATGTTAATAAATGTAAAAGGTTCTCAATCCCAGGAAAAACGTTCGGGTACATTTGTTTGATTAACGTTGGAATAATAATAGTAAAAAATAAGATAAGAATATCCTTTGAAGTGACCTATTATGTTTAATTCATTCAATATTCTATTGTTTCATGGTAAACTTTATGTCTTTCAAAAAAAAAAAAAGTTACTGATAAATCTTAGTGAACAAACTTTTAAGATGGAGAGGAATACGAGGATGACAGAATCGAACCGTGATGACAATAGAGTAAGATTGAATTTTCTTATCCGATCACATCCATCGTCTCCATTTTAATTTTCTTGATATTCATTTAATCATATTCATTTAATATTATATCGTATGATTTTCCCTCACTTTCGATATTTAGAGATTAAGTGTACATCGATCAAGAACGCTCTTGAAGGCCACGTTTGCGCAGAAACAGAACAACGTTGAAGGGGATGGCTAGTAACTGATCAGTGGGAATCAGTGGGAATGCTGGGGGATGATTGTTCCAATCCTTGTGGGATTCATTTAAGAGTACATTATATATCTTTTGGTTGTGTGGAAATTATTTGCTTCAGAATGGTCTCATATTCAAGTAATGTGCAGTTAATCGTTAACGATCGCCATGTCACTGTACAGGCATGCTAACCTGGAAACGTTAAACTGCACATTACTTGAATATGAGCCCATTCTGAAGCAAATAATTTTCACACAACAATAGATATATAATGCACTCTTAAATGAATCCCACAAGAATTGGAACAATCATCCCCCAGCATTCCCACCGATTCCCACTGATCAGTTACTAGCCATCCCCTTTAAGCGCATTGAAGGAATTTTCAATCTGTGAATAGTTTTTGTGGACTGCCAATTATCCAACATCTCTTTATTGAACAATGCTTTATTCACACGCACGCGTGTTCATTAGTGTGTGTATGTAACTGTGTTAGCGGGTTTGTCATAATATTTTGATTATGAATGTCTCAGTTAAAAGAAAGATACTCAAAATATTCAAAATAGTGGGGAAGTCCTTTCTTAGACCAGTGCATGTGTTGTTATGCTTTCAGTTGAGTTACCAGCTTTGCAGTTTGTATGGTGTTTTTTTTTTCTTCTTCCAGAAAGCATAGTTAAAAAAAAAAGAGAGAGAGAGAACAGTGTTGATGAAAATCGGGATTTTCAGATATCATCCAATAATCTCTTGTTCCTTTGATAGTAATAGGATGACACTGACGTACTGATCTCCATAACTATAGCATTCCCGCTGCAGATTGAAAAGAACACATAAAGATAACAATGACAGGACCTCATACAAAAACCATATACTCATAAATCAAAATATGAAACAGATAGCTAAATTAATGCTATTCTTCCTTAAGTATGCTCTCAGGGTTATGTCAAGGCTTACCTGACGGGCAGAAGGTCTTGGTTGCAGTGGTGGAACCAAAATCGTTCCATCCCGTACAGGTGACTTCGGTGTCCCCGTCGGCCGAGGGGTGAAGGCAGTTGACGGCGAGCGGGAGGATGAGAGAGTGACGTTATCGGCTGTGATGAGGAAGGTGTGGATACCTGGAGTCGGCTGGTACTCCTCGTCGATATGACAGACCACCGTGTAGATTTTCCCGTTGTTCTCTCCCACGCGCTCGTTGAACTGCACATCGATTATGTCATCTATTATTCAATATACGTAAAAGATAAGAGGCAACCACATAATTCAAAGGTGAGAACATTATAAAACACGTATAAACAGTTAGAAAGACGGGACAAGACGCAGGTGGAATATCTATTTGCTCAGGGATTTAGATACATTACTACACTTCAGAGGCCGTTCCTGCAAATGTTTATGGAATATGCCTATCACGTGCAGGTATCACGTGCTGCGACTAATATATTTTATTCTGTCGTATTGAGATCGAAACTTGTTATAGCTATGATTTCATAGTACATTCTTACAATACAGGCTCTTTAGATACAAACAAACAAGCAATCCACCTATCATGGAAAAGCCAATCTACAAATTAGATTCACCTGCATTTGTGTATTATCCTGAATGTGTTAAGTAGACAGCAGTAGAAACAACTAGAGATTGTAATTTGTCATCACCGACAAATTAGGTGATCCGATTTTTTTTTATCAATGATTCGAGTCCTGATCGCAATAGGCATGACCATACAAGTTTCATCTGTGTTTAGAGACATTGGCCGTGTTATGTTTGGATTCTCATTTAGCAAAGGGAGTCATATCTGCCATGTTTGGTACCAAATTCTGTATACACTATAACGAAGAAACAGCAACAAGTACATATGACCTTTGACCCACCTTTGCACTCCCAAGATTGCATCTGATGAAATAGTGGTTATTTTGTGAAATGATTCTCGTGACATCGTCTATACGTGTGAAAAATATGGGAAAGATAGGACAGGTATTCACCAAGATACAAGATGAAACATTTATGACCTTTGACCCTAATTTACATACCCAAGATGTTGTCCGATCTAGTAGTTGTTATCTTATGAAATAATGTACCTGACATGAACTAAACATGTGCAAAATATGGGGGTGATAGGGGCTGTTTTTCTTGAGTTATTGCAAAGAAAGTTGCAGAAAAAAAAGAAATATCTCAATACATAGAAGATAAGCTTTAATTTCAACCAAGTTTTTTATCGTGATCCCGACATCGTATGAAAAAACGAAGGGCAACTTAACGATAGCGCAAAGTCTCAGCTACAACATATTAAAATCTGGGGGAAGTTCACCGAAGGGTAAGTGAGCTAGTGCTCGATAAAGACAACCATGTCAATTTTCACATTTAAAAAAATTCCCTCCCATAGAGATAACACGTCATCACGAAGATACAAAAAGAAGTACAGCTTGTACATATGACCTTTGACCTCAATTTGCACAGACAAGATGGCATCTGAGTAAAAAGTAGTTATTTTGTGAAATGATCCTTGTAACATGGTCTTTGCTCGTGCAAAATATGGGAAAGATAGGACATGTATTCACTAAGATACATGATGAAACACTTATGACCTTTGACCCTAATTTACATACCCAAGATGGAGTGCGATCTAGTAGTTGTTATTTTATGAAATAATTTACGTGACATGAACTAAACATGTGCAAAATATGGAAGTGATAGAGGCCGTTTTTCTTGAGTTATTGCATAGAAAGTTGCAGAAAGAAAGAAATATCTCAATACATCGAAGATAAGCCTGAATTTCAACCAAAATTTTTGACGTGATTCCGACATGTTATGAAAAAACGAAGGGTAACTAACGGTAGCGTAAAGTCTCAGCTACAACATATCAAAATCTGGAAGAAATTTACGGAAGGGTAAGTGAGCTAGCGCTCGATAAAGATAGTCATGTCAATTTTCATTTCCAGAAAAACTGCACTCCCATAGAGATAACACGTAAACTGGTCAAATTTGACAGGATTACTTTCAATCCATTTTTACGAGTTGATACCGTTATCCAATCAAAATGTTGTAATTTTATGTTTGAAAGAACATTAAATAAGCTACAACATTTTGAAATCTGGGTGAAAATTAACAAAGGACTAGTGAGATACGCTCGAATGAACTTGATATTTGATGACGTCATTTTGAAATTTTACTTTTTTTACTTTATTAAGACATTTGATATCTTTTAATCATTTTATCTGCATTGCCACCCCATGAAATGACATATACAATTCATCAGCTTTCAAAAATGTAAAGAAAATGGGGGGTCACCGTCCATCCTGACGAGTAAAATTGGATTTAAAATTGGCATTTTTTTGGCATAGTTGCACTGTATATCGCCATTGACGCGCGCGCGGAATTTCAACTTTGACGGGCCCGTATGACGTCATATTGAGTCGGATTAACTTGAAACTTGGTAGAAATATTTCTTGACATTTCAGTCATCCGATCCGTGTGAAAAAAACGGGATTTTTCTATTGCATATGAGCTGTGCGTGCGTATATGCGCGCGCGCGTACGCGTCCGTCCGATTTTTTCAATTTTTCAAAAAATGCTCCAAATGGTCTGAAACGTGTGCAAAAAATTTTGAGCTCGATTGGAGCAAACAAATATTTCAACGCGCGCGTACGCGCACGTTTAAAAAAAAACATGAATTTTGAGAACATGAGTAGAATGCGCATAACTTGAAATATATGTGACGTAAATTTCATTGAAAAATTCCATTCCATTAATGAGATATGATTGAGAATGTGTTTTCATATAATGACGTCATAGTAACGTCACGGTCGACTGATCACAATGATACATTAGATTTGTCGTCTTTGGGACATGATGCATACATGGTATGAGTTTGATATTGATAGGCAGAGGACTTTCAGAGTTAACCTCTGCACAACTTTTGCGGAGAAATAAAGAAATAAAGAAGAAGAAAGAATCCGTACAGATACAGAAGGTGATCCGAGAGGATACTCGGATCACCTAATAAAGGGCTCCAGAGAAACATCCAAAGTAGTTCTTTATTTACCTTTGAAACAGTATAAATCCGTAGAACGCGTTGAGCCATGTCTATTCCTTCCTTCACACATGATGTTGATACACTTGTTGGGACGAGATTCCACAATTGCAGACGGGACACTTGACGATGAAATCGTATCACCGTCAACGGAGATCTCATATGAGTCGATTGGAGGTGTGGGTTGGTCACGTGGCTCGATGTGACACGTGATCACAAGGTTAACCTCGCTCGCGACTATCTGCTCTTCAATCTGCAGAGTTATGATGTCTTCCCTGGGAGGATCTTTATTCGATATGAAAAAAAAAATCAAACAAATATTGTGTACTATCAATCATATCCACTAGTCGTAACCTTACTTTGTAAACATGGGGAATTACAATTCGAGAACATGTCGCATTCTTCAAGATAACTTTCTGAGGTTTATATTTGTTGAGTGCATTTACTTTTGAATACTTCTATTTCATATTATTTATTCAGGAATAACATGAATAATCTTCACATCTTATACTCTTGCAAAGTTAAAAATGGCTGAAGTATCGGGAAACCCATACAAGCATCTTAAAATTTTGTAATTGGTTTAGTTTCGGTCAGAAATGTCCTGTTCTAAACATGGTATCATGCTAACAATAGATGACTAGCGCCGTAGGTGCAGGTATGAACGTTTAAAGGTTACGTTTATAAAATAATTATTGGGAAACTATTCTCACTGAGTACAATATACGGGACGCTGTGGAAGAACAGTCATATTTTGCAGATATGGCTGAACAGGCAATCCCCCGTTTCTTCATACTGTACTTATATGCAATGTAGACCCTATATGCAACTTGTGTATATTTTTATCTGAAGACGGAAATACATGTACTAACAACAACAACAACAACAACAACAGACGTTGATATACGTAATTATGATATTAATCAATGCTAATGAAGCTTTAGCCTCGTCACTTCTAGCACCCCGGTCAATAACAAAAGACTTGATCAATAAAAGTTACCTGCTGGACAAAATTGATTCACTGTAGATGTGAAACCAAGTTCATTCATTCCAATACACGTGACGTCCGTGCAGCTGGGGGACTGGCCGATACCGTGAACGATGACGAGCTCGAGTTTGACACTGTCACACTTCCAACTTTAATCTCATACCTTTCTAGAGCAGGGTAGGGTTGGTCGATGTCGGTCACGTGACAAGAAATGGTGACAATACCTTTACCATTGTCATCCAAATTTTCGTCGAACTCGATGTTAATGATACGGTCACGTGGGTGGATCTGCCAACAAATCACAGGGAGCATTTGAAAGGAAGCTATAAAAGGTCAGCAATTTTGAAGTAGAACAATCATATGACGTCATATCAGAAATAACACTCCTCAACAACAAAGCCAAAAAATGCATGATTAATATTCAGGGTTGTCATGTTTGAACTACTAAGGTCATATGTTTATCATATCCCTTTCTTCACACAAGCATGCCTATCTAAACGCATTGGTCTTCTAATACACGAAACCGGGGGGTGTTATTCCATGCAGAATTATGCATCACTTGGCACGTATGTATAAGAGCTAGAGGTAATATTCGTGGGTAAACGTGCACGCGGTCATTTCATGCACACATTAAGATCTCTAAATGTGTCTTTACATTGCAAAATGAATGCGTATAATTATGTGATATGACATGAAATAAAACTATCAAAAAGGAAAAATAGGCTTAGTGATATTTGCCGATCCATAAAATACGACTTTAATTCCAAACATATTGTGTTTACTTTGTATCCATTTTCCTTTTTCATGGACACTGGATAAGGCATGTCATATATAGTGTCGGCGCTCAAAATCGAAATAAAACAAAACAGTGACATTGCCCAAAGAGATATGTTGTTATTATGTTGAAGTTTCAGACCAACGCCATCATACAACTGTCATAATTCTCTTCTCTCTCTCTCTCGATATCTAAACTGTTATACAAAGACGTAGCTACTAGAGACCTTAAACGAAATTTACCAAATGCTAAAGCAGAAAAACAGAAATCTTGCAAGCTGACTTCTCAAATGAACATAATTTCTCTCTGCCAAAATGTTGTAAGTCTCTCAGCATTCCGTGTCTTTTTCAGATTTTCAATAGCAAAGGTTGCTAATTGATTCAAATGTAGGCGCATTCATAATCTTTCGATGCCCATCATCTATAAAGAAATGTAAAGAGTTTTTTTTTTTCTTCTTCTTCTGATTAAGTCTGCCTCCTTCAATAGACTGAAGATTCTTGCAGATTGGTGCTATTTACATTATAATACAGTTTATTTACAGACATTTACAAGCACATAGAAAATTTGACGAAAATAACTAGCCACTGTGATCAACCGTTAGGACGGTTTCGAATGATCCCACAGATGGCGCTGAACACAATTTATGACGACAGGGAATTCCAGTTCCTTACAGTTCTTGGGAAGAACGAATGCCGATGCGATTCAGTTCTCGAATATGGTAACTGATAGGAGTGTGGTTGCGAGGCTCTCGTCAACTGAGTAGCCTGTTTGATAATGATTAGTGCAGTGCTGAAAGAGGAGTACGATTATTGTGTACTTTTGTACATCATAATGAGCCTGTCATTTTCTCTGCGCTGTTCCAGAGTGGTCCAATCAAGTTCTTGTAGCATTTTGGTAACACTCGAGGTGTTATGGTAGCGATTTAAAGTGAATCGCGCAGCTCTTCTCTGGTCCATTTCCACTCGGTGGATTAGGTTCTTTGTAGATGGGTCCCAACTGTGGAAGCATACTCAACAATTGGTCGAACCAACGTTTTGTAAGCTATGGTTTTAACATCAGAAGATTTTATGCGAAGATTGCGTTTTAGAAATGCAAGCACGTTATTGGCTTTATTGACAGTATTGTTGATGTGTTGAGTCCACCTCAAATCAGAAGTGATGGTTACACCCAAGTACTTCACGGATTCAACAGATTCAAGAGGGGCGTTATTTAGATGATACACGTGTTGCACCTTTCTTCTTTTCCTGGATATTGTCAAAACCTTACACTTATCTGTGTTCAAATCCATCATCCATTTTTTCGCCCAGTCACCTATTTTGTTTAGGTCCTCTTGAAGATTTTGCGTGTGATGTTGATTGTCGATGGTCATGTAGGAAATTGCATCATCGGCAAAAAGGCGAACCTTTGACGCGATACCATCAGGCAAGTCATTGATGTAAAGCAGAAAGAGGCAAGGCCCAAGAACCGACCCCTGAGGCACTCCAGATCCTACCGCTACTGGAGAAGATTTAATACCATCCAAAACGACCCTCTGACTTCTTCCATTGTGAAAACTTTGAATCCATTTCAGATTTTTCCCCCTGATACAGTAGTAGTCCAGTTTACGTAAAAGCCGCTCATGTCCAACCTTGTCAAAAGCTTTTGAAAAATCCATGATTATAACATCCGTTTGACGCCCTGCATCCAAGTTCCTGTGTAAATCGCTTGTGAAACCAAGTAATTGTTGTTCACATGACATGTTCTTACCGAAGCCATATTGCAGGGGGAAAATGATGTTATTTTCGTCCCCGTGGTTCATAATTTTGCTGGCTAAAACGTGTTCCATTAGTTTGCAGCAAATACATGTCAGCGAAATGGGGCGGTAGTTTACAGGAGTAGATCGATTACCTTTCTTGTAGACTACCTTTAAGAATCATATGGCCCCAACGTCGAAATACCAAAAAAAAAAAAAAAACAATCTACTAGGAGTAGATCGATTACCTTTCTGTCATGTTTCACAGTAACAACAAAAATCCATACAGCTCTTCATGAAAGAAAAAAAAAACTAAGTATGTATATAAAACACTTGTTTTCACCAATAGAGGCGACGACCCTCCGTAACATTTGTGATACATCTTGACTAAATACCTTAATACATAGACAAATGAAGTAAAGAAATATATGAATATGACAATTCAAAAGCTTAGCCAATAGTAGGTATTGATGTGATGTTCGCCTACTGGCATTGTTTCTTTTTGTGGTTTCGTTTTCGAAAAACAAAAATCCGATGCGAATCTGCATATCTCGTTCTCCGACTAGAGTTGAATGGTGTACGAAATAATCGTTTTGTAATGGATAAAAGTCCGGCAATTATTTCAAACAAACAAAAAAGAGAAACCAAACCAAGACAGAAAAAAAAGAGTTACTAAATTCTCTTTTCATTACATGCATTGACAATTCCCTCATAGCGTGAACTATTTGCTTTGCTTTATTGTTCTTGTTTGTTTTGTTTTTCTGGTATTTCGTCGTTGGGGGCCATATGATTCTTAAAATTCACCGCTCACTCATGTCTAGGAATGCGTCAATGAAGAATGAATTGTCAATACCAGTAATAATCCCTTCGCACACGCAATTATAACAACTATAATTATGTCCTATTTTACGAGACATGACACCGAGCATTCAGAATGCGTTTATTTTTCAACCACCCGGAACTATGACACTTCAGACGAACTAATATTCTTCACTTACCACTTTTTTCTCTCTTCTTTATCACACAGCTCAGCAAATCAAATTGTTCCATATCTCACGAATGTACACACATACACACACACACACACACACACACACACACACACACACATATACACACAGCTCAGCACAAATTACAGGTAGCTATACAATAAGAATGGGTACCTACGTCTCACATTGAGTGTGGCTGATTGTTGAGAACTGGAAATGATGCACTGGAGAGTCTTCCCGTGATGATCAGAGGAAGGAGTGAAGGTCAACACACTTTCGATGTTGTAATATGTCTTGTAATGATAGCAGCGATCTGTGCAGTGGTAGACTCTACGTTATGCAGTCCGAATGCTTACTCTCTCCTTCTGCCGTGCACTCTGATCATTTCATGTTGATCCGGTGTCAGGAATGTTGCAAACATTTTGGACTCAGAAATTACTTCCCTGGTAAAGAGCCCATACCATATTTGCACAAATTTAATTATAGCTCTGACATAACATGATGTACGGATGATATCTGGCCAGAAATATACCTATGGCTGTTTCGAGGCAAAAGACGACATTGCATCGACAGAGTTTATTACGGACACATTTGGAGTGGCTTTGATAGTACTAAATTGTAATAATTTTTAAACGTTCCACTGTCATACTACTTTTATCTACTTGTTAACGGCTAATATCAACATCCACTTTATTTTTCACAGATAACAATTCATGATATTTTATCTGGAGACAAGAAAAATCCACGGTAAAGGATTTTTTCTTGAATCCATGTGTACGTACCATGGTGAGACATTAAACATGACTCCTTGTGTACGAGCTAAAGGGCAGAAAATTGTCGCCTTTCGTGAAGAAAATGCTGCCTTTTCTTATACAGATGTATCGCTTGAAAGCTTCAAAAATATTTTGGAATATATTTCAGTATGTCCTCTTTGCAATGCCTCTATTTGCAGGTAAACGGGTGTTATTGAGGACTTTTGACGGTAACCCTACACAACTACACCGTAGAGACGCCGATGAAGAGCTTAACGTTTGTGCCCCAGAAACGACTCAACTAATGTGACAAGCTTGTCGCATCATTGGCATTCCTCATGCTGCTATGTACTGTTTTCAAGATACGAGCCGTTAATGATGGATAACAAGATAAAGAAAATGAATTAACTTATATTCAACTATTTTACAGTGGTTCTAATACTTCTTAAGTCCCAATTCCTGACACCAATATACAAGTGGCTTACACTTTCATATGTTTTAGATAGTTTGCTTAATATGTTTTTAATTTCTTTGAAATATCACCCCTCCTGTTTGGACTACATTATTATCCCCAGTTACAAGACTAGGAATCCTTCTTTAACCAGCAAGTTCATAATGAAAAAAACAAGAGATATAAAGGCCAAAAAACAACGATAATCAAAGCTTCTCCTTTTTATGTTTCGAGCTTTTCAATGCGGACACTTTAAAATATAAAAATTAAGTAGCCAAGTGGGAAGAAATATGTAGCTGTCTCACAAGATACATTTCTCTATACGTCTCTAAAAGCTAATGTTACAACAAATTTAAATTAAGAGGATTTTATTCATTTGGATAGATAGGCTGATTTGTATTCGTTTCGGTGAACCTCTGTGATTTTGGCGAACTCGCTAGACTGTACTGAGAGTGCTGCTTTCTTCCATTAAAGCCTAAAAGCATCAATTGCTACTTCTTTGGGAAATCTGATTTCCAAAAATCCAACAGAGAAATTAATATACTTTCTACATGTTTTAGTTTCTTCAATCCCTGAGGCTCGTATTACTATCTTGACATATTCATGAATATGTGATTTCGAGAAAATCTCACGTTTTTTAGGTCAAATCATTCAGCGCCATCAAATGTCACTTCCGTCGTCTTCGACGAAGAAAATCACTATTTAGATCAGCACAATGTCAATATCCAGAATTTTTTATAGTCATTATTATCGGGCCTATGCACTTGACATGGATACCAAAGAAATGGCATCCTGTATTATATTGGTTGTGAGTCAAGTGGTGCTCATTTCCGGTTGGAGGGGTTTGGCAGAAAAATCCAGCCGAATGGCAACGACAAACTGTGTTTTTTCTGCAAAGGGTGCATGTAAGGAATTAAAAAATATTACATTCTGGGTATTTACTGTAGCCTTGTCATTGTTGTAGTATTGGCAATGGGTTTGTTCTTGATATTAAGTAAATCTGTCTTTCCTATAGGCAAGTAGAGAGGCCGATTCGTTGCACAGCATTTTCTACCCTAACGTGTTTTTAAAAATCTCACCTACATGAACACTGAAACAGCATGCTCTGCTTTTACAAATCAATGTTCTCTCATACCTTCTAAAGTAACAACAAGTGTCTCAAGATATCAGAGTCTTTATTCCATGAAGACTTTCAGCCCTGTCTTCCTCACAGATGCGATTAGGGAGAGTTTTCTGTCCCACATGAGTTTTACCGCACAAAGGTCACTTCCGTCTCTGATGTCAATGTGGAGACTCCCGCACGCCGCAGTTAAAAATAGTATCATCCCTCAGAATTCTGGTCTGGCATTTACACTCACTCATCACACCCACCCAGACTATACAACCACACACAAACTTACTCACACAAACACACACACACACACACACACACACACACACACACACACACACAAAGAAAAAAATATAGAAACAAAACACCCAAACTTACACAAAGCTCAGATCCTTCCTAAATGTACAATAAGTTTCACACTAAAACAAAAAGCAAACAATTCCCTTAGAAAAAAAAGAAACAAAAGAGATCAAAACCGAATGCATTGAATATAAAACTTCAGTATGTTCAACACTTTGATTAGTGGTAATGATGCAGTGACTTGAATGAATTAATGCACGATTGAACGTATTGCCTACATTTAGTTAGTTTTATGTGCAGTGAACATCTAAGAGAATGAACAAAATATTCTTCGCGAACGTGAAGATATTCTTATGTAGTCTTATCAATATTTCATACACTTAATCGCCTATCATGAAGCAACGGTGATATCACGACACCGTCAAAGCGTCCTGAGATGTCATTAAAAAGTGCAAAATTGTCAACGATCTTACTTCCATGCGTTAAGGCAGATCAAATGGGCAGAAATGTTCCCGTGTAGGGAGACATTCTAACAAAAATTTACGTGGTAACACACCACTTGCAGCAATGAGGTGCACGTATTACGCGAGATAAGTGCAGCCTTGTCTCACTTTTCGCAATGAGGTCGCATTTCATAACGAACCAAACTTTTTTCCGGTCAGCCTATAAAGAATGGTCTATAGCTGTGGGTCGACTAGATCGTACGCTCCCCTGATAACCCCATCTTTTGTCTCGTCGAGCCTGATTACTGCTTGTGACCGCGCCCCTAGTGATCTGGACGCCATTCAAGAACCAGCTCGCTGTCTGTGACTCGTACACTCCACTCTCGGTACACCGCGCAGTGAATTGGCGGTTGGCCGTCAGGGTACTCGGTACGGTGAAAGTCAAGGCGACTGTAAATGGAGACAAAGACATTAATTAATTCTCTGCTTTGCAATGAACTGGAGAAAAAAAAAATCTTTGCAGTGAAGAGCCAAGAAATTAGCAATACATAACTTTAAGATCATTACTTGATTTATGTTTTACTCATACCCGTTCTTGATTTCAAGAAAACTGAGGTTTTCATGCAAATAATTTGCTATATTGCATGTTCATGCTTGGTATTTCGTATCTTTCCTGAAAATTTCGAAAATATCGTTATAAACCATTCGGACAAGAAAATAGCGCGAAGTGGAATGGTAATTGCGTTAGTTTTATACACTAAAACGGGCACGGTTCGAAACGTTCGAAAGCACTCTTTATGAAACTTATGACCCCATGAAGACACATTATACGATAAAAAAAAAAATTGAGGAAGGACAGCTTACCACAAGAATGAACCAGGAAGAGTAAGATTCCACCCGTGACTGTAATCTGCTGCGCCGTGATGGCCCTCCAAGAGTCCACGTTTGCCCCCTTCAAGAAAATTAAATGCGAAGTTGTTGGAGCATATTCATACACTAAGAACAGAATGGACTGGTGTAGCCCACATACAAATATTTGCTGTGTCGGAAAACAGGGTATACTGGCGAAAAACGATATAGATATAGATTACGATTTGAATATTAAAAGAAAAAGTCATATTGGATGCTGTTGCAAAGCTATAGGCGTTTATTTCTTTATCTTTTATTTTGGCCTAATAAAGAGGCAATGTAGGCTACTTGGAGCAAAGTTCTAGTACCTACCATGATTATGAGGGAAGTTAGACTTCCTAATGAGGCTGTAAATCTGTGATTGATTAATTTTGTATCGTGACTGGTTTCACTTCGGGGTGTGATCGTGCGGAAGAACAGGGCAGCGCTGCTGGTCTAACACAAATATCACTCCGCCTTTCATAGATGCCAACAGTCAAGTGACTTGTCGATTTCTTGATGATAGGGAAGAGATCGGTTTACCAATATACCGGTATTTTTTTGGTGCAACCTTTGTGACAATACTTATCTTGACATCAAACGAGTTGTACGACGTTGCCCATCTTAGAACAGTCTGCCAGCACGACTTTAGGAACAGTTTGATCATACAATGTTCTATAATACAGTACCTTAGGTGTTGGGGATCTAGATAAAATGTAAATACATTGGTAGGCCTACCGAGCGGTATTAAGGTAGTCAACCCGCAGACTTCGCCACGATATTGTGATTCGTGTGTACCAGATTATGTGGTGACAAGATAATAGCGGTGTGTTTCCCCTAATCTATTTCAATTTAAACCTGTTACTATCACTACTAACTATATTCATATTATAGTACTCGGTCTAGAAATGAAGGCATATTATTTCATCATTCGAGTATCAGAGTCATACATTCTAATACCTTCCCCTCCTCGTCCCTCCCCCCCCCCCCCCCACACACACAGTTATTAGGGATTTTATGTGTAATTGTAATGTTAGCAATTGTGGAAGAGTTCTATTAATGAGACAGAATGATTAATCTATTTGATTTCATTATTAGTTTGGGGATCTGCATATATCCATTTCTTATAAGATTTTCTAGCCTAAATGTAATAACATGTCCCCCTATAAAATGATTATATTATGTGATATCGATTCTTAATGTGATATAGGCAGTACATTTAGTGGTGATAAAGTTACCCTTAAACAAACTGACAGGTACAAGTTAATACGTTTCAACCCTAGGTTTCAGTTCGACGGTAAATGCCTTGCGTTTAGCACTGTTTAGGGTTGAAAGTTATAACGTATACAGGGGAAACTCAATTATTGCACTTTAAGTTAAAAGTTTGTACATTTAGGGTTCCTGTATTTTTGCTTCGTCAAGAGGTATCTTGAAATGTTTGTACGAACAGCTCACTAATCATGTGTTTTTGCACATGGCATGCCATTTTTCCATTCTCAAGAAAATGAAGAGAGTAAACATACAAAAAAAAAACGAATGGATAATAAAAAAAAGAATAAAAAACTGTAAAAAAAAAAATAGGGAGTTTAATGCATGCATCCCACAAATTGCTTTAAAAATGTTCTTTTTATATTACAGCAAGCCCGGGATTCACCCTATGTTTTTTTTTTTAAGTAACTTTAGGAATTAAGTTCTCAGTTAATTCAAGCGATTTTTTTTTCTTGCCCAACTGCAAGCGAATTTGGAGTGCATTTTCCTTTCCTCTCTGTAGCTGTAACTTCGTAATAAGGGTCATAGATTTGCATTTGTTTGTTTGTAAAAAGAGAAAAGTGAGATACAGAAACTATGTAAATTAGTAATATCAGAAAAACCAACAGACACCCTTCAGTATACTGTCATTGCATCAAATCGTCTGTTTCGTGACCGATTTTTTTATATCTGAACTCACTAACATTGGATAAGAATGGGTCATATTGTTCATCTATTAGAGCAATGGGAAAAGACGAAGGACATGAATAGGCCTCTATAAGATGTAAATACACAAAGTAGTTTATTTCATTGTGTCCCGAAAGAATCATCAAAGAAATAAAACCAGAAGAAAGAAAAAGAAAAGGAAGCCTTTAATGTGGAATTCTGAGCCAGTTAAAATATAGACAGAAAAAACAAAGACAATGGCGAAGTTCTGGTAATATTCATTTGTTTATTCATTCATTGATCTATTTATTTATTCATCTTTTTTTTTATTTATTTATTTTTTTGCAAAACTTTCCACACACGTTTGATAAGAATGTACAAATGGAGTTAACTGATGATGTTATTACGTCACAATTTTCCATTTTATCGTGTAAGATAAGTGTAAAGTGTGGAAGTGTATTAAAACAATGTTGTTGTTCTTTTCTTCGCTGAATAACTTCCAAGTTGAGATCAGTCAGATATATTTGGACTTCAGACTGGTGCATAATTGCATTTGAACAATAAAAAGATGGAAATTTCAAGATTTTTTGTACAAACTATAGAGTATGCCCTCCCCCCCCCCCCAAAAAAAAAAAGATATACAACGGAAACTTTCACAATGATAACTTTACAAATAGTGAATCAATCCAAATACTATTTCAGCATATGAAACTATAATTCATTACCCACATCTCAAGCCCCCGTTCCACTATGCCGTTCTCGCTACGATTTGACAATTTTCTCAGGTCGGGAAGGATCGGGTAAAACCTGAGCCGATCTGGACACAGTACAAAGAACGCTTTAACGACTACCACGTGCTTTCTACGCTCTTACTACAATGATCGGGAATGAGGCATTACGATCTCTGCCGCTGCAGCTACGCTTTAGAACGATGTAGCTACGCTGTCAGTGCGATGTTGTCGATGTTATCCGATCGATGCACGCTGTATCTACGCTCTGAACGATCTATACGATCTAATCACGCTGTTACCCCCTTCAGAGAGCTGAAAAGTGCCCGATGTGCCCCGATGTACCCGATTCGACTGTCGATCTGCAGTCAGTCAACTTATTAGCATGCAGAACCGAAGAGATATACTGTGGACCTCGAAGAGGTTCCTCAACTCACGGTTCTTTTGCAGCAATGCATTGTATAAACAAAGACGTGCTGATTTTTCCAAGGCTTTTTCTTGATGTCCTTGCTTTTATAGTTCGTCTTCCTCCAGCTGTTGTAGATGATTTCATATTCTTCAAAATTCTGCTATGTCCTCTTCCTCCTCTTTCAGCATCACGTGCAATCTCTCTTTCTTCACCTTTTGGGTAGCTGCTTCGCTCCTTTCTTCTCTTCTTTTTCTTCACCTCTTCTTCTCCTTCGAAAATTACAGCTAAAATCACTTCCCGTTCTTGTGCCGATGTTACTACGCTCAGAAAGACCTTGTTACGTTCACCCCGCTGCGTTTATGCCGTCACTACGCTCTCCCCGCTGCGTTTACGCTGTCACTACGCTCTCCCTACTTGCCGTACGATTTAAAATAGGTCAATTTTGATCGGGGAGATCGGGAAGAAATTTTGAACCGGTTCAAAATTTCTTCCCGATCTGAAAAAAAAAAAACATGTCCGCTCCAACCCCGACCTCCACACGCTGCTGGTACGATGCTTCCGATCCCCGTACGCTTTTGCCGCTCTCTCCCGATCTGCTAGATCGAGACAGATCGGGGTCCAAATCGTGATAGTGGAACGGGGGCTTTACAGAAAGCCACATCCGATTTGCTTCAGTGGTCAAAGAGAAATGATGACTTTTGAGGAGCATGTCAAGAATCCCTTCTCTCCCTGTTCTGTCCATTGTTTTCACACATTATGCAGTTCCATGAGCATCCAGGTGCTAAACTCGGGAGAATCAGACCCATGACATACTTTACAATGATCCACACTTCTCTGTGACCACTTAACCAAATTGAACGGGGTTTTCTGCAAATTTTGCTAAGATGTTATATTCTTAGACCCTGAAGTAGCATTTAGACAGTTTAAACATATTGGAAATTTTCGATGCGAAAATCCAATTGTGTGGTTTGTTGTTGTTGTTGTTGTTTGTTTGTTGTTTTGGGGGAACATACTGTATGACAAATTGTGAAATGATGACATTATTTCATGATCAGTTGCAAATCTATATCTGCTATTCAAGAAGAGTTCGGTTAAAAATTCTCGAAACTTCACAAGTTCGTATCATAGCTTTCTCACTTATTACCCGATTCTGATGAAATTTTCACTCATTGTGCCTATAAATCTTTTAACTGATTTACAATCCTGCTTCAAAATTCAAACAATATGCAGTTAGCCAAACGCTTTCTCGCCTCAGTAGAGGTGATACTATTGAAGTTGAATTTATGTTAATTTTCATTCTTTTTTTTTTTGCGCTAAATTTAAGTCATATTGGTGAAGATCACCATTCCAAACAACATAGAGTTGATCTTTTTGGTGATCCTAGGGCCTATTTTGTGGATAAAGACAGCAACCTTTTCTTGGTTGCATTTATAAATCAAAGATTATTACCTCCTGGACATATCAGATCGAGTGAAGTACTCCAGCCGTGTACGTTGCTTCCGTTACACACGACATTTATGCACTTTTGAGGACGAGGTGTCTGTTGGAGCTTAAATGGGAAAAACCATTGTGATACAAAATTATACCGGTAATGTGTCCTAAAATATCAAACGTGGATTGTAACTACTGCGCACTTTCAAATTCTGCGTCACTTGTATCACATGAAAGTAAGCGTAATGGCGCCATTTTTTGTGTGACCCAGATTATCAATATATAATATAATTGTCAATATAAATATGACAGTTAGCCAGATCATTTTGAACATATTTCAAACGTTGTTGTGTTCCTATGAACATCAGTTCACATTTCTTCACATTCACTAACAATTTATTTTGCTTTAACCACAGTGATAAACTGTTTAAATTGTGATCAAGTTTAGTAACAATTTAGCTATGTTCTCTGAAGACGTAAACAGGCACGTATCATCTGCATATAGCGATACATGGCATCGCAATATATTTGGCATATCATTGACGAACAAGGAGAACAATAACGGTCCCAACAAGGACCCTTGTGGTACACCGCATATTACTCTACTACTATGGGATGCATAACCATTAATGAACGTGAACTGAGTTCTTCCATCAAAGTAGCTCTTAAACCAGTTCATAGTAGAATTATCAAACCCATACAGTTTTAGTTTCTTGAGCAATATACTATGATTAACCGTATCAAAAGCTTTACGCAAATCAATCATTACCAGCCCAGTAAAATTGCCTTTGTCTGTCTCACAAAGCCATTTGTCTGTCACATTTAATAAGGCAGTTTGTGTAGAATATTTAGGTCTGAAACCTGACTGACAGTCAGATAACACATCATACTTTAATACTGAGATAACTGAACAGTTGATTATTCACAAGACTTTCCATAACTTTGGCCAAGATCGGGGTCACAGAGATAGGTCTATAATTTTCCAACAATGATTTACTACCCCCTTTATGTACAGGTGTTACCCTAGCACATTACCACTGACTGGGTACAATGCCAGTATGTAGTGACAGATTAATAATGTGAGTGACAACAGGTGCAATAATAATGGATACAGCTTTTAACAACTTAGCTGGTAGATTATCTGGACCTGTTGCCTTACTTTCAGATAATTTTTTTCAACATCATTTCAACGTCAGAGGACATGACATCCTGAAACACAAAGGAGGGTAGATCAAGATAAGACAAACATGACTCTTCACACTGATCTGTATCATCTACATTATCACCATGTAAATCTTTACCAATGGATATGAAATAATCATTGAAAGTATTAGACAATGCCTACGTGACACTCAATGATAAGACCAGGCTCGACATCAGGATCCGATTAATCGTGAAACTTGATGGCTATGACACCTTCCGAAGCTCTTAATCCAAACAGGATTAAGGTCAAGAAATTATTCAATATTCGTAACATATTGTGTAACCTCTCTGTGAATTAGTGGACTTAACTGCTAAATAGTAAGGGTATACTATTCAGGCAATTTTCGTCATTGGAACATCGGTTCACCCTTTTTAAACCCCAAATTCACAACTAGTCTCCATGCAGTTACATTACTCTCCCAGTGGCCAGGTGATACATCAAACTGCATTTGACTAATCACACCTTCGTCATTCACTCAAATTCATTATCCGTCTCTAATATCTAACTACGTGAACCGACCATACGAGAAAATGCTTAAGTACGCTTGAACGTCAACTTGATTATTTTCCTATTCCCATGTTTTTAAAACTTTCATCTTACTCTTTGAAAATATATGACTTGCTCCACTTTAATTGCAAAACGTTCTAAGGAAACGGTAAGCGAGTCTCCCACCGATAAATGACATTTCGGGGCTACAATCCCTTGATAAATTCTTTACTGTACAGGTAAAATTGTCTAGGAAAATCAACATTTATAAATACAAATGAGGTAATTTCAGAAGACAGAATTTACGTATTAATGTATGTTTGTACATAAATGTATATAAAAATATATATATATGTTTATGTATATATATATATATATACAATTTTATATATAATTATATATATATAATTATATACTATAATCATATATATGTATATGTAATATACATATATATATATATATATATATATATATGTGTGTGTGTGTGTGTGTGTGTGTGTGTGTGTGTGTGTGTGTGTGTCTGTGTTATACCACAGTTACAACAGGTGTAATTAAAGCCTCCAATTTGAAGCAAATGTTATACATAATATTATTTCTCATAAATAATTCTAATCATCACGGTTAGTCATATATTCATGATCATGTGTTTGGGGTGTAAATATGATTACTTCGTAAGGTATAAGCTTGCCACAGATTTCTTATTTCCAAGCAAATTAGCATTACGGAACCACGGCATACCCCTTTTTTCATAATCTTATGTCTCATATCATAGTGCCTGCAAACACGCAAACACCCCAAAAGGTTGGTACAGTCTACATTGTACGTGTACGTGATTACTGACTTATCATTTTGCATTGTGATCCAGCGCAAGAATCAACTTCGTAGTCACAAAAGTGTTTGTTTGAGTGTTTGTTTGTTTGTTTTAAATGTGTTTGTTTGTTTGTTTTTCACGTTTTCAGAGCTCAACTTTTTTCCATTACCATTCGGTAAAAAGAGCAGTGAATGTCTCATTATGTGCACGTTTTGCAGGGACGAAGAAAGAATCTGCTGAATTCAAAGTACTTTACAGTAGACGACTTTGGTAGACCTGCTCGTGAAATTTGTCTGATTCATCACATAAAGACAGTAAGGGAGGGAAGAACTAAAGTACAGACATGATCAGACATGATAGGTTGCTTGACTTTTTGGCACTTTAAGGACTTACTATTAAGCAAAGAGTTTATCCATTGCGGCCGCTCGAGTGATGATTTTTCCAAATTCCAAATCAATGAAATGTTTTGTACAAAGTTGATTAAAATAATTGCAATAATTACAATAATTGAAATAATGTGTATAGATGTGCTTTATGTATGCAATGTATTCTGAATGTTTGCATTTCACACTATTGCTTTTGCCTCCTGAATATTCGCTCTTCTGGTCTCCTTCTTTCTTTTACTCTCACTCTCTCCCTAGCTCCCTCTCCTTCTGTGCCTTGGCCATATTAATATCCTCTCAGACACATTCTTTCCTTCATTCTCTCAAATATGATGGTGCGTTATATATGTTCGTCTTTGTGTCTACAAATATCTACAGTGCACTCCCGTTGTAACGAACACGGTAATAACGAAATTCTGGTTCCAACTAAGTAATGATTCAGGCCGAAACATTATCCACTCTATCTTTTTTTTTATTGTTTATTTGTTCGGTTATAACGAAATTCCGATATAACGAATGAAAACTGCCGGTCCCGAGGACTTCGTCATAACGGGAGTCCACTATATTACATTTCTCGATCACGTCGGATTATCACGTTTGATAACTTTGTGAACATACTTTCATCTACACTGGAATTTCGTACATAGCTCTGTGAATATAATTTTCACGATGTATTCTCATGTTTCTCTTTTCTTAATGCACTTTTTCTTCTCAATCACAATCTCATTCGTGGAACAATGGGGATGGGTATTACAATGACAGTCTCACCTCTAATATCCTCACACAATACACATACACTTTAAAACACATGAAAGCGATGGGAGTCTCTTTGTGCGAATAAACCGGTTTTATTCTCTTGATGATTGACGTTTATAGCAGTGCAATCATGTGTTTTGAAATACCATGATTTTATCACAACAAGAGATAGATGGTTTCATATGTTAAAAAAAAAGAATCTTACTACAATAAAGTAGAAATATATTAAGGGTTTGTTCGCAAAGACCGATAAGTCCATATTTGCCAAATGGAGATATTTGCGATTAAAAGTCAAGAAAAATAAAGAGAATAATAAGAAAATGTTTGCTTCGTTTGACCATAACTTAGATAATGTACCTTTATATGTAATGACCAATATATCATTTAAAAGGTATTATTTTGTACTTTATGACAGATACCGTACTTCAAAATCTTCAAGAATGGACTTATCGGTTTTTGCAAACAAACTCTTCATATGTAATTTTGCAATATTATTTGAACATTAAGTGCTTTAAAGACGAGTCAATAATAAGCCATGCGGCAAAAGAAAATCCAACAGAACAAACAATCTTTTCAATTCTTGAATATCCGATAATTTAATGCTGATCGCAACTAGACGTATAACGGAGAATAATAACCCAATAGAACCGAGCAAATAAATTTGTTTACTAACATCTCGAGATAACAAAAGTCAGATCAGAAAAAAAGGCCAGATTTTGCTTTGAAAGTGATAACCTTGACTGGTCATGTTCGAAGTTTTATTCAGTTAATATCATCTTAGATTAACGAATTAATGCAAGTTCCATACGAGATATCGAGGTTACATAACATTAATCGGAAAAGGTAGAATATTTGTGAATATCTACGATTTGCATTTGAAAATACAACAATTTGCAGTTCTCAGACAAAAGTTCGAACAAACTATAACTCGCTGCAGATGCAATGATATTGCAAGAACAGGGATTGTTTTTTTTTTTTTACATATTGGAATCAAATGGGAGAATTGAAAAGGAAAATCAAAAGAATATTTGTAGCGTTGTATTTCAATTGCCAGCAAACCCTTACAACATCATCTAATGGCAAATCTGATCATGGAAAATAAATCTGGACTACAGTATGACTTTTACAAAAATGATCATGACCTTTTTTTTTTTGCTCGCACTGGATATGATGAATAACTTCTAAAAACGTTGGGCATGAATTCGACAATTGGGTGATGGCTTTAATGTCTGACAATTCTAGGTGGGGAGAAAAAAGAAACATAAGTCAGGAAACCGCACACTCGTGCATTTTATGAACATGTGATCAAGTAGGATATAGTCATAGTCCATTGTAATGACACAATTATGATTAAATCTATCTCTGCAGTTATCCTAGTGTCACATTAATGAATATTCGAGTCGAAAATTAACCATCCTCTCTGAAGGAAAATGTGTATTCCATATAAGTCCAAGATGAATCCGTTTACTGGTCGAAACTCTGCACCTGCAAAGAGAAAATTTTGATCACTAATCAATTTCAGTTTGGAATGTACATTGTCATGTCTATAAAATCATATTCTAGGTGCAAACTATTGTGTCATTATTATCGAAGTAAGTTAATACACAACACTGTATATAGCGAATAACAATTTTCCCTACCGACGTAAGACCCCTCGGCTCGCCTCCCTTTAGCCGTTACTTTCTGAGGGGTCGCATTCACAACAACTCTTAAATGTTTACAAACCGATACAAACATAATCTATATGACAAAACAGGCATTGTTAATCTGCCCTTCCATTCAAACACACGCATACATACACACACACACACACACACACACACGCACACACAGTCACACACACAGAAACACATGTACGTACATCAAAGTTGTACAGGTTACGATATAAGTTACCTCCACTGGCAAGATTATATTTCCTTTATATTGCACATAAAATTTGGTCCTGAACCGCAGTTGCTTGACGATACACACTCAGAAAATAGAGAAAAGAAAGAAAGATATCATAATGATACGCACATGAAATGAAATCATTAAAAACCTTATAGACCAAACTGTCAGGTTTTCATGCAAGCTGAGGTATGGAGACGCGTATGTTTATTATGAAAGATCCTCAGCATGCCTTGAGGACAAATTGCTGATCAAAACTTTGACACAATTTTTCTTTTTTTACTCTGGTGAAGTGCAAGTTGAAGGGTGTTGGTGCTTTCTTGTGGCATTGTGGTCTGATCATCTTTTCAATACCTCGTCCGAGGGGAAGAATGTTCTTCTTCTGTTGACGTAAGCGACGCAGACGATTACGGAAAGGAAGAACACGACCACAAGAAGAGCGTAAGTTGTCGACGATCGTTGAAGAGCTCCTTGACGCTGAAATTCTGCTATTATTTCCACAGCTTTTACGAGTTTATGAAAGATAATGAGACAAATGGTCAAGTCCTAAAGACAGCATTAAACATGATTTCGTAATATGCTAGGGTGATAAATGTAAAAGGTTCTCAATCGCAGGCAAAACGTGCGGGTTCATTTGCTTAATTAACGTGGGGGTAATAATAGCAAAAATAGGACAATAATATCCTATGAAAGAGATCAGTTATGTTTAATTCATTCAACATTTACTGTTTCCTTGTAAACTTTATGTCTTTCAACAACAAAATGATAAATCTTACTGAAACAAATTTTTAAGATGGAGAGGAATCTTCTTTTCCGTCACATCCATCGTCTCTACTTTTAACTTTTTTGAAATTTGTAACTTCATTTAATATGATATCATATGATTTTTCACTCACTTCCGCTTTTCAGAGATTAAGCGTACATCGATCTAGAACACTCATGAAGGCTACCTTCGCGCAGAAACAGAACAACAAGGTATTTTCAATTTGTGAATATTTTTGTGGGCTACCAATTACCCAACGTCTTTTCATTGAAAAGACTTTATTCACGCGGGCGCGTGTTCATAAGTGTGTGTGTGTCTTTGTGTGTGTGTGTGTGTGTGTGTGTGTGTGTGAACGGGTGTGTGTTTGTCGTAACATTTTGTTTATGAATGTCTCAGTTATAAGAAAGATACTCAAAATATTCAAAATAGTGGGAAAAGTCTTTTTTTAGACTACAGTGCATGTGCTGTTATGCTTTCAGTTCAGTTATCAGCTTTGCAATTTGTATGGTGTTTTTTTTTCCTTCCAGAAAGCATAGTTCAAAAAAAAAAGGACAGAACAGTGTTGATATTAAGATATCATCCAATAATCTCGTTTTCCTTTTATAGTAATAGGATGGCTCTACACTTACATGATGATCTCCATAACTACTGTATTCCCTCCTCAGATTGTAAAGAACATTATTATAAAGATAACAATGAGAGGACCATTTACAAAAATCATAATACTCATAAATTGAAATATGAAACAGATAGCTCAATACTATTCTTCCTTAAGCATGCTTTCAGGCTTATGTCAAGGCTTACCTGACGTCGGGCAAAAGGTCTTGGTTGCAGTGGTGGAGCCAAAATCGTTCCATCCCGTACAGGTGACTTCGGTGCCCCCGTTGGCCCGAGGGGTGAAGGCAGTCGACGGCGAGCGGGAGGATGAGAGAGTGACGTTATCGGCTGTGATGAGGAAGGTATGGATACCTGGTGTCGGCTGGTACTCCTCATCGATGTGACAGACCACTGTGTACATTTTCCCGTTGTTCTCTCCCACGCGCTCGTTGAACTGAACATCGATTATGTCATCTATTGTCATCCAATACAGATAAAGGATGGAGGTATCCGTGTAATTCGAAGATGAGGCTATAATAAAACACTTATCACAGTTAGGAAGGCAAGACAGGACTCAGGTGCGAGATCTATTTACTCAGGAATTTAGATACATCACACATCATACGCCGTTCTTTCAATGTTTTTGGAATATCACGTGCAGGTAGGCCTATCACGTGCTAAGACTGGCATAATCATTGTGTCATATTTGAGATCGAAACTTCGCTGTGATTGTAACAGAATAATATATGCATTCTTATACTAAAGCTTGATAGAAACAAACAAAAAGCCTATCATGGAAAAGTCAAACTAAAAATCAAATTCACCTGCATTTTGCGAATTATCTTGAATGTCTAAGTTGCGGTAGAAACAATAAAGGACACCAGAGTAACATCCAAAGTAGAAGTTCTTTATTTTAATACCTATGAAACAGTACAAATCCGTGGAACGCGTTGAGCCATGTCTGTTCCTTCCTTCACACATGATGTTGATGCACTTGTTGGGACGAGATTCCATAATCGCAGACGGGACACCTGACGATGAAATCGTGTCACCATCAACGGAGATCTCGTATGAGTCGATTGGAGGTGTGGGTTGGTCACGTGGATCGATGTGACACGTGATCTCAAGGTTAACCTCGCTCGCGACTATCTGCTCTTCAATCTGCAGAGTTATGATGTCTTCCCTGGGAGGATCTTAATTGATATTATGAAAAAAAAAATCAAACAAATATTATGTACTATCATTCATATTCATTAGTCGTAACCTTACTTTGTAAACATGAGGAATAACATTCGAAAACATCTCGCATTCCTAAAAAAAAAAAATGTCTGAAGTTTGTTTGTTTTTCCAGTTCTTATACATTTTAATACTTCTATGTTACGTTACTTATAAGGGAATAAAAGGGATAATCTACACATCTTACTCTTGCAAAGTTAAGAATGGCTGAAGTATCGGGAACCCATACAAGCATCTCAATATTTTGTATAGGGTTAGTTTGTTTCGTTTCGGTCCGAAATATCCTGTTTTAAATCAAAGATGGCATGTTAACAATAGATAACTATCGCTCTCACTAATTGTAGGTATGAAAGTTTAAAGGATACAAAAAAAACAATCATTAATGGGAAAGTATTCTCACTGAATACAATATACGGGACGCTGTGGAAGAACAGTCATATTCTGAAGATATGGCTGAACGGGCAATCCCCCGTTTCTTCATACTGTACGTATATGCAATGTATATGCAAAATGTGTATAATTTTATTTGAAAACGGAAGTAAAAACAATAACAACAACAACAACAGCTAATGTCGGTTTACGTAATTATGACGCTAAATAATGCTAATGAAGCTTTAAGAATATTACATGGGGTTCATTTATATTCTCAGTATTTGTATTATTTTCCCCTTCTGCTTAAAGCAATAGTCTCGTCAATTCTAGATCCCGGTCAATAACAAAAGACCTGATTCACAAAATTTACCTGTTGGACAAAATTCATTCACTGTAGATGTCGAACCAAGTTCATTCATTCCAATACACGTGACGTTCGTGCAGCCTGGAGGGCTTGGAGATACCGTGAACGATGACGAGCTCGAGTTTGACACTGTCACACTTCCAACTTTAATCTCGTACCTTTCGAGAGCAGGGTAGGGTTGGTCGATGTCGGTCACGTGACAAGAAATGGTGACAATACCTCGACCATTGCCATCCAAATCTTCGTCGAACTCAATGTTAATGATACGGTCACGTGGCGGATCTGCCAACGAATCACAGAAAGCGTTTGAAGGAAGTCATAACAAGGTCAACCATTTTGAAGTAGAGCAATGGTGACGTCATATCAGAAATAACATTCTTCAAAGCAAAGAAAAAAAAAAGAAAAAAAAAACATGCATGATAAATATCCGGGGTTGTCATGTTTGAACTAAAAAGATCATAAATTATGTTTATCATATTCCTTTCATCACACATGCATGCCTATTTAAACCCATTGGTCTTTTACACGAAACATGTGTTATTTTATGCATAATTATGCATCACTTGGCACGTATGTGTAAGAGCTAGAGGTAATATTCCTGAAAAAAAAAATGCACACAGGTCATTTATGCTCACATTAAAATCTATAAATGTATCTCTATAGACACAATGCAATATGAATGGGTGTATGTGATATGACATAAAAGGAAACTATCAAGAAGGAAAAAATAGGCTTACTTTTAGGACAGTAGGTTTCAACTGATGATGCCGATCCGTTGTTATTTTCACCAATACACGTGATATTCGTGCATCTCTCTGGTCGAGGCGACAAGGTGACCGAGCTGGAGGTCGACACGGTTTGACGATCTCTCTTGATGACGTACCGGTTGATAGGTGGGAATGGTCGAGTATGAGAGGCTATATCACAGGATATAGTCAAATTAACGTGACCTCCAACCTCCCTGAAATTTCCCAACTCTTGGAACTCAACCTGTATAGCATCAGTTGCCGGAGGTGCTGTACAGGGAAACATAAAACATCGGAACACGATATTTCAACATCAAGACACCTTCAACTACTCTTATCAACAGAGCTGAAAAGATATATACTTGATATTTGAAGTCAAAGAATCGTACCGAATCACACATATTAAATGGAGTCATACTGTTTTATTAGTAGTAATGCGAAATGAACGGTCTTCATAACATATCGATATAGTTATTGTATTTAAGTTGCTGAATAAGCTTCATGGATTGCATCACCATACCTCGTGGGCAATAGATCGATGTACTTGATGTCGGTCCCAGGTCGTTCCTTCCTTCACACGACAGTTCGATGCACCAACGAGGCCGTGGAGAAAGGCGAGTAGTAGGAGAAGATGACTGGGAGAGTATGACGCCATCAGCTTTGATGACGTATGAATTGATAGCGGGATGTGGCTGGTGCTGCGGGATCACGTGACATTCTATTTCCAGGGAAGACTCCCGATCACGTGTCTTGATAGTTATCACGTCATCTGCCGGGCCATCTGCGAATTGTTTGAAATTAGAAACTGCCGTTAATTTCATTTAATTGTGGACACATGAATACAAGGAACAAATGAAATATTGAAATACTGAAATATTTGATAATAACTTAATTTCAATACGTCGCTCTAGATATGCTAGAGAGGTGTAAATATGGAGGATATGATGTTTTAAGTGATCCTTTTGAAACAATATTGATAATGACAGAGAGAAAAATGATGTGTTGCTGTTGCTTATATCCGTTCTATTAAGACCAGAACATACACATGAAAGGCGTGACCCGATTGGCGGCACTGTGGTATAATGAATAAGCCTTTTCACTCTTATACGGAGATCCCGAGTTCGAGCTAATGCTAAATGCTTATCCTTGGACAAGAAGTCTTTACCCACCATGCCCCTCTTGAGCAAGGAGTAAAAATGGTCACCTGAAAATGCTGGAGTAGTAATAATGGCAGCACTTTCTGGAAAGATAGCGTTAACACTAAAGTGGCTAACCTGGGTTTACAATTGTATTTTTAATAAGCAGTGCTAAAGACAACAATATATTCCATGAATGAAGTTAAAGCTGCTCGTAATATAGAAATGTCATTAGTCAAATGTCCACGTCAATTGAATACATTATTTTATACAACTGCAGTTTAAAAAATTATCTTTCCTTTCTGAAGTAATGTTTAAACATGCATCAATCATAGGTTTTCCCGGTCAATTTCATACTTTTGCCTTTCAAATTCAGTAATGTGCATTCAAATTCACACAGCGCACGCACGCGAAAATATTCGGGCATTCAAATTCAGAATCCGAGCGATCAATTTCATTTATGGGCGTTCTATTTCGTTTTCGTCAAATCAAATTCACGATTGGGCGTTCAATTTCCAAATGCGAGCACCGACTTTCCTACTCGTGCATTCAGATTCACGCGATAGTCATGTGATAGTCCCGGTGAGCTTGTTTGGAGCGTTCAATTTCATTTTTAGGCTATCAAGTTCCTACTTTGTGCAATCAATTTAACGAGGAAAATGGAGTAGACTTTTTAAGAAAGGAAAAGGGGCCAACACAACCAATGAAGGCTTGCATATAGAGTAATTATGATTGTTTACAGGTTCTACATTGTTCTCTGTTCATGTATTCTTTGTTTTTCATGTCAACAAATGTCAAATTATAAGGTCCAATCAGCAGTGCATCCAAACAACACAACGACAATCTAATCACATTTCTTGATGATACTGCATGCTGAAAACGCCCCAACACCAACCACATAATGACAATTCATCAATTTAAAGACAAGCTGACACACAATGATCTCACATAGTCCCGCAAAAGTAGACCAATAAGATAGCAATACACAACAAACAAGACGTATAATGTTCATGTATCAGTTTCAATATAGTCGAAATTGGGTTTTTTTTTTTCCTCGAAGGTGTCAACCAAACCTCCGTATTATGCTCGTCTGTAGGCCTATACAGTGCCTAATGTTTGTTTGTTTGTTTCATTTTCCATCTAAGAAGATGGCTGGATAACCCATATTAAGCTGCAATAGCTGGTCTTCCATATGGGGTCCAGTTGAATATAAGCCTTAATCAAACACCCTGCTCTTTTCGATGAATAAATGAATTGGGATCTTTTTACGTGCATGAGTTGTGACTCTCTCACATATGGAATCTCCATTTTATGTCCAATCCGAGGGACATGTACCTGTATATTCCTTTTCGCTAAGCTCGAGTTCAAAATTGCCAATGAACAGGTGGACCTCTACTGCAAAATAAATAATCACCATAAATCCCAATATATTCAAAGCCAAATGAAAAACACACGTATACACGGCCCCAAACTAACTACATTCAGGACTTCTTTTAAATTGAATGCAGTTATTTGGAACATGGTTGCCTATTCACGAATTTGAATGACCGACGAGATTCCGTCGCCAGCTTGACATGAATTTGAATGACCGACGAGATTCCGTCGCCAGCTTGACATGAATTTGAATGCTCATTGATGAAATGCGTGCTCCTCTCTTAAATTTGAATGCTCCGATAGTGAATTTGAATATTCCGATAGTGAATTTGAATGCTCCTACAGTGAATTTGAATGCTCGGATAGTGAATTCGAATGACCGGATTTTGAATTTGATTGCTGATTCAGTGCTGCAAGCGCGGAATGCGTGAAATCGAATGCTCGGAATAGGAACTTGAATGACAAAAGTATGAAATTGACCGGGAAAACCTATATCAAAATCTATTTTGCAAGTTCACACTGCTTTACAAACATGGCAGAACTGCCGTTTGCAAGGATTTCAAAAACTCTGCAACAATCATCGGAGAAACCTGCACATGCCTAAATTGAATGCCGTGTTAATAACCCACTAAATGAAATCTTGCAGTGGTGCAATGCTGGTTCCCAAAAATAAGGTAAAATTGAGTCCACTCTTGCTTGTGAGGTGTCAAAACTACATTTGGGTTGATAACCATGTAAACGATGTTTTTCATCAAGTGAGATTTAATAGATGATTAGCTATCGGACAAACGTATTTTCTGTGTAGGCCTTAGATGTGTAAACAAAATACTTTACAAAAACAGAAACGCAAGTGCATGTCTCGTTCTCTCAGAAAGGGGTGAAAGTGATGTTTGCCGATCTATAAAATACAACTCAAATTCCACAAATTCTGTGTTTATTTAGTACTCATTTTCCTTTTTCATGGACATTGGATAAGACAGGTCATATACGGTGTCGGCGCTCAAAATCGACACAAATGCAATAAATTAACGGTAAACATTGGTTCAAATGCAATAGGCTATCTTTAAACATTGATAAAAGTAATTTTATATATTTAAAAATGATCATCCTTCTGATATTCAATGTAATTTACATATTGATGGGTTACCCCTTGTAGAAAACAAGTCCACTAAATTCCTTGGTGTGAATATTGGTGCCAATCTTACCTGGAGTGAACATGTAAACAATATAAGTAGTATTATATCGAGAAATAGGTATATTGTTCAAACTGAAAGATCTTTTGATAGAAAAGTCTCTTTTTATTTTTAATAATGTACTGATTTTACCATACATCACGTACTGTAAATTGGTATGGGCATATTCCAACAAGACAAAAATTCAATCAGTTCACCTTCTCCAAAAAGAGCACTCTGCATTTGCACCAACTTACATTGTCTTGCAAACTCTGAACCATTATTCTCTAAATTGATAACCCTGAAAATAAACGATATTCATACATTAAAATGTGCAATACTAATGTACAAAATGATACACGTCCAACACCCTCCCTTCCTCGTTCCACAACCTACTAGTATTCACTGTGAACTCCAGCGTCCACGCTTACCCAACTCGATATTCCAAAGATTATCATACCTTCACAATCCCAAGCCAATGATAGCTCTCAAGTCAATTTGACACCGTGGACCAGACGTTTGGAATAATCTCCCTGAGCAAATAAAGGCAACCACTAAATCATATTCTCTTAAGGCACTTAAGGCACTTAAAAATATATTTTATCGAAATATAATAATGTATATGAGGGATAAGAAATTTTGGGCGTTTTATGTTAAAGTGTTATGTTAAACTGTTAAACAGCTTATAGCGTTATATTAAGAGTTTAGTAATTTGCTGCATGAGTTGTTTTTACCATATTTATGATTATATTAAAATTGATATTGTAAGCAGAAATATGTAACAGACATGAACATGACACATAAAACACTTAATTATGTATTATATGCCCAAACGTTAAATTAACAAAATTGTATTTCATGGCATGCACACTGCAGCGCAGCACAGCACAGCACAGTACAGCACTCACCTCAGCACAATATAATAATAATGAATGCCTATTGAAAACAAATAAACGATAACTCTTTTGAAATTTCCCTCTATTCTTTTTGACCTCACAAGTTATTACGATATTTTATGTCAAAGTGCTGCTTATGATCGCGGTCTCCTGCTTTTCTGTTATTATGATGTCTAAAATGCTCAATTCTAAAATCAATTCATTCAAATCCCTCTCTTTTATTCTTTTCCCGAAATCCGTTTATTGCAACGACCTGACATATTCTGAATGCATAATCACTCATCCTTTAGATAATTTACAACTGTTAATTCCACGATTTCCTTCTGAGCATTTGTGTGTGCGTGTGTGTGTGTTTGTGATATTATGCTAAACGACTCATACATCGAATACTGTCGTGTTCATTGTGTATGTATATGTACTTGAATTAATTAGTAAGACAGTATGTAAGCTTATACGTCGTGTAATATTAATTTCTAAATATATATATTCTTTTGCTATGTGTGATTTGGAAAAAGGCAGAAATAAAACCAAACCAAACCAAACAAACAGAACAGTGACATTGCCCAAGAAAAATACGTTGTTATGTTAAAGTTTCACATCAACGCCATCGTAATTGCCCTCTCTCTCTAAATATCTATACTACTAATATTCAAAGACCTAGCTATAGTACTAGACCCTAAACAAAATTTATCAAATGCTACAAGAGACAAAAAAAAGTCTTGCAACATGACTTCTCAAATGAACATTATTTCCCCTTGTCAAAATGTACTTAGTCCCTCAGTATTCCGTTTCTTTTTTTTCGACTCTCCAAAGTAAAGGATGCTAATTAAATGAGGGCACGTTCATAATCTGTCGATGTCCATCGTCTAAAAAGAAATATATAGAAGAAACGTGTTTCTTTTCTTGTTTCACAATAACACCATAAATCCATACAGCTCTTCACAAAACAAAAAAGAGTAATGATAATGATAATAATGATGATTACTCTAGAGAAAAATAAGTATTTGAATAAAACACATTCTTTTTTGTTCAGAAATTGGGGCGACGACGCGACGCTCTGTAAAATTTGCGAAACAGCCTTGACTACATATATCTACAGGGTGTCGAATCGGGATAAACTAATAAATGCATTTAGAAAAATAAGTAAGGAGATAATTATATGAATCACTGAAAAAAAAATGATATGATGATTCTAAAGTTTAGCGCTTAAAAAAAAAAAAAAATGTCTCGTGAGGTCCGGCTACTGGCATTTTTTTTTTTTTGTAGTTTCGTATTCGAAAAAAAAAATCCGATGCGAAATTGTATATCTCGTTTGCCGACTAGCGTTGAATGGTGTACTCAATCGTTTTGTAATGGATATCGGTCCGGCAACTATTCTTCAAAGAAAAAAGAGAGAGAAAGCAAAATCAAGACAGAAAAAAAAACACTAAAGTATGTTTTATCACATGCCTCGAGAATTTCCTCATAGCGTGGCCTTTGTGCTTTGTTTTATTGTTATTATATTCCTGATAGTTCTAAGTTGGAGGCTACAGAATATTTAATATTCATCCCTTACTTCTGTTTTGTAGCGCGCTAATGAAGGATGAAATGTCAATACTAGTAAATCTCTCCGCACTGGCACTGATCACAGCTATAATGTCCTTGTTTGCGAGACCCAACAAAGAATTTTTAGAATAGATTCATTTTTCAAACACCCGAACTACATGAACTATGACAGTTTTGGCGGACGAATATTTTTAATTTATCAATTTCTCTTTTTTTTTTTCTGTATGCCAACGATCTATAAGTCCAGAGGCACATAATATCTCACGTATGCGACACACAGAAATCACATACACACACACACACACACACACACTCTCTCTCTCTCTCTCTCTCTCTCTCTCTGTCACACACACACACACACACACACACACACAGCACAAAAATACATTCAGCTTATACTAGTACACTATGCAATAACATTGAATACATACGTCTGACGTTGAGCGTGGCCGATCTTTGAGAACCGGAAATGATGCACTGTAGCGTCTTTCCATGATGATCAGCGGAAGGAGTGAAGGTCAACACACTTTCGATGTTGTAATACGTCTTGTAGTGATAGCAGCGATACGTGCAGTAATACTCCCAACTTATGCAGTCCGAACGCATACTCTATCCTTCTGCCTTGCACTCCATATCATCTCATACTGATTCACAGTCAGGATCGTCGCAAAGGGTTCAGAACTCAGAAATTACTTCCCTGGTATAGAATTGAGTGACATATTTGTACCTATTATTATATGCCTATGGTATAACACGATTTGGAGATGATATCTAGATAGACAGACAACTATGGCTATTTCAAAGCAATAGATTGCCTTACCAGAGTTTATTTGTTGTCAATCCTTGAGTTGGTGTTTATAGTGATAATTTGATGTGATTTTTCTATATTCAACTGTCATCTCACTTTCATCATTTTGCCAACGATTAGGATCAATATTTCTTTTAATTCTCCACAGACAGCAATTAGTGACGTACGTTTCGGCTACAAGAAAAATCCACAATAAATGAATTTTTCGTCAAACCTTCTGTACGCACCATGGTGAGACATTAAACATGATTCCTCATGTACAAGCAAAAGGGCAGAAAATTGTCGCGCTTTCTTGAAGGTAATGTTGCCTTTTCTTATGCAGTTGTATTGCTTGAATGCTCCAAATAGATTTTGGGACATATTTCAATGTCTTCTTTGAAATGCCTGTATTTGCAGGTAAACGGGTATTAGTGAGAACTTTTGACGGCTACGCTATACTACACCGTAGAGACACCGATGAAGAGCTTAACGTTTGTGCCCCAGAAACGACTCAACTCGTGTGACAAGCGTGTCACATCATGTGGCATTCTTCATGCGGCTACTGTTTTGAAGATATGAGCCGTTAATGCTGGATAACAAGATAAGGATAATGAGTTAGTTTAGATTTCACTAATTTACAGTGGTTCCAATGCTTTTAAAGTCCCAATTGCCGACACCACAAATGGCTTACACTTTCATATGTTTTCGATAATTTGCTTAATATGTTTTTTTTTTTTTTATATCTTTGAAATATCACCCCTCCCGTTTGGACTACATAGTTATCCCCAATTATAAGACTATGAATCCTTCTTTAACCACCAAGATCATAATGAAAAAACAAGAGATATAAAGGCCAAAAACAACGACAATCAAAGCTTCTCCTTTTTATGTTTCGAGCTTTTCAATGCGGACATTTGAACATATGAAAACTAATCAGTCAAGTGGGAAGAAAATTTGCAGCTGTCTAACAAGATATATTTGTCCGTTGGGGTGTAAAACTTAATGCTACGACAAATTTAAACTTAGATGATCTTATTCATTTGGCCTTATTCTAAACAGGCTGATTTTAAATTCGTTTTGGTGAACATCTGTTATTTGGGCGAACTTGCTAGTGACTTAGAGTGGTCTACATCAGACATGCTGATATCTTCCAGCGAGACCTCGAGTCATCAACTACTAATTCTTTGGAAAATCTTGGCTTTTTCGTGAAACCAACAGCCAAGATGATACACTTTTTACATCATTTAGTTTCTTTGATTCATGTTACTCGTTTGGCTAGCATGACACATTCAAGGGCATCCAATTTTTAGAAACAGCCACTTTTTTTTTACCTCAAATCATTAAGCGCCATCAAATGTCACTTCCGTCGTCTTCGACGAAGAAAATTACTATTTAGATCAGCACATTGTCAACATCTCGAACTTTTTATAGTCATTACTATCGGGTTGATGCATTTGACATGGATGCCAAACAAATGGCATCCTGTATATAGATGTGTGAGTCAAAGGATGCTAATTTCCGGTTGGAACGATTTGGCAGAAAAAACCTGCCGAATGGCAACGACAAAATGTGTGTTTTGTGCAAAGGGTGCATGTAAGCAATTCAAAAAAATTACATTCTGAGTATATACTGTAGTCTTGTCATTGTTGTAGTATTGCCGATGGGTTTGTTCTTGATTTTTGGCAATTCCGTCTTTCCTAAGCAAGTAGAGAGGCCGATTCTTTGCATTGCAGTTTCTGCCCTAACGTGTTTTTGAAAATCTCACCTACATGAACACTGAAATAGCATGCTGTTCTTTTTACAAATGTTCTCTCATACCTTCTGAAGTGATAATAAGTGCCTCAAGATATCATAGTCTTTATTCCGTGGAGACTTTTAGCGCTGACATGATCAGGAACGACATTACAGGGAGTTTTCTGTCCCACATGAGTTTTACCGCACAAAGGTTACTTCCGTCTCTGATGTCCATGTGGAGACTCCCGCATGCCGCACAGTTAAAAATAGTATCATCCCTCAGAATTCTGGTCTGGCTATTGCACTCACTTATCACATCCACCCAGACAATACAAATACACACAAACACACACAAACACACACACACACACACGCACACACACACCACAAAGAAACAGAACACACAAACGTACACAGATCCAAGACCCTTCCTAAATGTACAATAAGTTTCATACTAAAACAAAAAACAAACAATTCCCTTAGAAAAAAAAATACATATATTTCTTGAATTACTAAAAGTCATACTTTCATGAAAAACAAAAATCACTCGAACAAAAAATATTATCTTCCAGTAAAAAGTGTCATTAACGACATGAATCGCAAGGTATAGTTCTCGATTGACATTTTTATTTTGGCCTGGAAAGTTTAAAAAAAAAATTGAAAAGAGATAAAAACCAAATACATTAAATACAAAAGTTCAGTATGTTCAACGCTTTTTTTTTAGTGGTAATGATGCAGTTCACTTTAATGAATTAATGCATGATTGAACATAAACATATACGTGTACCTACATTCAGTCAATTTTAGGTACAGTGAACATCTAAGAGAATGAACAAAATATTCTTCGCGAACATGAAGATATTCTTATGCAGTCTTATCAATATTTTGTACACTTTATTGCCTATCACGAAACAATAGTGATATCACGACACCGTCAAAGCGTCCTGAGATGTCAATAAAAAATGCCAAATTGTCGACGATCTTACTTTTATGCGTTATGGCAGATCAAAAGGGCAGAAATGTTCCCGTTTAGGGAGACATTCTACCAAAAATTTACCTGGTAACACGCCACCTGCAGCAAATGAGGTGTACGTATTACGCAAGATAAATACATCCTTGTCTCACTTTTCGCAATGAGGTCGCATTACATAACGAACCAAACTTTTTTCCGGTCAGCCTATACAGTATGAATCTGTGGGTTGACTAGATTGTATGCTTCCCTGATAACCCCATCCCTTGTCTTGTCGAGCCTGATTGCTATTTGTGACCACGCCCTCAGTAATCTGGACGCCGTCCAAGAACCAACTCGCTGTCTGTGACTCAAGCACTCCACTCTCGGTACACCGCGCAGTGACTTGGCGGTTAGCCGTCAGGGAACTTGGTACGGTAAAAGTCACGGCGGCTGTAGAATGAAATTAAAACAAGGCCATTCAATTTGTAAAGACAGTGCAGAATAATAATGTTTTATAATGACCGTATTTACCTCAAGGAAAGCATCTATTGGTGTAGGTAGTATTGTTAAACTGTTAAAATATGTTAACATCAAAGCTACTTTCTTTAACGAGACTTCTTTGCGGCGAAGAGCCCCAAAAATACCCAATACAACAACTTAAAATGTATTAATCGGTTTATCCATTCCCGTTCTTTATTTCAAGATGGAAAAAATTTTCACGCAAATAATTGCTTTATCCTTTGTTTGTGTACAGTATTATGTATATATCCTGCTTTAAAAATCTCTAAAATATCTTTATACAAAATTTAGACAAGAAAATGCTTCCAAATGAAAACTTTGTCAAATAGTCATGTACTGTAGTTGTATATCGACACGAAAATTGTTTGAAGCGTTAGAATGATGTATAATCCCATGAGGACTTATAATAAGAAGACATGCAAGGGAGATTATTTTACCACAAGAATGTACCAGGAAGAGTAGGATTCCACCCGTGAGTGTAACTTGTGCCATGTTGGTCCTCCAAGAGTCCAAATTTGCCATCTGCAAGAAAATTAAAAACAAAAATGTTAGAATGAATATATTTTACTCGTTACAATGCGATATGAACGTTGTTGATGGATATCCTACCTATCTGTGTCGGAATACAAACCATTATGGAGAAATTAATCTAATAATCTCATGTCAAGTTCTTAAAAGTCAACAATACCAGGTCTTCATTGCTATTATTGCAAACAACCCCTCCCATAAGAGGCAATATCAAATTCAATATCAAATACAAAATCAAATTCAAAATCAAATATACGTGGGTCGAAGTTCGTGTATTTCTTGAAGTGTTCCTACCATGATCACGAGTGAAGTCAGAACACGTGTAGTCTGCGATGTCGTCTTGTTAAGGCCGTAAGTTTGTGAGTCATTTATATCGTGACAAGATTCTCGTCGGGAGAGTGATCGTGCGGAAGCACGGGGCAGTGCTGGTGGTCTAGCAATATCACTCCGCTTTAAATAGATGCCAACAGTAGGCCCTAAAGTGTCTTGTCGATTTCTGAATGATAAGAAGAGAACGGTTTACGAATATATATACCTTTATTTTTCTGTGCAGCCTGCGTGACAATACTTATCCTGACAATCAAACAAATTGTACGAGGCTGTCCATCTTAGAAAGGTCTCCGAGCATGAAATTAGGAACAGGTTTAGCATACAATGTCCCATAATAAAGTACCTTTATAGGTGTTGGGGGTCTATATAGGATGTAGATTATACATCGGTAGACCGAGCTAACGTTATTAAGGTGGTCCATCTGCAGACTTTGCCAAGATATTTTGAAATGTGTATACATGATTATATGGTGACAAGGGAATAACGGTAGGGTTTTTCTACTCCGATTGGATAGTTTTTCATTGCGTCATATTCATTCTATATCCATAAGATGAAGACCGTCAATGTCAAACCCACAAAAAAAAAATGCAAATGTTGACTTTTCAATATAGGGTTGGCATTATGCATGTACGTTAGATATTCCGCCGATTTTAAAGGTTTAGTTAATTTTCTGACTAAGCTACCTTTAAGTTCTTGTTTATTTCAACTTTGTTTTTTTTTTCAGGTTTCAACAGGCGATTTCTTGTGTTGTTTTTTTTTTATAAATCTGTGATTGAAGTAGGTCTCCTCAACTTTTTTCAAGGAAGTATGTAAAAGTGTGCGCGAAAGCCACAAGAAATTAAGATAAATAAACAGCGGTGGCTTTGATTACATTTCAATAATGTCATTTCAGATAGTCAAGAATACAATGTTAATGATGTATGCACCAAGTTTACAATCTAAACATCCTGGTCAGAACTGACCCGCAAAGGGCCCGTTGGGGTCATAACCCGTTCCTGGTCAGAAATGACAAGGAATGGGGTCAGATATGACCCCATTGAGAGTCATGAATTGGGTCAGGGTGACCCAATTGCGGGTCTTCATGACCAAATTCCAAGTCATTTTTTACCCGGAACGGGGTGTGACCCCAACGGACCCGGTTCCGGGTCAGTTCCGACCCAGATTTTTTTAGAATGTAAGGTTAAACTGATAATCCATTGGCTGCCATAGTTGTATAAACCCCCTTTTGTCGCACATAAAACAAAAACAACAAAATGTAAAAACAAAGAAAGGAAGTCAGTGCAGTACGATGAATTCTTAACTACAAAGCCCCTTTAAAAAAATCAAAATGCTTGGTTTACTACCATCTATGTATTGATGGGCTACTAATATCACTTCAAAGGTCAAAATACCCTCTTTCAAGATTTGATATTGAAAAGAAAGGAAATATGATTTGGCTAAATTTCGTTGATTTTGTTAACTCGGAGTAATTCCATTACAAACAGATTAAAAATTCAAAGGCAACAAAAAGTAAGCTTATAGGTTCATTTTTCGGGACTTTCTTTTGGGAACTTGGATAAATAATTATATTTCATAGAGCAATATGTTTTAATTTGCAAGTAACATTTGCTGTGCAGAATTACAGGTTTTGTTTTGAATTCATTCAAAATCTCCACGGAAATACGTATAGGCAATTGTTATCTAACATGACTCATCTTATGCTTTAAAAATCCTTTTAGTTAAGCTGGTTGGATTACAAATGAATAATTCATATTCCATCATATGAATTTGTAGGTCTTACTGTCCATAGTACTAAATCGCTACTAATGGGGCTTTGAATTAAGAAAATAAAGAGATCAAAAACAAGCAAAAGCAAAAAAAAATAGAATTCTAAGAAAAACAAAAAGGCAGCCCACATTAAAACGATAAAACATGCTTTTTGTAAAATATGCTTTTGTACAGGCCTCCGCGGATGAGGGGATCACGACTAGTAACAAGATACTATGGTGTAATAGAATATTGTCTAAATGATAACAGTCATTGGATAAACACATACAAAGTTTGTGTGGCAGGATGTGAGTCAAGACTTAACACTTTGTCACAGAGCCAAATATTATCAACTAACATTTAAGATAGTAAAATTTATGTATTGTTACAAAAGTATTCGACAATTAAGAGTGACTGGCTCAAAATGTGTTGCTCTTACATTGCTACAGACACTTTTAGAATTGGAAAGTAAGCTTTTAAAATAAATGGGGATGATAATTTACCATAGCAATTTACAAAAACAAACTAAGCATCTTGATTAAATGCTCATTTCCACAATATATTACAAATAATTGACACCCAAAAGTTTTCTACAGTTCCTCCTTTGCCATAATAATTTTCAAGGCCTTGATATGAAGGAAATAGTTTGATGATAACTCTCTCTCCCCCTCTCTCTCTTTCTCTCTGTCTCTTCATAATGTACGCACGATATATATATATATATATCATATATATGTTTATATAGTATATATATATTACTATATATATATATATATATATATATATATATATCCGTCTCTGTGCATATTTGCATATATTATTTTGCATATACGTAACTATACATAATGAAGACAATTGCACACCTACTTTCTCCTATCGCGTCTTTGTATTATACAAAGTCACATTAAACACTTATATTTTTACCACGTTTGCACAATAATGTACTCCTAAATAAACATCGGGTGGCTTGATTACCATATTGACAATAATACTGTGTCTCCATTCATTGTTTTAACACTGCTGGAAAGAACACAGTGTCTCAAAGTGTGAAACACAATAGGAAACACAGTGTGAAAAAAATTGTGAACACAGTTTGAAATCTCTTCACATTGGTAAATTCGAGCGTTTCAAAATTGTGAACACATTGTGAATCATCAATTTACAGTCTGAAATCACCTTCACACTGTTAAAATCGATTGTTTTCACATAGTCGGCTATGTGAACACATTTAGCAGACATTGTGAACACACTGTGAGACAGTGTGTTCTTTTTAGCAAGATAAGCTAGTTGTTTCATGTTGTTGACATGTATTTCCTGAATCCAGGCCCACCATCACTGTTCCTCTGGTGACAAATAACAATTCTTAGAGGTGCAAGAGATATAAAGCTTTGTAATCATCACGGTCATTACCGGTCTTTGGCAGGGAAGCTCGCCTCGCCAGCAAACTCGCATGTCATTTGATGTTTTTGCTGTTCTAGCACTTAGTCGTGATGAGTATGTTATGTTCTCGGTTGACTTTTGCCCACAAACTGAGTCTTTGTCACACAATGTTCCCAATTGGTGAATTAGTGGGAATATGCGATATAATCATGTAAAGACATTGACAGATGTCAGGTGCACCCCATCACCTATCACCCCTCACACACAAACACACTGGGTTTTTTTTCCTTATGAAAATGAATGTGAAAATTATTTTCATTCTGCACAATTCTGACGCCATGCCCATTTGCAGTTACGTCTTGTCAGAGTAAAGGATCCAATCCTGAATCGTACACTTTGGTCGTAACACTAGGCCCTATACAATTTTGAGTTCAATAAGTCAGTACAGTGCGCTCCCGTCATGACGAATACAATTTCAACGAAATGTCGTTTCCGAAATGAAAATTCAGGTTCCAAAATTGTAATTTTCTTTGATATCTTCACACATTTCTTTTTTTCGACCGTAACGAAATGTTGATAAAATGAAAGAAAACTCGGTCCTAAGGACTTCGATTATAACAGGAGTCACGGTCATCTGTATTCACATATTTTGCACAAATATTATGTATTACATATATATATATATATATATATATATATATATATATATATATATATACATGTGTGTGTGTGTGTGTGTGTGTGTGTGTGTGTGTGTGTGTAGAGTGTATTGCATTGGTGTCTGTCGTAACACCACATCAGATGGCATCTCGTCAAAGCAGCCCACATCCAAGACATGGCGGAATTGGAATTAAAAGCCTTTATTATATTTTCCTTCTTACAAGACACGTTCTTCTTTTCAGGATTATTTGGCAATAAAACATAAAGTCTGAAAAAAAAATCTCTCTAGTTTCATGTTACCATGATTTGTGTCCTTATAGTTTGGCAGTGAGGGGCCGTATCCCATGTCCCTTAGAAGCCATTTCCCATTTTGCTACAATATACACACCTAGTGAATACAAGGTACATCCTGGACTCTCCAGTTTCAGATGTTTGAGTACTACTCATGAGTACTAACCTATAGAGCAATACTTCCTCATTAGTGTTTAATGACAGAGTCCGGTCTTTCCTGTTATCGCACACTTGATCAAAAAAAATCACATAAATCATGACACCGCATACTTTTGTCAACACATCAATCTGACATGAATGTTACTTTTTATTTTGTTTTCATACACTTCGGTTACATCAGGTATAAGATGTACACAGTCTGACAGTGCGGTATCACTCTGTCCATCAGACAAGTATCGCTGGGTCGATTTCTCTGAGCATGTGCATTATGATCTGAATTCCTAATAAACGAAATAGATTTAATGCACATATTTTGGGTTTCAACAGGTTTTTCTTTTTCCTTTTATTGAATGGAATGTTTAACACCCATGGTGTTAGTGTCTTAAATATTGAATATTCCACTTTATATTTCGTTTGTAGAATGACAATTGAATTTCTTTTTCAAAACGTATACATCACGACATGTTGCTGAAACATATTTAAGGAAATATTTTTTCCTTTGCTTTCTGAAAGAGGCAAGTCAAAACTGTGCTTTCATTTAGCTAGGAAAGTGAAATGTTGAGTTTTCTTTCTATTTCCTTTATACGTTGTAATAGTATATGAGGAAAATAACTACCACACATACAGTTAACTTTGATATACCAGGTATTTTTTATATGTATCTATTTCTGCAATTTCATGACAAACGTAGTATACAAGTATATTTTTCTTTTGTACCAATCATATGATTTTTAAAAGAAGAATAAGCAGACTTGGTGAATACAAAATATTGACAATTATCGCATACAAATTACACGTTTCATTGATGAAATGATTTAAAGATACAATCTAAGAGGGGCAATTGTTTAAAAAAAAAGAAAAAAAATTGTGTCCCATAAGCTTGCCCTTGTTAGTGGAAACAGCCAAGTTGACTATAAATGATGTTTATCCAGGTTGAGTACTGGGAATGAACGGAGCGTATATGAACGAAAATATTCATACGGACAGAACGGGAAGTATAAGAGAATATATAAAAAGCTTAGAGGCATAATTTACAATTTGCAGATGAAACAAAAACCCAGCAATAGCTGTTTAGAATAGTTCTAAAATGTGAGTTAGGGATAGAAACAACCAATGTAAAAATTTGCATCTGTAAAATCGATGTTAGATATTGTTAAATATACAAAATGTGAACAATGTTTACAATTAAAATGTTTCCAGACTAAACCGCCGACAGTAACGTTACGGTTTACTGAGAAAAATACTTATATCTCCTTATATTTTAGGCGTTATCACAAAAATTGTATATGGTGGGATATTTTGTTATGCAACAGACCTACACTTATGCATCAAATGTAATATCTTGAACATTTGTTAAATCACTGCCAACAAAGGTAATTAGGACCTTGAAGTTATATGTTCACGTATTATCATAGAATGTCCCAGGGTTATGATCGGCCATGGGACACGTAACAAGAAAGGAGAAAAAAAAGCATGACAAATTGATAATGTTATTGACACAAGTTAAGTCATGTACAGTTTTGTACATGAGATGTGGGTTGACGATTTGTTTTTTAAAATGATTAAGCAGCTTTCACTATTTCAGCATGAAAATAATCAATCCATTTTACTCTACGATTCACAATAAGTCACATTAAATCATACCATTCATCGCAGCACAACAGACCTTTTTATTTCTGGTTAGCCCGCTTCCATGAAGATGATGGAGTAAAAGTGAGACAAGATCAAGATCGAGTGGTTAGATTGAGGAAGAGAAAACTGGGAAATTTTCAGACATTTGCTGTGACAAGAAAGTATAGCAAAGTCGGGAAGCAGCAATCTAAGGGATGACTTGAAGCCAGGCTACGACCCCATAGCCTCATTGTTATCACTAAGTGTTTGTGTGCATTCCACCTATGTGGTATAGCTCAATGCAGCTTGAGTGTCGAAATCACATTTTGCTTTCACAGTTCATAAGTACTAAATTGTTGTCCTAGAAGTCATTCTTTTCTATCTTCAGATATTAGCAATGTCTATACCATATTTCATAAATAGATTAGCATTCCTAGATTGGAAAGCTTTAATCAATGTCAAATGTAATAAAATATCTAGGAAAACGGCTACTTTTTCCATGAAACAAAAACCTGAAAACTATTTAACTCACTAAAGAATTGGACAAACAGTTTACACAAATGGTAGCACATGGGATCTTAGTGACTTTCATAAATTCATATCTATACGAGTACACCAGAGTAGTCATTTATAATGGAGGCAATCTTGTATACGTTTGGAAACATTAAAAAGAATGTACTCTTAGCTATCTAGGGGGGATCATTCCACTGTTGCGGTCCAGTAAGCATAGCTCTATTTTTAGCGAAAGCTGTTCAAGTAGATGGAAATCTACTCGGCCGAGTGTCATATGTATCAACCTTTTTTTTTTCTTTAGAACATATTTTGAAAATTGTTGGTAAGTTATTCATGGATGGCAGGTACATAAAGTATCAAGTGGACAGTAGACAATAGTGGTATTAAGTATTTCAACGTGCTAATTTACTACTCCGAACTTGAGAGCTGCTGTTATTGCTAGCCAATACTAAACTGACCGTGCTTGCTGGTTTTGTGACAGTACTTTTAAGATGTAATTAAAGTGCAAAGTCTCTTGAGTAGGATTACGTGGTAGATAGTGGTTTACTGATCGGCAACAAAGCCTGGCTGATCCCATGGCATCATAACCCACAAAAAGGGTACTCTAAATAATCGAGTGAAAATATTCACTCTCAAAGGAATGAATACAAACAAAAGAGTGAATTTAGAGTGGAATTGGAGCGAATTTTGAGTGAAAATGTTCATTTTCACTCGTTTTAGAGTGACCTCAGGGATCACTCCAAAATCTTCGAGTGAAGACAGAATTTACGTATATATCGTTATCCTGTTAATAATGTGTGTTTGTGTAAATACGAAGAGTTCAAACAGGTGTAACTTAAAGCCTCCAATTTGAGACAAATGTTCTACATAGTATCTTTAGCCCGTTCCGTACAGGAACCTGGTGGCCTGCGTATTAAGTCTATATACATTTCAGAATTCAGTATGGAGCGGGTTAATAACTAATTCTAATCATCGCGGTTAGACATAATATTCATGATCACGTGTTTGGAGGTGTAATCATGATTAATTCGTAAGGTATAAGCTTGCCACAGATTTCATATTTCCAAGCAAATTAGCATAACGGAACCAGGCCATACCCCTTTTTTTCATAATCTTATGTCTTATATCATAGTGCCTGCAAACACCATGAAAGGCAGCTGGTTCAGTCTACATTTTATGTGTATACGTGATTACCGACTTGACATTTTACATTGTGAATCGACTTCGTAGTTACATCAGTGTTGTTGTTTTTTGCTCTTTATTTGTTTGTTTAATTGATTTTTGGTTGGTTGGTTGGTTTTTCACGTTTTCAGAGATTCAACATTTATTTCTTGTATTACCATTCGGTACAAAGAGCAGAAAATCTGCTTAACTCAAAGTACTTGTAGTAGACGACCTTGGTAGACCTGCTCATGAAATTTGTCTGATTCATCACATAAAGACAGTAAGGGAAGGAAAAATGACGAACATACATGATAGGTTGCTTGACTTTTTGGCACTTAAGGACCTACTAAAAGGCAGAGAATTTATCCACTGCTCGGGAGATGATTTTTCAAAATTCCATATCAATTAAATGTTTTGTACAAAGTTAATTACAATAAATGCAATATTTACAAGAATTGTAATATTGTGTATGGATATGTGTTATGTATGCAATGTATTCAGAATGTTTGCAATGCACTTAATTGCTTTAGCTTCCTGAATATTCGCTCTTCTGGTCTCCTTCTTTTTTACTCACTCTCTCCCTAGCTCCCTCTCCCCCTGTGCTTTGACCATATAATATCCTTCTCACAAATTCTTTCTTTTAAATATGATGGTTATATAATGTTCGTCTTTTCGTTTGCAAATATCTATTGCATTTCTCGATCACCTCGTATTATCACGTTTAAGAATTTGTGAACCTATATTTTTCATCTACACTGAAATTTCGTACACAGCTGTGTGAATATAATTCTCAGAATATATTCTCATATTTCTCTTTTCTTCGTGTACTCTTTCCTCTCAATCACAATCACAAGCACAATGGGGATATCCCAGGGGATATTACAACAACAGTCTCATCTGTAATATCCTCACACAATATATACAAACTTTAAAACACATGAAAGTGATGTGAGTCTCTTTGTACGAATAAACCGGTTTTATTCTCTTGATGATTGGCGTTTATGACATTGCAGTCATGTGTTTTAAAATGCCATGATTTTATCGCTACAAGAGATAGATGGTTTCGTATGTTAATGATAATGAAGTAGAAATATACGTACTTTTGCAATATTATTTGAACATTAACTGGTTTAAGGACTAGTCAGTAACAAGCCATGCGGCATAACACAACCAACGCAACTAACGATCGTTTTAATGCTTGAATATCCGATGAATTAATGGTGATCGCAACTAGACAAATAAGGGAGAAAAACGAAAGAAAAGAGCAAATGAAATTGTTTACTAACATTTCGAAATAGCAAAAGTAAGATAAAAAAGGCCATATATTTCCTTTGAAAGTAATACCAGTAACCTTGACTGATCAGGTTCGAAGTATTATTCGATTAATATCATCCTAGAAAAACGAATTACTATACAAGTTTCATACGAAATATCGAGGTTGCATATCATTAATCAGAAAAGGTAAGATATTTATGATTATCTACCATTTGCACTCGAAAATACAACAATTTGCAGTTCTGAAACAAAAGTTCGAACAAACCAGAACTCGTTGTAGTTGCAAGGATACCGCATAAACAGGGACTGTGTGGTGATTTTTGGGACATATTGGGATCAAATCGGAGAATTGGAAATGAAAATTAAAACAATATTTTGTAGCGTTATATTTTGCTTGCCAGAACCCCTTACAACATCTCATCGCAGATCTGATTACGGAAAATAAATCTGATTGCACTGTACATGACTATTATAAAAATGGTCGTGACTTTTTTTCTTTTTCTCATATTGAATATGATAAATAACACCCAATAACGTTGGGCATGAATTCGACAATTTGATGATTGTTTTAATGTCTGACAACTTTGCGTGGAGTGAAAAAAAAAATCAGGAAACCGCACTCGTGTGCATTTTATGAACATGTGATCAAGTAGGATAGCCACAGACCATTGTAATCATTGGTAATGGCACAGTTACGATCAAATCTATCTCTTCGGTTATCCAGTGTCACACTGATGAATATTCGAGGCGAAAATGGACCATCTTCTCAAAAATGAGGAAAATGAGTATTCCATAAGTCCAAGATGAATCCGTTTACTGGTCAAAATTCTGCACCTGAAAAGAAAGAATTTCATTACCAATCAATTTCAGATGGAATGTACATTATGATGTCTATAAAATAATCAATATAACACTTATAGATGCAAGCTGTTGTGAAATATCAAAGTAAGTTGAGACACTACACTGTAGCGAATAATAATTCTCGCTTATACCGGCGTAAGACCCCTTGGTTCGCCTCCCTTTAGCCACTTGTTAGCCGTTACTTTCTGTGGGGTCGCATTCACAGCAACTCCTAACTTTTTACAAACCGATACAAACATAATCTTTATGACAAAACAGACATTGCGAACAATCTGCCCTTCCATCCAAACGCAAACACACCCACACCCACGCAAACGCATATGTACGTACATCAAAGTTGTACAGGTTACGAAATAAGTTACCTCCACTGGCAAGATTATATTTCGTTTATACTGCACTTAAAATTTGGTCATGAACCGCACTTGCTTGACTATACACAATCAGAAAAGAAAGAAAAGAAAGAAAGATATTAGTTACTCATATGAAATGATATCATTAAATATCTTATAGACAAAACTGTCATGTTTTCATGCAAGCTGAGGTGGAGACGCGTATATTTATATCATTATGAAAGACCCTCAGCATGCCTTGAGGACAAGTTGCTGATTAACACTTTGACACACTTTTTTTTTACTCTGGTGAAGTGCAAGTTGAAGGGTGTTGGTGCTTTCTTGTGGCATTGTAGTCTGATCATCTTTTAAATACCTCGTCCGGGGGGAAGAATGTTCTTCTTCTGTTGACGTAAGCGACGCAGACGATTACGGAAAGGAAGAACACGACCACAAGAAGAGCGTAAGTTGTCGACGATCGCTGAAGAGCTCCTTGACGCTGAAATTCTGCTATTATTTCCACAGCTTTTAAGAGTTTATGAAAGATAATGAGACAAATGGTCAAGTCCTAAAGACAGCATTAAACATGATTTCGTAATATGCTAGGGTGATAAATGTAAAAGGTTCTCAATCGCAGGCAAAACGTGCGGGTTCATTTGCTTAATTAACGTGGGGGTAATAATAGCAAAAATAGGACAATAATATCCTATAAAAGAGATCAATTATGTTTAATTCATTCAACATTTACTGTTTCCTTGTAAACTTTGTCTTTCAACAACAAAATGATAAATCTTAGGGAAACAAATTTTTAAGATGGAGAGGAATCTTCTTTTCCGTCACATCCATCGTCTCTACTTTTAACTTTTTTGAAATTTGTAACTTCATTTAATATGATATCATATGATTTTTCACTCACTTCCGTTTTCAGAGATTAAGCGTACATCGATCTAGAACACTCATGAAGGCTACCTTCGCGCAGAAACAGAATAACAAGGTATTTTTAATTTGTGAATATTTTTGTGAGCTACCAATTACCCACCGTCTTTTCATTGAAAAGACTTTATTCACGCAGGCGCGTGTTCATAAGTGTGTGTGTGTCTGTGTGTGTGTGTGTGTGAACGGGTGTATGTTTGTCGTAACATTTTGTTTATGAATGTCTCAGTTATAAGAAAGATACTCAAAATATTCAAAATAGTGGGAAAAGTCTTTTTTTAGACTACAGTGCATGTGCTGTTATGCTTTCAGTTCAGTTATCAGCTTTGCAATTTGTATGGTGTTTTTTTTTTCCTTCCAGAAAGCATAGTTCAAAAAAAAAAAGGACAGAACAGTGTTGATATTCAGATATCATCCAATAATCTCTTTTTCCTTTTATAGTAATAGGATGGCACTACACTTAAATGATGATCTCCATAACTACTGTATTCCCTCCTCAGATTGTAAAGAACATTATTATAAAGATAACAATGAGAGGACCATTTACAAAAATCATAATACTAATAAATTGAAATATGAAACAGATAGCTGAATACTATTCTTCCTTAAGCATGCTTTCAGGCTTATGTCAAGGCTTACCTGACGGGCAAAAGGTCTTGGTTGCAGTGGTGGAGCCAAAATCGTTCCATCCCTTACAGGTGACTTCGGTGCCCCCGTTGGCCCGAGGGGTGAAGGCAGTCGACGGCGAGCGGGAGGATGAGAGAGTGACGTTATCGGCTGTGATGAGGAAGGTATGGATACCTGGTGTCGGCTGGTACTCCTCATCGATGTGACAGACCACTGTGTACATTTTCCCGTTGTTCTCTCCCACGCGCTCGTTGAACTGAACATCGATTATGTCATCTATTGTCATCCAATACAGATAAAGGATGAAGGTATCCGTGTAATTCGAAGATGAGGCTATAATAGAACACTTATCACAGTTAGGAAGGCAAGACACGACGCAGGTGCGAGATCTATTTATTCAGGAATTTAGATACATCACACATCATACGCCGTTCTTTCAATGTTTTTGGAATATCACGTGCAGGTAGGCCTATCACGTGCTAAGACTGGCATAATCATTGTGTCATATTTGAGATCGAAACTTCGCTGTGATTGTAACAGAATAATATATGCATTCTTATACTAAAGCTTGATAGAAACAAACAAAAAGCCTATCATGGAAAAGTCAAACTAAAAATCAAATTCACCTGCATTTTGCGAATTATCTTGAATGTCTAAGTAGACTGCGGTAGAAACAATAAAGGACACCAGAGTAACATCCAAAGTAGAAGTTCTTTATTTACCTATGAAACAGTACAAATCCGTGGAACGCGTTGAGCCATGTCTGTTCCTTCCTTCACACATGATGTTCATACACTTGTTGGGACGAGATTCCATAATCGCAGACGGGACACCTGACGATGAAATCGTGTCACCATCAACGGAGATCTCGTATGAGTCGATTGGAGGTGTGGGTTGGTCACGTGGATCGATGTGACACGTGATCTCAAGGTTAACCTCGCTCGCGACTATCTGCTCTTCAATCTGCAGAGTTATGATGTCTTCCCTGGGAGGATCTTAATTTGATATCATGAAAAAAAAATCAAACAAATATTATGTACTATCATTCATATTCATTAGTCGTAACCTTACTTTGTAAACATGAGGAATAACATTCGAAAACATCTCGCATTCCTAAAAAAAAAAAAAACTTTCTGAAGTTTGTTTGTTTTTCCAGTTCTTATACATTTTAATACTTCTATGTTACGTTACTTATAAGGGAATAAAAGGGATAATCTACACATCTTACTCTTGCAAAGTTAAGAATGGCTGAAGTATCGGGAACCCATACAAGCATCTCAATATTTTGTATAGGGTTAGTTTGTTTCGTTTCGGTCCGAAATATCCTGTTTTAAATCAAAGATGGCATGTTAACAATAGATAACTATCGCTCTCACTAATTGTAGGTATGAAAGTTTAAAGGATACAAAAAAAAAAACAATCATTAATGGGAAAGTATTCTCACTGAATACAATATACGGGACGCTGTGGAAGAACAGTCATATTCTGAAGATATGGCTGAACGGGCAATCCCCCGTTTCTTCATACTGTACGTATATGCAATGTAGATGCAAAATGTGTATAATTTTATTTGAAAACGGAAGTAAAAACAATAACAACAACAACAACAGCTAATGTCGATTTTCGTAATTATGACGCTAAATAATGCTAATGAAGCTTTAAGAATATTACATGGGGTTCATTTATATTCTCAGTATTTGTATTATTTTCCCCTTCTGCTTAAAGCAATAGTCTCGTCAATTCTAGATCCCGGTCAATAACAAAAGACCTGATTCACAAAAGTTACCTGTTGGACAAAATTCATTCACTGTAGATGTCGAACCAAGTTCATTCATTCCAATACACGTGACGTTCGTGCAGCCTGGAGGGCTTGGCGATACCGTGAACGATGACGAGCTCGAGTTTGACACTGTCACACTTCCAACTTGAATCTCGTACCTTTCAAGAGCAGGGTAGGGTTGGGCGATGTCGGTCACGTGACAAGAAATGGTGACAATACCTCGGCCACTGTCATCCAAATCTTCGTCGAACTCGATGTTAATGATATGGTCACGTGGTGGATCTGCCAACAAATTACAGAGAGCATTTGAAGGAAGCCATAAAAAGGTCTACCATTTTGAAGTAGAGCAATCATGACGTCATATCAGAAATAACATTTTGCAAAATAAAGCCAACAATGCATGATAAATATCCGGGGTTATCATGTTTGAACTAAAAAGATCATACGTTTATCATATCCCTTTCTTCACACATGCATGCCTATCTATTAATATTTCCATACACATGACGCATATGAATATGTTATGATGTGTGATATGGCTTGAAATTACACTATCAAAAAGGAAAAAATAGACTTACTTTTTGGACAGTAGGTTTCAACTGATGATGCCGATCCATTGTCATTTACGCCAATACACGTAAAATTCGTGCATCTCTCTGGTCGAGGCGACAGGGTGACTGAGTTGGAGGTCGACACGTTTTGACGATTTCTCTTGATGACGTACCGGTTGATGGGCGGGAACGGTCGAGTATGGGAGGCTATATCACAGGATATAGTCAAATTAACGTGACCTCCCACCTCACTGAAATTTCCCGACTCTTGGAACTCAACCTGTAGAGCATCAGTTGCCGGAGGCGCTGTACAAAGATTCAGAAACATCAAAGCTGAACAACAGAGCTGAAAAGGTATTCGATATTTGAAGTCAAAGAATCCTAGCTGCTGAATGACGCATATTGTGTTTCTGGTTTTACCACTGTCTAAGTTATGACGTTCTATCTATTGTGATGTGAAATGGAAGGTTTTCATAACCTAAGAATATGGCTATAGAGCTGTGAGTTAGCTCAATTTGGAATCAAGGTCCCCTCTACTAAGAGGCAAAACGCTTTGCCCCTCGGATAGGACATAAAATGGAGTTCCCGTGTGTGAGAGGGTCACAACTCATGCACATAAATGATCCCACTTCATTCATCCATCGCAAAGAGCAGAGTGTATAAGCCAGTGAAGTGGTCCCGCCTCACATCCAACTCGACCCCATGGAAGACCAACTATTGCAGTTGAATATGGGCTATCCAGCCATCTTCTTATGATGGAAAATGGAACAACACAAACAAACAAAACTGTATTCAAGCCGTGGATTAGCGAAGAACCTTTACTTATTTTATCATACCTCTTGGACAATAGATAGATGTACTCGATGTCACTCCAAAGTCGTTTCTTCCGTCACACGACAGTTCGATGCACCAACGAGGCCGTGGAGAAAGGCGAGTAGTAGGAGAAGATGACTGGGAGAGTATGACGCCATCAGCTTTGATGACGTATGAATTGATAGCAGGATGCGGCTGGTTCTGTGGGATGACGTGACATTCAATATCCAAGGAGGATCCCTGATCACGTGTCTTGATAGTTATCACGTCATCTGCCGGGCCATCTGTGAATTGTTTGAAATTAGAAACTACCGTAAATTTCATTGGGTTTGATTGTGGCTACACGAATACAAAGAACAAATAAGATATTAAACACGGAAATATTATTTGATAGATACTTTATTTCAATATACGTCCCTCTACATATGCCACACAGAGAAACGTAAATGTAAATATTAAGACTAGAACACACAACTGAAAGGAGTGACCCGATTGGCGGCACTGTGGTATAATGGCGTATAAGCCTTTTCACTCTTATACGGAGGTCCCGACTTCAAGTTAATGCTAAGTGCTTATCCTTGGACAAGAAATTTTCACCCACCATGCCCCTCTTGAGCCAGGAGTAAAATGGTCACCTGGAAATGCTAGAGTAATAATAATGGCAGCACTTTCTGGAAGGACAGTGTTAACACTAAAGTGGCTAACCTGGGTTTACAATTTCATTTTAAGCAGTGCTAAAGACAACACTATATTCGAAGAATGAAGTTAAAGCTGTTCGTAATATCGAAAGGAAAATGTCATTAGTCAAATGTCCACATCAATTGAATGGATTATTATATACAACTGCAGTTTTAAGAATTATCTTTCGTTTCTGAAGTAATGTTTAAACACGCATCAGTGATTAAAATCTATTTATGCAATCATGTTCAGACTGCTTTGCAGACATGACAGAACTGCCGTTTGCCAGGATTTCAACAACTCTGCAACAATCATCGGAGAGACCTTCACATGCCTAAATTTGAATGCCGTGTTAATAATCCACTGAATGAAATCTGGCAGTGCTGCAATGCTTGTTCCTTAAAATAAGGTAAAATTGAGTCCACTCTCGCTTGTGAGGTGACAAAACTACATTTGGGTTGATAACCATGTAAAATTTTCGTCAAGTAAAATATGATAGATGATTAGCTATCAGACAAACGTATTTTCTGTGTAGGCCTTAAATGTGTAAAAAATACTTTGCAAAAACAGAAACGCAAGTGCATGTCTCGTTCTCTCAGAAAGGGTGAAGGTGATGTTTGCTGATCCATAAAACACAACTAAAAATTCCAAACATACTGTGCTTATTTTGTACTCATTTTCCTTTTTCATGGACATTGGATAAGGCAGGTCATATACGGTGTCGGCGGTCAAAATCGACACAAATGCAATAAATTACCTTTAAACATTGGTTCAAATTCAATAAATTATCTTTAAACATTGATAAAACTAATTTCATATATTTCAAAAATGTTCATCCTTCTGATATTGAATGTAATTTACATATTGATGGGTTACCCCTTGTAGAAAACAAGTCTACTAAATTCCTTGGTGTAACTATTGATGCCAATCTTACCTGGAATGAACATGTAAGCAAAATAAGTAATATTATATCGAGAAATAGGTATATTGTGCAAACTGAAAGATCTTTTGATAGAAAAGTCTCTTTTCATTTTAAATAATGCACTGATTTTCCATACATCACATACTGTAAATTTGTATAGGCATATTCTAACAAGACAAAAATTCAATCAGTTCACCTTCTCCAAAAAAGAGCACTCTGTATTTGCACCAACTTACATTGTCTTGCAAACTCTGAACCATTAGTCTTTAAATTGATAACCCTGAAAATAAACGATATTCATACATTACAATGCGCATTATTAATGTACAAAATGATACACATCCAACACCCTCCCTTCCTCGTTCCACAACCTATTCACTGTGAACTCCAGCGTCCACGCTTACCCAACTCGATATTCCAAAGATTATCATACCTTCACAATCCCAAGCCAGTGATAGCTGCTCTCAAGTCAATTAGACACAATCCCATGGACCAGACGTTTGGAATAATCTCCCTGAGCAAATAAAGGCAACCACTAAATCCTATTCTTTTAAGGCACCTATGAAAAAATATCTTTTATCGAAATATGATAATGTATATGAGGGATAAGAAATTTTGGGCGTTTTATGTTAACTCATATACAGCTTATACCGGTATTTAGGAGCTTAGTAATTTGCTGCATGAGTTGTTTTTATCATATTTACGATTATATTAAAAACTAATATTGTAAGCAGAAATATTTAACAGACATGCGCATGACACATAAAATCACTTAATTATGTATTACATGCCCAAACGTTGAATTAACAAAATTGTATTTGATGGCATGCACAATACGGCGCAGCACAGCACAGTACAGCACTCACCTCAGCACAGTATTATAGTAAAGAATGTCTATTTTGACCTTTTTGACCTCACAAGTAACTACGATATCTTATGTCAAAGTTTGTTTAAGATCACGGTCTCCTGCTTTCTTTTTATTATGATGTCTAAAATCAATTCTAAAATCAATTCATTCAAATCCCTTTCTTTTATTTTGTTTCTGAAATCCGTTTATTGTAACGACAGGACATATTCTGAATGAATAATCAGTCATCATTTAGATAATTTACAACTGTTAATTCCACGATTTCCTTCTGAGCATTTTGGGTGTGTGTGGGTGTGTGTGATATTATGCTTTACGTCTCATACATCGAATACTGTCGTGTTTATGGTGTATGTGTGTATGTACTTGAATTAATAAGTAAGACAGTATGCTAGCATATGTGTCGTGTAATATTGATTTGTAAATATACGTATGCTTTTGTTGTAAAGAGTGAAATTAGAATGAAATTGGAGTGAATTTTGAGTGAAAATGTTCATTTTCACTCGTTTTAGAGTGAACTCAGGGATCACTCCAAAATCTTCGTGTGATCCCTGAGGTCACTCCAAAATGAGTGAAAATGAACATTTTCATTCAAAATTCACTCCAATTTTACTCTAATTTCACTCTTTCTTCTCCCACAATCATTCTCTCGCTATTCATTCTTTCCATTATGATGTTGCGTTGATAGATATCCGCTTTGCGTCTTCAAATATCTACTGCATTTGTCGATCACCTCGGATTTTCTCGTTCGATAATTTCTTGAACCTACATAACATCCACACTGGAATCCACACTGGTTTTCATAATTCATGCCCATGTTTCTAGTTGTTGTTGTTGTTGTTGTTCTCATACACATTCCTCTCGATCACAATCTCATTCGTCACGTGAGACAATGATTTAATGCCAATTTTACCTCTAATATTCATTCACAATACGGACACTGCAGACTATGTGAAAGCAATCGGAGTTTCTTAGCACAAATAAACCGTTTTTATTTTCTTGATGATTGACGTCAAAGACAACACAATCATGACTGAATTACAATTATTATTCCATCGCTACAAGTGACAGATGCTGTATAGACTATGTTAAAAGTGTACGTAGATCTTTCAATATTTATTGAAAGTCCATTGGTTTAATGGCTGGTCAGTAATAAGTCATGTATAGAACAATAAAACAAACAAAACATACAATCGTTCTATTCATGTTTGTATTTATCCAATGATTGAATCCTGGTTGCAACCATGGCTATAACGGAAAAATGAATCAGGGAAATAAATTTGTTGTTGTTTTTTTTTAACAATGAGATAGCAAAAATCAGATCAAGAAACGTCACGTTTTTCCTTTTGAACGTAATAACCTTGATATAATTTTCAGAGCAAAAGTCGGTTAATAGCATTCTAGAAAATACGATATATCGACTTTACACAACATTGATAGGGAAAGGTAACGATTTGCACTCGAAATACAGTTTCCAGTTTTGAGATAAAAGCTCAAACAAACTATAACTCGTTGTAGTTTCAGCAGTACTGTATAAACAGGGACTTCATTATGTTGACTCTTTGACATATTTCGAAGGCGAAATGAAACCATCCTCTCAAAAGGAAAATAAGTATCCCATAAGTCCAAGATGATTTCGATTATTGGTGGAAAGTCTGCACCTGAAAAGAAAGAATTTGATAACCAATCAAATGTTAGTTTAGTATGTCAATGTATGTACATGCACATGGTTTTATCTGGATCATTGTTATAGATTAGTGCAAAGTATCGTGTCATAAAAGGTAATTATACTGTTTATAACCCATTATTACGCTCTCGTCTAGCGTAAGAACACTTGACTCCCCTCCTGTTTCCTCCCTACTAGGGGTCACAAATATATAAACTCTTAGAATATGTTAACGAACCGATGAGAACTCAATGATATAACAAAACAGACATTGCTAATCTGCTCTCCCACACAAACACAAAATGTACGTACAACAAAGTCTGCACACGTTACAATCAATATCAGTAACCTCCAGTGAAACGATTATATTTCGTTCATAGCACTTAAAATTTGGTCGTTGACCGCATTTGCTTGACGGTAAATCGTTTAAAGTATACCACGCAGAAATCACGTATGAATCGAAATCATTTAAGCCTCAAAAACCAAGCTCCTATACATCAAGCTGTGATATGAAGACACGTATGTATGTGAAAGATCCTAAGCACGTCTTAAGGATAAGCTGCTTAACAACTCTTTTTACGCAATTTTTTACTTCGGTGAAGTGCAAGCTGAAGGGTGCTTATGATTTCTTGTCGCAGTGTAATCTGATCGTTTTTTTCAAATACCTCGTCGGCGGGGAAGAATGTTCTTCTTCTGTTGACGTAAGCGATGCAGACGATTACGGAAAGGAAGAACACGACCACAAGAAGAGCGTAAGTTGTCGACGATCGTTGAAGAGCTCCTTGACGCTGAAATTCTGCTATTATTTCCACAGCTTTTACGAGTTTTATGGAAGATAATGAGACAAAATGCTCACCAGTCCGAAAGACAGTATTAGACATGATTTCTAAATTGGCCTATGCTGAGTTGATATAGGTATCAGGGTTTCAATCGCAGGCAAATTGTGCTACGGGTATTTTCTTAATTATCGTAGGAATGATAGCAAAATAGTAAGGAATAGTACTAATAAAGTGAGAATAGCCTGTGAAGGAAATTTATTTGTTAAATTCTTTCAATATGTCACAGTTTCATGGTATACTTTAAGACCTTAAACAACAAAAAAAATATTTGTTTTGAAAAAAAAATTAAAGTGGAGAAGAGGAGGCTGACTGAATCAAACGTTGGTCAAAACAAGTCATTGAATTTCCATTTTCTTTCACATCCATTGTCTCCTATTTGTTAATTTTCTCGAAAATTGTTACACCAATTAATCATTTATGATATTAATGATTTTTCCCTCACTTCGGTTCTTCAGAAATTATAATTGTACATCGGTCTAGAACGCCCTTGAATGCCATGTTCGCGCAGGAACAGAACAAAGTAAAGCGCATTTTATAAGCGCACAGAGGGTACTTTGAATCTCTGGATTTCTTGAAGCTGTTGATAATCAAATGTCCTTTCATTGAAACGGCTTTAGACACCAGCACGTGTGTTCGTATGTGTGTGTGTGTGTGTGTGTGTGTGTGTGTGTGTGTGTGAACGTGTTAAAATGCCAAATGCATCATGATCGAACGTCAGATTAGAGAAAGACACTGAAAATATCTAAACTCGTGGAAAAGTCCCTTTTATTAGACTAGTGTACTTATTATATACTACATCGGGTTACCAGCTTTCCAATTGTTGGTGTTTTGTTGCTTTTGCTTTTTACCGGAAAGCCCTGTTTTTAGGGTAGGTGTTGACAACACTTAAATATTCAAATAAAAATGATAATCTTAACAATTGCATTTATATAGCGTATGATTATATTTGAAAGATTTTCTGTATGCTCTTTACGTAACTTCCGTCCTACATATCAGAAGGGGTACGTTTTCAATAACTTTACAAATTATTTAGTGTCTGTTTCAGCCCTAAATAAAATCTGTCTTGCAACCTATTTATCCATAAATCGCTTTTTCCTTTGATATTGATAGGACTATACTTAAGTGATGATTCTGGTATCTTATTGCATTCCTACTGTTGTTTGTGAAGAACAAATTCAGAAAACATACTCGTGAATCAAAATACTAAGAGATTCCCAAGTATTGCGATATTGTTTGAATATGCTTTCAGGGTTTTTGCCGCAGCATAAAGAATACCTGATGGGCAGAATGTCTTAGTTGAAGTGGTAGAGCCAAAATCGTTCCATCCCGTACAGGAGACTTCGGTGCCCCCGTCGGCCCGAGGGGTGAAGGCAGTCGACGGCGAGCGGGAGGATGAGAGAGTGACGTTGTCGGCTGTGATGAGGAAGGTATGGATACCTGGTGTCGGCTGGTACTCCTCGGCGATATGACAGACCACTGTGTAGATTTTCCCGTCGTTCTCTCCCACGCGCTCGTTGAACTGAACGTCGATTATGTTATCTATCAAGCAGAAAAAGGATGAGGGGTGATTGAAAGCCATATAATGTGTAGATAAAAGTGATGTAACCGTCTGCAAACAGTTAAAATATTCCAGTCAAGACCCAGGTAGGAAATATTTCCTAAATCGGAAGATCAGATATCCTATAGCGAATAGGCTTTACTGCATTCCTTCAAATGCTCATGGAATATAATGCTGAGGAAGGCGTAATATAGGTTTTCTCGGTCAATTTCATACTTTTGTCACTCAAATTCATTAGTGTGCGTTCAAATTCACACGGCGCACGCACACGAAAATATTCGGGCATTCGAATTCAGAATCCGAGCGATCAATTTCATTTATGGGCGTTCTATTTCGTTTTTGTGAAATCAAATTCACGATTGGGCATTCAATTTCAAAATGCGAGCACCGACTTTCCTACTCGTGCATTCAAATTCATGCGACAGTCATGTGATAGTCCCAACGAGCTTGTTTGGAGCTTTCAAATTCATTTTTAGGCGATCAAGTTCCTACTTCGTGCGATCAATTTAACGAGGAAAATGGAGTAGACTTTTAAGAAAGGAAAAAGGGCCAACACAACCAATGAAGGCTTGCATACTGTGTAATTATGATTGTTTACAGGTTCTACAGTATTCTCTGTTCATGTATTCTTTGTTTTTCATCTCAATAAATTTCAAATTGTAATGTCCAATCAGCAGTGCATCCAAACAACACGACGACAATTCAATCATATTTCTTGATGATACTGCATGCTGACAACGCCCCAACACCAACCACATAATGACAATTCATCAATTTAAAGACAAACTGACACACAATGATCTCACATAGTCCCGCAAAAGTAAATCAATAAGACAGCAATACACAAAAAACAAGACGTATAAAATGTTCATGTATCAGTTTCAGTATACTAGTCGAAATTGTGTTTTTTTTCCCCTCGAAAGTGTCAACCAACCCTCCGTATTATGCTCGTCTGTAGGCCTATACAGTGCCTAATGTTTGTTTGTTTCATTTTCCATCAAAGAAGATGGCTGGATAACCCATATTCAGCTGCAATAGCTGGTCTACCATATGGGGTCCAGTTGGATGTTCTGCTCTTTGCGATGAATAAATGAAGTGGGATCTTTTACGTGCATGAGTTGTGACTCTCTCACACATGGGACCTCCATTTTATGTCCAATCCGAGGGACATGTGCCTGTATATTCCTTTTTGCTAAGCGCGAGTTCAAAATTGTCAATGAACAGGTGGACCTATACTGCAAAATAAGTAATCATCATAAATCCCAATATGTTCAAAGCCAAATGAGAAACACATGCATACACGGCCCCAAACTAACTAAATTCAGGACTTCTTTTAAATTGAATGCAGTTATTTGGAACATGGTTGCCTATTCACGAATTTGAATGACCGACGACATTCCGTCGCCAGCTTGACATGAATTTGAATGCTCATTGATGAAATGCGTGCTCCTCTCTTAAATTTGAATGCTCCGATAGTGAATTTGAATGTTCCGATAGTGAATTTGAATGTTCCGATAGTGAATTTGAATGCTCCGACAGTGAATTTGAATGCTCGGTTAGTGAATTCGAATGACCGGATTTTGAATTTGATTGCTGATTCAGTGCTGCGAGCGTGGAATGCTTGAAATCGAATGCTCGGAATAGGAACTTGAATGACAAAAGTATGAAATTGACCGGGAAAACCTATTACGGTGCCACAATTAGGAGGGGAAACAGACTTGCAATATTAAATGTATATTGCACATCCTTACACCTCTAAATACTTTGTAGAGGTACTTATTTTGATAATAATGATAATAACAATAATAATGATAATAATGATTATTATTATTATTATTATTACGATTATAAGAATACATGGCACTTAAAATGTGCCAATTCCACATGAAAAATGTTATAAACAAATGAGTCTTGAGGGCAACTTTAAAGCAGTCAACATTATCATGGAAAGCTACGCAACACATCAAATCAAATTGCATATCTTTGTATTTTTTTTATGGTTTTAGACTGTTACCAGAAGAAGGTAAAACTAGTGAAGGACACCAGGAAAGCATCCAACACCGCTGTCCATAGTAGAAATTCTGGATTTACCTTTAAAACAGTACAAATCCATCGAACGCGTTGAGCCATGTCTGTTTCTTCCTTCACACATGATGTTGATGCACTTGTTAGGACGAGATTGCATAATCCCGGACGGGACATTTGATGATGAAATCGTCTCACCATCAACGGTAATCTCGTATGCGTTGATTGGTGGGGTGGGTTGGTCACGTGGTTCGATGTGACATGTGATTGCAAGGTTAACCTCGCTCGCGACTATCTGCTCTTCAATCTGCAGAGTTATAATGTCTTCCCCTGGAGGATCTTAATTGGACATCATGAAGAAATTCAACTAATTATTGTGTACTATGATTTATATATATTAGTGGTAACTTTGCGATGTAAATATGATAAATTAATACAAATACCAGATATCAGAATACACTATACACACTGACAACTTTAATTGGGCATTGGTATCAGCCTTTATTTAAGCTTTGTTGTCATCATAACATTTGAGTGCATCTCGCATTCCTCATGAAAACTTTCTGAGGTTTAGTTGTTGAGTGCACATCATACTGTTGTATATTTCTATGTCATATTAATTATATGGGAACAAGTAGGATAATCTCCACACGTCTTTTTACTCTTGTAAAGTTCAGAACGGATGGAGTATCGCTGAACCCACACAAGCATTGTAACACTGTGTATTTGATTTCGCTTCCGTCAAAAGTATCCTGTTCTTAATGAAAGATAAATATGATGTCGACAATAGATGATTATCGACCTTTTAATTGGTGCAGGTATGCAACAGGAAAGGTTACGTTCAAACTTTTTATTGAAGAGACACTGTTGCCACTAAACACAATATACGATGATGATGATACATTATCATGATTAACCACATAACAATGAAGTTTTAAAAATATTTGTATATTTGGTTCATTTCTATAATTAATGTTTCTTTTTTCAGCTCAAAGCTAATCTCGTATTTTTAGCACGTAAGGTTTAACTCCCCGCTCAATAGCAAAATACTTGAAAATGGTTGTTACCTGTTGGACAAAATTCATTCACTGTGGATGTCGAACCAAGCTCATTCATTCCAATACACGTGACGTCCGTGCAGCCTGGGGGACTCGGCGATACCGTGAACAATGACGAGCTCGAATTTGAGACTGTCACACTTCCAACTTTGATCTCGTACCTTTCGAGAGCGGGGTAGGGTTGGTGGATGTCGGTCACGTGACAGAAAATGGTGAAAATACCTCGACCACTGTCATCCAAACCTTCGTCGAACTCGATGTTGATGATATGATCACGTGGTGGATCTACCAACGAATCACAGAGATCGTTTTAAAGAAGCCATATGAAGTCAATCATTGCGAAGTAGAGCAATCGTCATATCAGAAATAAAACTCTGCAAATCACACACAAAAGATTAACATCCCGAGTTGCCATGCTTGAACTAAAAATATCATTTTGTATTTCATTTTCCTTTCTTCACACACGCGTTCCCATCTAAATGCATTGCTCTTCAGGCACGGAAGCACGGATCATTCCATCTCTGTGAATTACTTTGAATGTATGTATAACCACTATAAGTTTGAGCTACTATTCCTGATAAAATTGCACACAGTTCATTCATAAGTAGATTAAAATCTAAAGACATTCAAATACACATGCATAACGCGATATGAATACAAGTTGTAGTTATTTTGACGTGACACACCATGAAACTATCAGAGAGGAAAAAGAGTTTAGTCTTACTTTTCGGACAGTAGGTTCTAACAGATGAAGCCGATCCAATGTCACTTTCGCCAATACACGTGATATTCGTGCACCTTTCCGGTCGAGGAGATAGGGTGACCGAGCTGGAGGTCGACACGGTTTGATGATCTTTCTTGATGACGTAGCGGTTGATAGGAGGGAATGGTCGAGTATGAGAACTATCGCAGGATATAGTCAAATCAACGTGACCTCCGACCTCCCTGTAATTTCCCGACTCTTGGAATTCAACCTTTATAGCATCATTTGCCGGAGGTGCTGTACAGAGAAACATAAAACATCGGAACACGATTTTCAACACCTTCAACTACTCTTATCAATAGAGCTGAAAAGGTATTTGATGTTTGAAGTCATAGAATCCTACTGAATGACACATTCTTTTAAAGACTTATGTCATACCGTTTTATCTTTGGTAATGCAAAATGACCGTTTTTCATAACCTATCAACCATTGTATTCAAGCTGGGGAAGAAGCTTTACTGATTGTATCATACCTCTTGGGCAATAGATAGATGTACTCGATGTCGGTCCCACGTCGTTCCTTCCTACACACGACAATTCGATGCACCAACGAGGCCGCGGAGTAAGGCGAGCAGTAGCAGAAGACGACTGGGAGAGTGTGACGCCATCAGCTTTGATGACGTATGAATTGATAGCGGGATATGGCTGGTTCTGTGGGATCACGTGACATTCAATATCCAAGGAGGATCCCTGATCACGTGTCTTGATAGTTATCACATCATCTGCCGGGCCATCTGTGAATTGTTTGAAAAGAAAAAACTGTCGTCAATTCTATCTGTTTTAATTGTGGCTACATGAATGCAAGAAACAAGTGAAAAGAATAAACACTGAAATATTTAATAATTACTTGATTTCAATACGTCCCTCTAGACATGCTAGAGAAACGTTGATATGGAGGATATATGTTTTAAGTGATCCTTTTGTTTGAGACAATATTGATAATGATAGAGAGAAAATGATGTGTTGCTGTTTCTTATATCCGTTGTTATAAGATCAGAGACCCGTTGCATAAAAGTTATTATTATGGTAACTTTGCCATCCAATGGTAACTACCATGGCAACAATACTCAACAGCCAATCAAAATCAAGAATTTCATGGAAGTTACCATTGGATGGCAAAGTTACCATAATATTAACTTTTATGCAACGGACCCTTGAACATTCAACTGAACGGCGTGACCCAATTGGCGGCACTGTGGTATCTAAGCCTTTTCACTCTTATACAGAGGTCCCGAGTTCGAGTTAATGCTAAATGCTTATTCTTGAGCCAGGAGTAAAATGGTCATTTGGAAATAATAATGACAACACTTTCTGGAAGGACTGTGTTAAACACTAAAGTGGCTAACCTAGGTTTACAATTTCATTTTAAGCAGTGCTAGATAGAGACAACACTTGAATGAATGAAGTTAACTGCTCGTAATATAGAAAGCAAAATTTCATTAGTCAAATGTCCACGTCAATTGTAAACATTATTTTATACAACTGCAATTCTAAAAGTCATCTTTCCTTTCGGAAGTAATGTTTAAACATTCACCAATGATTAAAATCTATTCTTGCATGTTCACGCTGCTTTGCAGACATGACAGAACTGCAGTTTGCCAGGATTTCAACAACTCTGCAACAATCATCGGAGAAACCTGCACATGCCTTAATTGAATGCCGTGTTAATAATCCACTAAAATATGGCAGTGCTACAATGCTGGTTCCCCAAAATAAGGTAAAATTGAGTCGACTCTTGCTTGTGATGTGGCAAAATTACTTTTGAGTTTATAACTATGTAAATGATTTTTTTCATCATGTAAGATATAATAGGTGATTAACTATCGGACAAACGCATTTTCTGTGTAGGCCTTAAAAGTGTAAAAAAAAATACTTTACAAAAACAGAAACGCAAGTGCATGTCCCGATGTTCTCCGAGAAAGGAGTAAAGGTGATATCTGCCAATCCATAAAAAGTCCAAACATATTGTGTTTATTTTGAACTCATTCTCCTTTTTCATGGACATTGGATTAGGCAGGTCATATACGGTGTCGGCGCTCAAAATCTACACAAAACAAAACAGTGAGATTGCTCAGAAAGATATGTTGTTATCATGTTGAAGTTTCAGATTAATGCCATCATAATCATCTTCTCTCTCGAGATATCTAAGCTAATATTCAAAGACGTAGCTACATAGACCCCTAACGAAATTTACCAAATGTTAAAACAGAAACAAGAAATCTTGCAAGGTGGCTTCTAAAATAAATATAATTTCTCTCTGCCAAAATATTGTAAGTCCCTCAGCATTCCGTGTTTTTTCAGATTTTCAATGGTAAAGGTTGCTAATTGATTGAAAGTAGGCGCATTCATAATCTGTCGATGCCCATCCTCTAAAAAGAAATGCAAGGAAACTTTTTTGTCATGTTTCACAATAACAACGAAAATCCATATAGCTCTACATCGAGAGAAAAAAAAACACATTCTTTTTTCACAAATAAGGGCGACGACCCTCTATAAGATTTGTGATACATCCTTGACTATACGTAACTAAATGATGTCGGATCGTAATAAACTCGTAGACCTAAATGCATAGACAAATGAAGTAAGGATATATATATATATATATATATATATATATATATGGATATGAAAATTCAAAAGTTTAGCTCATAATAGGTTTTGGTGTGAGGTCCGCCTTATGCATTGTTTCTTTTTCATAGTTTCGTTTTCGAAAAAAAAAAAATCCGATGCGAATCTGCATATCTCATTCTCCGACTAGAGTTTAATGGTTTACACAGTAATCGTTTTGTAATGGAAACAGGTCCGGCAACTTCTTCAAAGAAAAAAAAATGACAATTTCCTCATAGCATGAATTGTTTGCTTTGCTTTATTGTTCTTGTTTTTTTTTTCTGGTATTTCGACGTTGGGGGCCATATGATTCTTAAAATCAATTGCTCACTCATGTCTAGTAATGCGTCAATGAAGAATGAATTGTTGATACCAAACATTATCCCTCCGTACACGCTGTGGTTAAAACTATTTACAGGTGTATGTCCTATTTTACGAGACCTGACACCGAGCATACAGAATGCGTCTATTTTTCAACCACTCGGAACTATGACACTTTGACGAAACTAATTTTCTTCACTTATCACTCTTTTCTCTCTTCTTTATCACAAAGCTCAGCAAATCAAAATTCTCATATCTCACGTATGTACACACACAAACACACACACACACACACACACACACACATATATATATATATACATACACACAGCACATACACACAGACGATGAAATCGTCTCCCCGTCAACGGAGATCTCGTATGAGTCGATTGGAGGTGTGATTTGGTCACGTGGTTCGATGTAACACGTGATCTCAAGGTTAACCTCGCTCGCCACTATCTGCTCTTCAATCTGCAGGGCAATAATGTTTTCCCCTGGAAGATCTTTGTTGGATATCATGGAAAAATTCAACCGATTATTGTGTACTATTATTTATATCTATTAGTGGTAAATTTACTTTAACTGGGCATTGGCATCAACCTTTATTTAGGCCTAAGCTTTTGTCATCATAACATTCAAGTACATATCGCATTCCTCATGAAACGTTCTGAGGCTTAATTGTTATACAAATGATGCACAGGATAGAGTGCGTTAGTGTAGGCGTAGTGCACTCGAGGGTATTTACAATTGTGAAACATGCACGAGGCGAAGCCGAGTGCATGTTGCACTACATTGTAAATACCCGAGAGTGAGCTACGCCTACACTAACGCCACGAAATAATCCTGTGCATCATTTGTTTTATAAAATGGGTCGAAAATTCGAAAACTAACATCATTTTTCAGCGTTTTTCACGTACCTTTGTGGGTCAAGACGTCCGAAGATGTTCGTCCCAAACTTTTACGCACGTCGCACTCGCGGAAGTCCCGCACATACAGTACAGTGTGTATAAGTATAATGGGGGGTTGGGTTTCCGGACACCCGCATGAAAACTTACTTATTTTACATAGAATATGCACCCTTTACCTTAAAGACTTGATATAGACTCCTCATATAGGCCTACTAGACAACATACTCTGAAAACGGCGTGAGAATTAACCTGCTAAATCGTTGGATTTGCTCTTCAAAGTGACTCCATGTACGCGTCCGGTCCCATAACGCTTGGTCTACTGTACTGTACAAAGAGTACGTATAGTACAGTATACGTACGCCACATATGTTATGCACAAGGGAAGACAGGCCGGCCGGCCGGCAGCCCGAACTAGAAGTTGTTTACAGGATTGACAGCGCGTACGCGTATGCATGCAATTCATCAAAGGAGCCGCCGCGCGCACAGACGATCGGCAATCTACCATAGGATTACAGGCAGTGCAGTTGTACTGAAGTAAAGGAAGGAGGTGTGTCTCATTTCAGCGCTTCCTATTGGCTACATTCTTGAACCCATTTTATAATGAGTGCATATCATACCGTTGTATATTTCTATGTCATATTACTTATATGGGAACAAGAGGGATAATCTCCACACGTCTTTTTATTCTGTAAAGTTAAGAACTGATGAAGCATCTTTACGCTGTTTATCTAAATTTCTCTTCAGTCGAAAGTATCCTGTTCTTAATAAAAGATAATTGTCATGTCGACAATAGATGATTATTGGCCTTTTGATAGGTGTAGGTATGCAACTTTAAAAGGTTTACGTTCAAGCGTTTTATTTAATAGACACCGTTGCCACAAAGCACTATATACGATGATAATGCATTACTATGGTGTACCATATAATAATGAATCTGAGAATATTTGTATAATTATTTGGTTCATTTCTACACTGTAATTGATATTTCTTTTTTTCTCCCTTCAGCAGCTGTTCGGCTCAAAGCTAATCTCGCATTTTTAGCACATAAGGTTTAAATAACCGGTCAATAGCAAAATACTTGAAATGGTTGTTACCTGTTCGGCAAAATTCATTCACTGTGGATGTAGAACCAAGTTCATTCATTCCAATACACGTGGCGTTATTGCACCCTGAGGGACTTGGCGATACCTTGAACGATGACAAGCTCGAATTTGACACTGTCACGCTTCCAACTTTAATCTCGTACCTATCGAGAGCTGGGTAGGGTTGGTCGATGTCGTCCACGTGACAGGAAATGGTGACAATACCTCGACCACTGTCATCCAAACCTTCGTCGAACTCAATGTTGATGATATGATCACGTGGTGGATCTACCAACGAATCAGAGAGATTGTTTTTAAGAAGCCATAAAAAGACAACCATTGCGAAGTAGAGCAATCGTCATATCAGAAATAAAACTATGCAAAACACACAAAAAGATTAACATTCCGAGTTGCCATGTTTGAACTAAAATTATCATTTTGTATTTCATTTTCCTTTCTTCACACACGCGTTCCCATCTAAATGCATTGCTCTTCAGGCGTGGAAGCACGGATCACTCCATCTCTATGAATCACTTTGAATGTATGCATAACTACTATAAGTTTCAGCTACTATTCCTGATAAAATTGCACACAGTTCTTTCACAAATACATTGAAATATAGAGACATTCAAATATTGGTGATTTGACATACCATGAAAATGTCAGAGAGGAAAAAAGAGTTTAGTCTTACATTTCGGACAGTAGGTTTTAACAGATGATGCCGACCCAATGTCATTTTCACCAATACACGTGATATCCGTGCACCTGTCCGGTCGAGGAGATAGGGTGACCGAGCTGGAGGTCGACACGGTTTGCCGACCTCTCTTGATGACATAGCGGTTGATAGGAGGGAATGGTCGAGTATGAGAACTAGCGCAGGATATAGTCAAATCAATGTGACCTCCGACCTCCCTAAGATCCCCCGACTCTTGGAACTCAACCTGTATAGCGCCATTGGTCGGAGATGCTGTACAGGGAAACGTAAAACATCAGAACACGATTTTTTTAACATTAAGACACCTTCAACCACTCTTATCAACATAGCTGAAAAGGTATTTGATGTTTGAAGCCAGAGAATCTTGCTGAATGACAATTTTTTTATGCTTATGTCATACCGTTTTATCTATCTGGTAATTAGAAATGACCGTTTTTGAAGCCTATCAATGTATTGTATTCAAGCTGCGGAAGAACCTTTCACTTGTTGAATCATACCTCGTGGACAATAGATAGATATACTCGATGTCTGTCCCAGGTCGTTTCTCCCTTCACACGACAGTTCGATGCACCAACGAGGCCGTGAAGAAAGGCGAGTAGTAGCAGAAGATGACTGGGAGAGTGTGACGCCATCAGCTTTGATGACGTATGAATTGATAGCAGGATGCGGCTGGTTCTGTGGGATGACGTGACATTCAATATCCAAGGAGGATCCCTGATCACGTGTCTTGATAGTTATCACGTCATCTGCCGGGCCATCTGTGAATTGTTTAAAAGTAGAAACTACCTTAAATTTCATTTGTTTGAGTGTGGCTACACGAATACAAAGAACAAATGAAATATTGCAGCACGAAAATATTTGATAGATACTTTATTTCAATACGTCCCTCTAGATATGCCATGCAGAGAAACGAAAATATATGAGGTTGTATTATGTTTTAAGTGATCCTTTTGAGACATTATTGGTAATAATAGAGAGAAAAAATGATGTGTTTTGCCTTTGCTTATATCCGTTGTATTAAGACTAGAACACACAACTGAGAGGCGTGACCCGATTGGCGGCACTGTGTATAATGGATAAGCATTTTCACTCTTATACGGAGGTCCCGAGTTCGAGTTAATGCTAAGTGCTTATCCTTTGACAAGAAATTTTTACCCACCATGCCCCTCTTGAGTCAGGAGTGACATGGTCACCTGAATATGGTAGAGTAATAATAATGGCAGCACTTTCTGGAAGGACAGCGTTAACACTAAAGCGGCTAACCTGGGTTTACAATTTCATTTTAAGCAGTGCTAAAGACAACACTTTATTCGAAGAATGAAGTTTAAGCTGTTCGTAATATCGAAAGCAATATGTCATTAGTAAAATGTCCACATCAATTGAATAAATTCTTTTATGCACATGCAGTTTTAACAATTATCTTTCCTTTCTGAAGTATTGTTTAAACACGCATCACTGATCAAAATATATTTATGCAATCATGTTCAGACTGCCCTGCAGACATGACAGAACTGCCGTTTGCCAGGATTTCAAAAACTCTGCAACAATCATCGGAGAAACCTGCACATGCCTAAATTGAATGCCGTGTTAATAACCCACTAAATGAAATCTGGCAGTGCTGCAATGCTGGTTCCCCAAAATAAGGTAACATTGAGTCCACTCCTGCTTGTGAGGTGTCAAAATTACTTTTGGGTTTTAACCATGTAAACGATGTTTTTCATCAAGTAAGATATGATAGATGATTAGTATTAGTAAACGTATTTTCTGTGTAGGCGTTAAATATGTAAAAAATACTTTACAAAAACAGAAGCACAAGTGCATGTCTCGTTCTCTCAGAAAGGGGTGAACTCAAATTCCAAAAAGACTGTGTTTACTTTGTACTCATTTTCTTTTCATGGACATTTGACAAGGCATGTCATATACGGTGTCGGCGCACAAAATCGACACAAATGCAATAAATTATCTTTCAACATTGGTTCAAAATGCAATAAATTATCTTTAAACATTGATAAAACTAACTTCATATATTTTTAAAATGTTCATCCTTCTGATAATGAATGTAATTTACATATTGATGGGTTACCCCTTGTAGAAAACAAGTCTACTAAATTCCTTGGTGTGAATATTGATGCCAATCTTACCTGGAATGAACATGTAAACAATATAAGTAGTATTATATCGAGAAATAGGTATATTGTTCAAACTGAAAGGTCTTTTGATAGAAAAGTCTCGTTTTATTTTAAATAATGCACGGATTTTACCATACATCACATACTGCAAATTGGTATGGGCATATTCTAACAAGACAAATATTCAATCAGTTCACCTTCTCCAAAAAAGAGCACTCCGCATTTGCACCAACTCACATTGTCTTGCAAACTCTGAACCACTATTTTCTAAATTGATATCCCTGAAAATAAACGATATTCATACATTACAATGTGCAATACTAATGTTCAAAATGATACACAATCAACACCCTTCCTTCCTCGTTCTATAACCTATTCAATGTGAACTCCAGTGTCCATACACGCTTACTCAACTCGATATTCCAAAGATTATCATACCTTCACAATCCCAAGCCAATGATAGCTCTCAAGTCAATTAGACACCATGGACCAGACGTTTAGAATAATCTCCCTGAGCAATTAAAGGCAACCACTGAATCATATACTTTTAAGGCACTTATGAAAAAAATGTCTTTTATCGAAATATAATAATGTATATGAGGGGTAAGAAATTTTGGGCGTTTTATGTTAACTCATTAACAGCTTATACCAGTATACATGTATTAGGAGTTTAGTAATTTGCTGCATGGGTTGTTTTTATCATATTTAAGATTATATCAAAATTAATATTATAAGGAGAAATGTGTAACAGACATCCGCATGACACATAAAAACACTCAATTATGTATTATATGCCCAAACGTTACATTAACAAAAATTGTATTTCATGGCATGCACAGTACAGCGCAGCACAGCACAGTACACAGCACTCACCCCAGCACAATATTATAGTAAAGAATGCCTATTAAAAACAAATAAACGATAACTCTTTTGAAATTTCCCTCTATTATTTTTGACCTCGCAAGTTACTACGATCTTTTATATCAAAGTGCTGCTTATGATCGCGGTCTACTGCTTTTCTGTTATTATAATGTCTAAAATGCTTAATTCTAAAATCAATTTATTCAAACCCCTCTCTTTTATTTTTTTCCTGAAATCCGTTTATCGTAACGTCATGACATATTTTGAATGAATATTCACTCATCATTCAGATAATTTACAACTGTTAAATCCACGATTTCCTTCTGAGCATTTATGTGTGTGTGTGTGTGTGTGTGTGTGTGTGTGATATTATGCTATACGTCTCATACATCGAATACTGTCGTGTTCATTGTGTATGTATATGTGACCGTGCATCACAAAACAAACAAAAAGTCGCACCCCGTGATTTTCCGTGAGGACTCAAGAAAAGTGAAAAGGGTCAACCAAGCCAATTTTGAGTTTTCCATATTTTCTGAAAGAGCTATTCTTTTTTACGTTATTCTCGAGTTTGGGATCATAAATTGGACGGGAAAGTGGGTTTTCAGTATTCTTTCTACAACCCCTTTTTGGTAATCCTCAGGTTCTTCTTTGAGGCGCCTTTTTCATTTCTTGAAACTCCTTTGCACACTCTTCACTTTCATGTCTAATAACTTTTGAAAGAACAATGGTACTGCTTTGAAAGCTGGTATTTACATGGGCAGAATATGTTAATAGAGCATGCTCAATTTCAGCTTAATCTGATAACCCCTTCATTGTTTTTGCTACAGTGGTTTGCATCATGTTTTTTTGGTCCCATTCATGGCACAGGTGCGTAATAGCATGGCTTAGTAAAGCCCCTTTTACACTTTCACGGATTGCTTCACGGATGACCACGGATCGTCATCCGTGGTGTTCCGGCATGCAAAATATCAATTTTCCTCTCAGTGCCGGTGTGAATACAATCCCAACTGGGTGTCTACACGGACAAGTACGGTGCCTACACGGACAGGCAAGGATCGAACGTGGACCAAAGCGGAAACGATACGGAGCTAATACGGATATCAAGGAAGAGCACGGATGCAACTGGGTCCCTTCGCGGTCTTTTCACGGAATTCTCTAAAATGTTGACAGCTGACGTTTACTTTTGCTTTTGATACTTTATCATTCTCGGGCAACGTGCCTCCAGAGCTAATAACAAGCACACCGTGAGAAAATCTACAGCAGCCTACATACGACTGGGCTTGAAGACATCAGGCAATTATCTTCTTGCAAACTCTGATTTTGCGGGAACATCATGACATAAACAAAGCAAAACAAAACAAAACAAAACACACACACGCACACACACACACACACACACACACACACACACAAAACCATCAAGGAAATGTGTGTGGGTCACTGAAGCTTCTCAGGCTACAATTATTCGAAGAGTATGAGGGGTTGCTGGCTGTACTGATGGGGGAAGATGTGAGCAAATTTCGTGGACTTTATGAGCTTGTATTGGCAAAACACACGAATTTCTCATCCCAAATGGAGCCGATGCTAATACGGAAGTCCCGATGTCTTCACGGATTGTCCCGGAATGAGTACGGAGGCAACACGGAATAGCCGGTGCCTACAAGGAAGGAATTCGGAGGCAACACGGAGTAGACGGTGCCAACAAGGAAGAGTTTGTATTGATTTTCATCCGTGATGTCCGGGATGAAAAATTAAGTAAGCTTAATTTTTCCCACGGACATGCCGGGTGATCAAGGATAATGCCTGATGACTTCACGGAGTCAACACGGTCATGCCGGAAACAGTACGGATGATCCCGGATCGACGATCCGTGGTCATCCGTGATGCGATCCGTGAAAGTGTAAAAGGGGCTTAAAGATTAAGCGCTTGAATAGACGCTGTACTTCAGAGCCTCTTTTCTCAGTTCACAGAGTGTGGGCTTTCTTTCCAATATTTATATAGGTTAGGAGATTTCCATTTGAATTGAGTTATACATCATTTTAAAGCTAAGAATCCGCTCTTTCAGAATCTGCCCTCAACTAAAAATCTATGTCTGGCGACTTTTTGTTGGCTTTGTGGTGCAGGGCCACATATGTGACTCTGCACCTCAAAACAAACAAAAAGTCGCCAGACATGAATTTTTAGTTAAGACCATATTCTGAAAGAGCAGACTTTAAGCTTTAAAATGATGTATAATTCAAATCAAATGGACTCTCCTAACCTATCTAAATATTGGAAAGAAAGCACAAACTCAGGAAAAGTGTGAACTGAGAAAAGAGGCTCTGAAGTACAATGTCTATTCAAGCGCTTAATCTTTACCAAACCATGCTGGCTGTGCGATGAATGGGACAAAAAACAGGAAGTAAACCACCAGAGTAACAACAATGAAGGGATTATCAGATTAAACTGAAATTAAGCATGCCTCATTAACACATTCTGTCCATAATTAATGCCAACTTTCAAAGCAGTAGCCCTATCCTTTCAAAAGTTATTAGAGTTGAAAGTGAAGAGTGTGGACAAGGTTTTTCAGAAATGGAAAAGGGATTCTAAAGACACACATATCACACTATTCTACAAAAAATGTTCGAGATAAACTGCTAAAAAACACACTTTCCTGCCCGTTTTATGATACCAAATTTTAGCATAATGTAAAAGAAGACCCGCTCTTTCGGAAAATATGAAAAAGTCAAGTTCGGCTAGGTTGACCCATTTCACTTATTTTCAGTCCTCACGCAAAATCAGTGTGTGCGACTTTATGTTCGTTTTGAGGTGCACTGTCACATATGTACTTGAATTAATCAGTAAGACAGTATGCAAGCTTATGCGTCGTGTAATATTAATTTCTGAATATATGTATTCTTTTGTAATGTGTGATTGGGAAAAAGGCAGAAATAGCACCAAACCAAACCAAATGAACAAATCAGTGACATTGCCCAAGAAAATGTGTTGTTATTTTGTTAAAGTTTCACATCAACGCCATCTTAATTCCCCTCTTTCTCTCTCTTAATATCTATACTACTAATATTCAAAGACCTAGCTACTAGACCCTAAACGAAATTTACCAAATGCTGAAAGAGACAAAAAAAAAATCTTGCAAGATGACTTCTCAAATGAACATAATTTCCCTCTGCCAAAATGTTAGAAGTTCCTCGGCATTCTGTTTCTTTCATTTTCTCGATTTTCAAAAATAAAGGATGCTAACTAAACGTGGGAGCGTTCATAATCTGTCGATGTCCATCTTCTAGAAAGAAATGTAAAGAAACGTGTTTTTTTTTCTTGTTTCACAATAACCCCCAAAATCCATGCAGCTCTTCATAAAACAAAGAATAATAAGAATAATAATAATAATAATAATAATAATAATGATAACTCTAGAAAACAAATAGTATGTGAATAAGACACATTCTTATTTTTCAGAAATGGGGGCGACGACGCTCTGTAAAATCTGCGATACAGCCTTGATTACACATATCTACAGGGTTAAACAGAATAAACTAGTAAATACATTTAGACAAATAAGTAAGGAGATATATTAATCAATGAAAAACTGATATGACAATTCATTCTAAAGTTTAGCACCAAAAATGTCTTGTGGGTTCTGGAGACTGGCATTTTTTAGCAGTTTCGTTTATGAACAAAAAAAAAAAATCCGATGCGGATTTGCATATCTCGTTCGCCGGCTATAAGCGTTGAATGGTGTATACTCAATAATAGTTTTGTAATGGATATAGGTCCGGCAACTATACTTCAAAGAGAGAGAGAGAGAGAGAGAGAGAGAGAACACAATAAAAAAACCACTTAATTATGTTTTTTCATCATTTCCTTGATGATTCCCTCATAACGTGGATTGTTTGCTTTGTTTTATTGTTTTTGTTTTTTCCTGGTCTTTCGACGTTGAAGGCTCTATATTAATATTGACTGCTTACTTGCGTTTTGTAGTATGCCATTGAAGGATGTCAATACCAATAATTATTCCTCCGCACTTGCACTGATCACAGCTATAATGTCCTTAGAATGCGCTTTTTTTCAACCACCCGAACTATAACAGTTTTGGCGTATGAATATTCAAAATTCATAAGTTTCTTCTTTTTTTCACTATGCCAAAGATCTGTAAGTCCATAGGCACACCATATGTCACGTATACACACACACACACACACACACACAGCACAAAAATACATTCAGCTATAATACTAGTATGCAATAACATTGAATACATACGTCTAACGTTCAGCGTGGCTGATCGTTGAGAACCGGAAATGATGCACTGTAGCGTTTTTCCATGATGATCAGCGGAAGGAGTGAAGGTCAACCGACTTTCGATGTTGTAATATGTCTTGTAATGATAGCAGCGATCATGGCAGTAGTAGATATCACATTATGCAGTCCGAATGCTTACTCTCTCCTTCTGCCGTGCACTCTGATCATTTCATGTTGATCCGGTGTCAGGATTGTTGCAAGCATTTTGGACTCAAAAATTACTTCCCTGGTAAAGAGCCCATACAATATTTACATAAATTATCACATAGCTCTGACAAAACATGATGTAGAGATGATATCTAGACAGAAATATACCTATGGCTGTTTCGAGGCAAAAGACGACATTGCATCGACAGAGTTTATTACGGACAAATTTGGGGTTGCTTTGATGGTAATAAATTGAACCTTTCCTTTGTCATACTGCTTTTATCTATTTGTTATCGGCTAATATCAACATTCATTTTATTTTCCACAGATAACAATTCATGATATTTTATCTGGAGACAGGAAAAATCCACGGTAAAGGATTTTTTTCTTCAAGCCTTGTCTATACTACCATGGTGAGACATTAAACATGATTCATTGTGTAAATGTAAAAGGGTAGAAAAATGTCTCGCGTTCGTGAAGAAAATGCTCCCTTTTTTATACAGATGTATCGCTTGAAAGCTCCAAAAATATTTGGGAATATATTTCAATACGTCTTGTTTGAAATGCCTGTATTTGCAGGTAAACGGGTATTAGTGAGAACTTTTGACGGTTACTCTATGCAATCACACTAGAGACGCCGATGAAGAGCTTAACGTTTGTGCCCCTAAAACGACTCAACCGGTATGACACGCGTGTCCCCTGGTATCACGTTCCTCACGTGGCTAATATTTTGAAGATATTAGATGTTGATGTTGGATTAGATACGGCTAACGGGTTCATTAAGATTAAACTATACCTCGATTCTATTATTTGTGAAATGCCAATTACTGAAACCAGTACATACATGGTTTTCACTTCCAAATATTTCACACTTTCATATATTTCACACATTTTGTGTCATATATTCTTTATGTCTTTGAAATGTCACCCCTCCTATTTAGGCTAAGATAACTGTACCCCATCCCAATACTAGCAATCCTTCTTTAACCGCCAAGGTCATATCGAAGAAAGACCGGAGATAGAAAGGCCAAAAACACGGACAATCCAATATTCTCCCTTTTATGTTTCAAGCTTTTCAGTGCGGACACTTGAACATATGAAAACTAAGCAGCCAAGTGGGAAGAAAATTTGCAGCTGTCTAACAAGATATATTTGTCCGTTGGGGTGTAAAAGTTAATGCTACGGCAAAGTTAAACTCAGATGACCTTGTTCATTTGGTCTTCTTTAGACAAGGTAATTTTTTATACGCTTTGATGAGTATCTATGATTTTGGCGAACTTGCTAGACAGTACTTAGAGTGGTCTACATCGGGCGTGCTGCTTCTTCCATTGAAGTCTCAAGCCATCAATTCCTAATTCGGTGGAGAATCTGAGATTTTCTGCAAATTCAACAAGAAAAAAACACACTTTTCACGTGCTTTAGTTTCTTCGATTCCTGTTTCTCATTTGGCTAGCGTGACACACTCAAGGGCATCAGATTTCTACAGAAACAACCACAAGCATACCCCAAATCATTAAGCGCCATCAAATGTCACTTCCGTCGTCTTCGACGAAGAAAATTGCTATTTAGATCAGCACATTGTCAATATCCCGAACTTTTTATAGTCATTACTATCGGGTTGATGTAATTGACATGGATGTCAAACACACATGACAAATGGCATCCTGTGTATTACAATTGTAAGTCAAATGGTGCTCATTTCCGGTTGGAGGTGTTTGGCAGAAAAATCCAGCCGAATGGCAACGACAAACTGTGTGTTTTATGCCAAGGGTGAAAGTAAGGATTTTAAGTAAATACATTCTGAGTATTTACTGTAGCCTTGTCATTGTTGTAGTATTGGCAATGGGTTTGTTCTTGATATTGAGTAATTCCGTCTTCCCTAGGCAAGTGTAGAGAGGCCGATTCGTGCCATAACAGTTTCTGCCCTAACGTGTTTTTTAAATACAAACCTACATGAACACTGAAACAGCATGCTTAGCTTTTTACAAATGGTCTTTCATACCTTCTGAAGTGATAATAAATGTCTCAATATATTAGAGTCCTTATTCCACGAAGACATTTAGCGCTGTCATCCTCACATATGCAATTACGGGGAGTTTTCTGTACCACACGAGTTTCCCCGCACTAAGGTTACTTCCGTCTTTGATGCCAATGTGGAGACTCCCGCACGCCGCACAGTTAAAAATAGTTTCATCCCTCAGAATTCTGGTCTGGCTATTGCACTCATTTATCACACCCACCCAGACAATACAAACACACACACACACACACACACACACACACACACACACAAAACGCATAAACATACGTAAAATTCATATTCTTACTAAATGTAAGTAATATAACTCAGTTTCATACCAAAACAGATAACAAATAATTCCGTTAGAAAAAAAATACATTTAATGCAAATGTTCAGTATGTTCAAAACTTTTCATAGTGGGAATTAGCGGGAACTTTGATAAATTAATGCGTGATTGAACATAAACATATACATTAAACCTATGTTTAGTCACTTTACGTACAGCGAACATTTACGAGAATGAACAAAATAATTATATTTCGCGAACATGGAGATATTCTTACGTAGTCTTTTCTTTATTTTGTACACTTCATCGCCTATCAGGAAGTAACAGTGATATCACGACACATCAAAGCGTCCTGAGATGTCTTTTAAAACATGCCAAATTGTCAACGATCTAACTTCTATGCGTTATGGCAGATCAAAAGGGCAGAAATGTTCCCGTGTAGGGAGACATTCTAACAAAAATTTACCTGGTAACGCACCACTTGCAGCAAATGAGGTGCACGTATTACGCAAGATAAGTGCAGCCTTGTCTCATTTATGGCAGTAACGTCGCATTTTGAAACGAACCAAACTTTTTTCCGGTCAGCCTATATAGAATGTATTTGTGGGTCGACTCGATCGTGTGCTTCCCTGGTAACCCCATCCTTTATCTCGTCGAGCCTGATTGCTATTTGTGACCACGCCCTCAGTGATCTGGACGCCGTCCAAGAACCAGCTCGCTGTCTGAGACTCGAGCACTCCACTCTCGGTACATCGCGCAGTGAATTGGCGGTTAGCCGTCAGGGTACTCGGTATGGTGAAAGTCACGGCGACTGTAGAATGAAATTGAAAACAAGGCCATTCATTTTGTAAAGTGAAAAATATTAATGTATTTTAATGACCCTATTTACCTCAAGGAAAGCATCTATTTGTTTAGGTAATTTTTAATCTGTTAAAATATGTTAACGTCACGCCCAATTTCTGAAGCGAGACTTCGTTGCGGCGAAGAGTCCAAAAATTACCCAATACAACAACTTAAATAGTATTAATCGGTTTACCTATACCCGTTCTTTATTTCAAGAGGGACATTATTCACGCAAAAATTATCCCTTGTTCAGTATTCTATATGAATCCTGCCCACAATATTGCTAAAGTATCTTTCTAAACCATTTGGACAAGAAAATGCTGACAAATATACTATATATACTATATAATATATACTATATTATACTGTAGTTGCATGTCGATACGAAAATTGTTTGAAGCGTGAGAATAATATACAATTCCATGAGAACTTATAATAATAAGAAATGTAAGGGAGGTTATCTTACCACACGAATGCAGCAAGAAGAGTAGGATTCCACCCGTGAGTGTAGCTTGTGCCATGTTGGTCCTCCGAGAGTCCAAGTTCGCCATCTGCAAGAAAATTAAAATAAAGATGTTAGAGTAAATATATATCTTATTTGTCGCTATTATGCGATATGAACGTTCAAATGAATATGCTACTTATTTGTGTCGGAATACAAACCATAATGGAGAAAATAAATTCCTATGTCAAGGTCTTAAAAGTCAAGAATACCAGGTCTTCATTGCTATTATTGCAAACCACCTCTCCTATAAGAGGCAATATCAAATTCAATATCAAATTCAATATCAAATTCAAAATCAAATACACGTGGGGCGAAGTTCGTGTACTTCTTGAAGTGTTCCCACCATAATCACGAGTGAAGTCAGAACACGTGTAGCCGGCGATGACTTCTTGTTGAGGCCGTAAGTTTTAGAGTCATTTATATTGTGACAAGATTCTCGTCGGGGGTGTGATCGTGCGGAAGCACGGGCAGTGCTGGTGGTCTAACAAAAATATCACTCCGCTTTAGATAGATGCCAACAGTCAAGTGTCTTGTCGATTTCTGAATAATAAGAAGAGACCGGTTTACGAATATAGCTTTATTTTTCTGTGCAGGTTTTACGACAAGACTTATCTTTACAATCAAACAAGTTGTACGAGGTTGTCCATCTAAGAACAGTCCCCGAGCATGAAATTAGGAACAGCTTGAGCATACAATGTCCCATAATAAAGTACCTTAGGTGCTGGGAGTCTATGTGGGATGTAAATACATCGGTAGGCCGAGCTAACGGTATTAAGGTGGTCCATCTGCAGACTTTGCCGACATATTGTAATATGTTTATACATAATTATATGGTGACCAGGGAATAACGGTGGGTTTTTGTTTTGTTTTGTTTTTTCTACTCCGATTTTCTAATTTTTCATTGCGTCACACTCATTCTACATCCATAAGATCAATTCAGACAATTCCGGGAATTGTATTGTGACCGTCAATGTCAACCACCCCCCCCCCCCCCACCAAAAAAAAAAAAAAAAAAAAAAGTTGCATAGGTTGACTTTCCAATATAGGGTTGGCGTTATGCATGTGGGTTAAATATTCCGCCGATTTGGAAGGTTTTGGAAGGTATTAAGCGATTCTTTTTTTCTCGCTCAACTGCAAGCAAATTTAGAGTGCATTTTCCTTTTCTCTCTATAGTTGTGACTTCGTAATAAGGTTCATAGACTTGCCTTTTTTTGTTTGTTTGTAAAAAGAGGAAAATGAAATACGGAAACTATACTATTATGGGTGATGATTCAAAAACATAAATGTGTCCCAGCATTAAAGAATTATCTTAAAAGTGGTCATGGTATCTCGCAGTGTAGGATTAAAAAACTCTAACTGCAAGTTTCTCAGAGTATCTCCGAGTATCTCCTAGTATGAGGATTGTACATGCCTACAGGAGATTACGACCGGCAACCAGATACTAAGGTGTGATAGAATAATTATTGTCTAAATGATAGCAGTCATTGGATAAACACATTACGAAGTTTGTGTGGCAGGATGTGAGTCAAGACTTAACACTTTGTCGCAGAGCCAAATATTAACAACTAGCTGCATTTAAGATAATAAAATATATGTATTGCTACAAAAGTATTCATAGACAAAGACATGTTGTAAGAGTGACAGGCTCAAAAATCTGTTGCTCTTACATTGCTACAGACTCTTTAAGAATTGGAAAGTAAGCTTTGAAAATAATAGGGATGATAATCTACCATAGCAATTTACAAAAACAAACTAAGCACCTTGATTAAATGCTCATTTCCGCAAGATATTACAAATAATTGGCATACAAAAGTTTTCATGAGTTTCTCCTTTGACATGATAATTTTCAAGGCTTTGATATGAAGGAAAGAATTTGATGGTAAAACGGATACCATCATCAGCAACACATCTCTCTCTCTCTCTTTCTCTCTCTCTATATAATATATTCATATAATATGCATAACATAATAGTGTATACTATATAATTATGCATATATGTATTCATAAATAGCCGTCTCTGTGTTTTGCACACAGTTATGTAACTATACATAATGAAGCCAGCATTGCACACCTTTCTTTTCTCACTTCATGACATTATACAAAGTTCTATAAACACTCAGAATAATATAAACACTTACCCATCGTGTACAGCTCTACTCTTAATAGATATTGGATGGCTTGATTACCACATCGACAGTAATACTGTGTCTCAATTCATTGTTATATTAACACTGCTGGAAAGAATACAGTGTCCCACAGTGGGAAACACAATATGAAACACAGTTTGAAATCTCTTCACACTGTTAAATTCGAGCATTTCAACAACGTGAACACATTGTGAATCATCAATTTACAGTGTTAAATCATCTTCACACTGTTAAATTCGGTTGTTTTCACGTAGTCGGCTATGTGAACACATTGTGAGACACAGCACTCTTTCTAGCAACATAAGCTAGTTGTTTAATGTTGTTGACATTTATTTCCTGAATCCAAACACACCATCACTGCTCCTCTGGTGGCAAATAACAATTCTTAAAGGTGCAAGAGATATAAAGCTTTGTAATCTTCACAGTCATCATCGGTCTATGGCAGGGAAGCTCGCCTCGATAGCAAATTCGCATGTAATTTGATGCTTTTGCTGTTCTAGCACTTTAATAGTCGTGATGAGTATGTTATGCTCTCGGTTGACTTTTGCCCACAAACCGAGTCTTTGTCACACAATGTTCCCACGATTGAATTAGTGGGAATGTGCGATACAATCATGTAAAGACATTGAAAGATGTCATGTACGCCACGTCACCTATCACCCCTCACACACACACACACACACACACACACACACGCTGTTTTTTCTTATTCCTTACTATGCCGTGAATTTATCAAGATGAATATGAAAATTATTTTCATTTTGCACAATTCTGACGCCATGCCCATTTGCAGTCACGTCTTGCCAGAGTAAAGGATCAAATCCTGTCCTCAATTGTACACTTTGGTCGCAACACTATACAATTTTAAATTCAATAAGTCAGTAGAGTGCGCTCCCGTTATGACGAATACAGTTAAAACGAAATGTCGTTTCCGAAACGAAAATTCAGGTTCCGAAATTGTAATTTTCTTTGATATCTTCACACATTTCCTTTTTACGACCGTAACGAAATGTTGATAAAATGAAAGAAAACTCGGTCCTGAGGACTTCAATTATAACAGGAGTCACGGTCAGCTGTATTCACATATTTTCCACAAATATGTATTATGTATGTATATATATATATATATATATATATATATATATATACATATATATGTGTGTGTGTGTGTGTGTGTGTGTGTGGAGTGTATTACATTGGCGTCTGTCGTAACACCACATCAGATGACATCTCGTCAAAACTGCCCACATCAAAGACATGGTGGAATTGGAATTCAACCTTTCATTGAATCTTCCTTCCTACAAGACACATTTTTCTTTTCAGAAGGATTATTTGACAATACAACGTCAAATCTGAAAAAAAAATCTCCCTATTTTCAGGTTATCATGACTGGTGTCGTTATAGTTTGGCAGTGAATGGCCGTATCCCATGTCCCTTTAGAAGCCATTTCCCATTTTGCTACACTATACAATGACTAGTGGACACAAGTTACATCCTGAACTATCCAATTTCAGATGTTTGGAAAATAAACTCATGAACACTAACCTATAGAGTTATACTTCCTTATTAGTGTTTAATGAGAGAGTCCGGTCCTTCCTGTTATCGTACGCTTAATTCAAAAAACATTAAACATGACACCGCTTTCTTTTGTCAACATATCAATCTGATATGAATGTCACATTTATTTTGTTTTCATACACTTCGGTTACATCAGGTATAAGGTGTACACAGTGCGGTATCACTCTGTACATCAGACAAGTATCGCTGGGTCGATTTCTCTGAGCATGTGCATTATGATCTGAATTCCTAATAAACGAAATAGATTTAATGCACATATTTCGGGTTTCAACAGGTTTTTCTTTTTCCTTTTACTGATTGGAATGTTTAACACCCATGGTGTTAGTGTCTTAAATATTGAATATTCCACTTTATATTTCGTTTGTAAAATGACAATTGAATTTCTTTTCGAAACGTATCCATCACGACTTGTTACTGAAACATATTAAGGAAATATTTTCCCTTTGCTTTCTAAAAGACATGAAAGAGGGAAGTCAAAACTGCTTTCACTTAGCTAAGAAAGTAGAATGTTGAGTTTTCTTTCTATTTTCTTTATACGTTGCGATTGTACATGAGGAAAATAACTACCACACATAAAGTTAACTTTGATATACCGGATATTTTTGATATGCACTCTAAAAGACCCCGAGTCAGAACTGACCCGGAACTGGGTCCGTTGGGGTCATACACCATTCCGGGTCAGAAATGACTTGGAATTTGGTCATGAAGACCCCGAATGGGGTCACCCTCACCCAATTCATGACTCTGAGTGGGTCATATCTGACCCCATTCCTTGTCATTTCTGACCCGGAACGGTGTGTGACCCCAACGGACCCAGTTCCGGGTCAGTTCTGACTCGGATGTTTTAAGAGTGTGTATTTATTTCTGCACTTTCATGACAAACGTAATATACAAGCATATTTTTCTTTTGTACCAATCATGGCATCTTTTAAAAGAAGAATAAACAGACATGGTGAATACAAATATTGACAATTATCTCATACAAATTACACGTTTCATTGATAAAAATTTTAATGATACAATCTAAGGGGGCAATTGTTAAAAAAGACTGTATCCTATAAGCTTGCGCTTGTTGGTGGAAACAGCCAAGTTGACTATAAATGATGTTTATCCAAGGTGAGTATTGGGGATGAACGGAGCGTATATGAGCGAAGATATTCATACGAACAGAACGGGAAAGCGCAATAGAATATATAATATTATGTTCATGTATTATCATAGAATGTCCCAGCGTTATGATCGGCCATGGGACACGTACCAAAAAAGAAGAAAAAAAATCATGACAAATTAATGATGGTATTGACACAAGTTAAGCCATATACAGTTTTGTACACGAAATGTGGGTTGACGTTTTGTTTTTGAAAATAATAGAGCAGCTTTCAATATTTCAAGATGAAAGCAATCAATCTATTTTACTCTACGATTCACACTCAGTCATGTTGAATTATACAAATTCATCGCAGCACAACAGACCTTTTATTTCCGGTTACCCTGCTTCCATGAAGATGATGGAAGTGAATATGAGACAAGATCAAGATCGAGGGGTGGGGGAGATTGAGGAGGGGAAAACTAGGAAATTTTCAGACATTTCCTGTGACAAGAAAGCATTGCAGTGTCGGGAAGCACGGATCGGCGACCCAATAGCATCATATCACTAAGTGTGTGTGTGCATGCTACCTATATCGTGTAGTTCAATGCAGTTTGAGTATCGAAATCACATTTCATGTCACAGTTAATAAGTACAAAATTGTTGTTCAAAAAGTCATTTTTATTTCTATCCTTAGATATCAGTATTGTCTATACCACGTTCAAAGTGACATTTCGTAAATTGATTAGCATTCCTTGAATGGAACGAGTTCAGCAATGTTAAATGTAATGAAATATCTAGGAAAACGGCTCCTTTGTCCATGAAACAAAAACCTGAAAATTATGTAACTCATTAAAGAATTGGAAATATTACAAACAGTACATACAATTGGTAGCATTATGGTATTCTAATTACTTTCATAATCATTTTCATATCTATTCGAGTACACCAGAGTAGTCATTCAGTAGAGGTAATCTTAATTTACGTTTGGAAACATAAAAAGAATGCACTCCTTCGAAATAGCTACTTTATTGTGAAATCATTCCACTGTTTAGGTCCAGTAAGCATAGCTTTATTTTTTAGCGAAACTGTTGTTTTTTCTTCGCTGAATAACTGTTCAAGTAGGTGGAAATCCACTCCGACGAGTGTTATATGTATCAACCATTTTTTTTTTCCTTTAGAACATATTTTGAAATACTGATGGTAAGTTATTCATGGACGATAGGTACATTAAGTATAAAGTGGACAATAGGCAATAGTGGTATTAGGTATTTCATACGAGTCAACATGCTAAGTTACAACTCAAAACTTGAAAGCTGCCGTTATTTCATTGCTAGCCTATACTAAACTGAACGTGCTTGCTGGTTTTTGTGAAGGTTCTGTTAAGATGTATCTAAAGTGCAAAGTCTCTTGAGTAGGATTACGTGATAGATGGTGGTTTACTGGTCGGCAGCAAAGCCTGGCTGATCCCATGTCATCATAACCCACAAAAAATTGTAACTATTTGTTCAATTATAAATCTACAAATGCAATGTCGTGCGCGATATTGCGGTGCATAATCTGGGTCATCTAGGGATCGCTTGGGCATTGGACGGGTATCGTCTGCATTCCCTGTGTCCAATCTTCAGGTACCTGCCACCTGGTTGAGAATTAGCACACAAAGAGAAAAATAAGGTTGTATAAGAAAAGACGTATGCACTATGACACAATCGTACCGTTAGCAATTACACTTTTGTTTATTGTTTCGTTTTTATTTTTATTTTATCGTAAGAAAGGTGTCCAAATGCTAATTGCATGCAGTCATGCTTACCCTTGATTGTCCGTGATTGTGAAGTCTAGTCTGTGATAGATAGCTGCAAAGAAAAACAGATTTAAAGATGTTAATTACAGCCAAATTATCATGTTTATAGCAACAAGTCAAGCGATAATTATCATTCATACGGCCAGTGATGTAAATACACAAATTCGATAACATTCAGCTGTCTATTACTCCACGAAGGAAGTAGAGTGGGAATACATGAAATGATAAAAGGTTTATTCTAATCGTAATAAAGTCGTATAACGACTGATGACGAGAGACTTTGTTCCATATGTTAATTTGGTTCCTGTGCTGGTAAGCATCGGACTCTACTGCCTGCATATCGGAGGGGCCTAGGCCGTTTTAACGGCTGAGAAGTCTGCTCGAGACAATGAGCCGGATTGGCCAGAAGATATGATATTTTAAGCAGGCAAATAGACGTACCGACAGCTGACCAAGGATACTCATTACAATTTTCTTTTGAAAAAAAAAATTATAAAAGGAAAAGAAATTTATAGATAAGTGTTTGGCGTAAATATTCTAAAGAGAATGGAAAACGCCACTAAACACAAAACAACAACAACAAACAACAACATTTGCTCCAGAAAGAATGACTCTCCGATAAAGAAATATTTATGCATAATAGTTTATAAATACAATGATCTACAATCACCTCGATGGGAGAAGACAGTTGTTTTCGTCTAATGACTGCAGTAACACACACCATCAGTGATAATATGATGACGATAATCGACAATGCTGCAGTGGTGGATTCCTGGTGCAACACCCCTTCTACAGTTTCCATCTTTGGACATAACTTATCTAACGAGAGACGATAAGGTTTGTAATAAAATAATTACAGGGTCAACATTCTCCATAATGATGAGCAAAATATACGAATTCAAGTTGATGACCAGTTAAGGTTAACCTTTCCAATATAGATCATATGGTGTTTTTGTTTCTTTGTTTGTTTCTTTGTTTTATGACAGGGATGGGAGTCAGCGACCCATACTCACATTACTTTCTCTACAGGTCAACTTGTGAATGTGTTATATCAGAAAACCCGACAGACGCCCTTCAGTATACCGCCATTACTGGTACTTCAAATTGACTGTCTCGTGACCGATTTTTGAGCTCTGAACTCACCGATATTGGATAAGGACAGGACAGATTGTTAATTAGAGCAATTGGGAAAGACGAAGGACATATATAGGCATCTATAAGATGTAAACACACGAAGCAGTTTTTTTTTTCATATTTCCATTGTTTCCTGAAAGAATCATCAAAGAAAACCAAAAAGAGGAAAGAGAAAAAGAAGCCTTTAACGTGGAATTCTGAGTTAAAATATAGACAAAAAAAACCCTACAAGCATAACAATTGTGAAAATCTGGTATTTACTCATTTGTTTATTCATTCATTGATCTATTTATTCATTTGAAAAACATTTACATTGATCATGTAAGAAAAATGTAAAGTGTAGAAGTGAATTTAAAACAATGTTATTGTTTTTTCTTCGCTGAATAACTTCCCAATAGAGATCAGTCAGATATATTGGGACTTCAGACTGGTGCATAATTGCATTCGAAAAAAAGAAAGAAATATAGAACCTAACCTCCACAATGGTATCTTTACAAATATTGAATCAATGCAAATACAATTTCATCATAAGAAAATTATAATTGATTACCTACATCTTACAGAAAACCCTATCCAATTTGCTTCAGTTGTGGTCAAAAAGAAATGATGACTTTTGAGGAGCATGTCAAGAATCCCTTCCCTCCATGTTCTGTCCATTATTTTCACACATTATGCAGTTTCATGAGCATCCAAGTGCTAAACTTGGGAGAATTAGACCAATGACATGCTTTACAACGATCCACATTTCTCTGTGACCACTTACAGTAACCAAATTGAATGGGGTTTTCTGCAAAATATTGCTAAGATGTTGTATTCTTAGACCCTGAAATAGCATTTAGACAGTTTAAACATATTGCAATTTATCGATGCGAAAATCCAATTGGGTGTTTTTGTTTTTGTTTTTTCTTTTTGAGAGGGGGGGGGACATACTGTATGGTAAGTTGTGAGATTATGACATCCACTCAAGATCAGTTGCAAATTTATATTTGCTGTTCAAGAAGAGTTTAATAAAATTCGCCAAGCTTTGCAAGTTCATATTACAGCTTCCTAAGTTATTAACCTATTCTGATGAAATTGTCTATATTGTGCCTATAAATCTTTTAACTGATCTACAATCCTGCTTCAAACCCAAACTATACGCAGTTAGGTAAACGCTTTCTCGCCTCAGTAGCGGTGACACTAAAGAAGTTAAATTTGAGTCATATTGGTGAAGATCACCATTCCAAACAACATAGAGTTGATCTTATTTGTGATAGGGCCTATTCTGTGGATAAAGGCTGCAACCTTTTCTTCATTAAATTTATAAATCAAAGGTCATTACCTTCTGGACAAATCAGATCGAGTGAAGTACTCGAGCTGTGTACGTTGCTTCCGTTACACATGACATTTATGCACTTTTTGAGTAGCTTACTGTCGATCACGATTTCGAAAAAGTCGAAAGTGTCTTTATGACACGTGATCGTCAGTTTGTTTTCACTCACTTGATCGTGCGTCACGATGGAGATGATTTCATGTAGATCTGTTGTAACTAAAATGGGAAAAATCATTTTGATACAAAATTATACCGGCAATGTGTCCTAAAATATTAGACGTGGATTGTGACTCAGTACTGCGCACTTTCAAATTCTGGGTCACTTGTATCACATGAAAGTCAGGTTAATGGCGCCATTTTTTGTGTGACCCAGATGATTAGAGCCTGCGTAGATGCAAGCATTACGAATTCAAGCCTCTTTTTTATGCCAAACTTTAGTTCATTTGGCGACTACCGAAAATGTAAAATTGCAAATAGTTCAAATGAACCTTTCCACTAGATGCAGCGATGACCCAGAATGACATACCATTGTTCTATTCCTTTATTTTTTTCTAAGGTCGTTGAGTATAGTGATGATGATGATGATGATGATGATGATACAAACAAGACTGTTTCAGTGCTTACCATATCCTGTCTGACAGCAGATCTTTCAACCGATGTAGAGCCAACTCCATTTTGGCCGATGCAAGTCACTTTAAGAACACTTGTCTGGACGAAGTGCTATGATAAAGGAAGTGACTTCTGACGACAAAATTATCTCCTGGTCTACCTTTATGATGAATGTGTGGATGGGAGGGTAAGGCTGATCACGTGGTTTCTGTTGACACGTGACCAAAAGGTTTCCTTCAGGATGGTTGGTGTCCAGTTAAGTGTTAATGAAGTCTGATTGACAGGGCGTCTGTTGCAGGTACAGCTATCCATGGTAACGAATCAAGTGAAGGTTTTATGAGATACATGTATTTGTATCATAATAATAGCAACGTTCTTTAGCCAATACCTGCACTAGAACGTAAGAAATTATATCAACGTCATCACTAATTTCCATGGCTTTCTTTACGAGCTCATGCAATCAGAAAAAGACTAAATTGCCTTTCAAATAGAAGATTCATACTGTAGGAATGACTCCTGTCAAAAGATAAAATCGATTTTAAATTTCATTACCACAAGGCATCCATAGACTTACAGTTGAAATCAACTATATAATCAATTCTAACTCTTCATAAAACAGGGCCCTGTCCTATTAATTCATGGACACAATTCTATGCTCTTCTCTGCACACAAAAACATCACTATTTAAACGTGGACGACACTTAAAATAAACACATGTACACTCACACGCACACTCACACTCACACATAATCGAAGCATCTGACGTTAATATTATGAACATAATATTATTATGGACAACAGTTGAAAAAGATGAAAATGATTTAAGTTTTAGACAGTAGATGGACGCTGCCGTTGTATTTCTCAGTCTTAGCCTCCTTTACACGACACGTCCACACACCAGCGGGAAAGAGGAGAAAGACGAGTTTCAGGTGAAGACGATCTCGACAGCACGACGCCACCAACGGTTATCTCATACAGTGTGATGGGTGGAGATGATTGGTCGTGAGGTCTGGAGTCAACGGTTATCTCATACATTGCGATGGGTGGAGATGGTTGGTCGTGAGGAGTCACGTGACAAACAATGATAAGACCAGGCTCAACGTCAGGATCCGGTTGATCGTAAAACCTGATGTTTATCACACCTACCGATCTCTTAATCCAAACAGAATTAAGTAAAATATTCGTAACATATTGTGCAAGTTCTCTGTAATTTAGTGGACTTAACTGCTGAATAGCAAGGCCCAAGGGTATACTATTCAGGTAATTTCATTCATTAGAAGACTTCTTCAATTCAATTCAATTCAAAGTTTATTTCATTTTTCGACAAAACATATGATTCACTTCTTTTGGTAACAGAGAATGAGGTAAATAGAACATAGAGAAGTGAAAAGACTGTACAACACTTGAGGACCTATTATAGTAGTCATACATAGTATAGTACAAAAGAAACAGAAGTGATCAAAGTGAAGTACATGTATACCGTTGCATAAAGTGCGAAAAATGGAGGGACCCACTAAAAAGACAGAGCTTGTAGTGTGTGGGCCCCTCTGAAAAAGAACATCGATGGAAAGATAAATTGAATCATCTTAGATACAAAAAATAACAAAGTGGAAGAAGTCTGGAAGCCCGCTGAAAATTAGATTACCAGATATACACTTTCATAGATGTGAACAAACATGAAACAGGACTAGACAACAAGATAACTACTGAAGAAAAGGTTGTACAAGACAAAACGGGATGGACAAGACTGATAGTGGGGGGGCCTTGCATGTGTTATTTTTGATTTTCAGTTCAAGTTGATGTAAAAGTTTAATTTTTGGTACCATTGTAAAGGTAATTGTCTATAGATCAATATTGGTTCGAGTGTCAAGCACACAAGTAAGAAATACTCAAAATGGCCGCCAAAATCCAAGATGGCCGCCAACTTCTAGACTTTTGTCAAAAAATTGGATAAAACTCTCCATTTGAAGTGATTTAAGTGCTGAACCTGATATTTTCAAGGGTAATGAGATTATTGGACACATTTAGAAATAAAAACAATTAATGCCTTTCGCTTAATTTGCATAAATTTACATAAATTCCATTTTTAAAGCTTTTTCCTTAAAAAAAATACAATTATTTAGAGACAAAATGTATATAAACAAGGCAAGTGCCAAATTGTGTCTCGCCCATTCGCGTACAAGGAATTAATATTTTTTTATAACTCCCAGAAGTTAATTGACCTACTTATGACCTTTGACCTTGTGGTGACCTTCAACACCCCAAGGGACATTTACCATCCACGTTTGGTCACAAACGAACAAAGGGATCAAAAGTAATGAGCCATAATCGAAACATGCCATAAAAACATAACATTGGACCCTCAAAATTTGTTGACCCCTTTCTGTGACCTTCGACCTTGTGATGACCTTTAACTCCCCAAGGGACATTTACCATCCAAGTTTTGTCACAAACGGACATAGGGATCAAAAGTTATGAGCCACAATCAAAATGCGCCCTAAAAACATAACATTGGGCCCTAAAAGTTTGTTGACCCCTGTCTGTGACCTTTGACCTTGTGACGACCTTCACCTCTCCAAGGGACATCTTCCATCCAAGTTTGGTCACAAACGGACCAAGGGATCAAAAGTTGTGAGCCATAAACGAAATGCGCCCTAAAAACTTAACATTGGGCCCTAAAAGTTTGTTGACCCATCTGTGACCTTTGACCTTGTGGTTACCTTCAATTTCCCAAGAGACATCTACCATCACCCAAGTTTGATTGCCATTGTAGCAACATGTGCTGAGTTATGTGTGATAAGAGAGTCTTGCAAGTAAACTTTAACGTATGACCTCAAATGACCTTTGACCTTATCATGTGACCTCTTACGGCACCATAACATGAAGGTACCCCCAGTGCATCCATCACCCAAATTTGATTGCCATTGTAGCAACATGTGTCGAGTTATGTGTGATAAGAGAGTCTTGCAAGTAAACTTTAACGTATGACCTCAAATGACCTTTAACCTTATCCTGTGACCTCCAATGGCACCATAACATGAAGGTACCCCCAGTGCATCTATGACCCAAGTTAGGTTGTAATCCAAGCAACTTATGTGAAGTTATTTGTCAAAAGAGAGTCTTGCAGGTAAACTTTAACATAGAAAAGAGAGTCTTGCATATCTGTACTCTTTAATATATGACCTCAAATGACCTTTGACGTCATCACATGACCTCCGACAACACCATAACATGAAGATACCCCTAGTGCTTCTATCACTGAAGTTTGGCTGCCATTGCTGTAACAGTTGCCAAGTTATGCATCATAAGAGAGTCTTGCAGGTAAACTTTAACATTTGTGACGGACGACGGACGGACGACATTTGGATCCCTTAGTCTCGCCTTCACCTCCGGTGGGCGAGACAAAAAGGAAATAATCACAAGGAAATGATAATAAGGAAAGAATTACAGCGAAATCTTCCAGAAATGTCCTAAAATATATTTTCAACACATCCGATGAATAGGGGGTCAATAGCTCCATGTTTTACAGAGGCATTATACTCCAAAGAAAGGTCTTGGAACTGCTAGCGCACCCACGTGACTATTGTGATAAAGTATACCTGCTTTCACCTATCTGAGACAACAAGTTGTACAAATCCTGATGTGACGGATATGATGACTGAAACATTAGAACAATATGTGATCAAGAAAACTGTCAACCATACACGCCTAGAGGAAAGAATACCAGAACACATCCCTAGTTTGACAGAGGAAAGACCTAGTTTAAATCGTTTGTTAAAAGATGCTAAAAAGGTAATATCAGATGCAACTCGAACACCATGTGGATGAGGCAGTACGGATATCATTAATGGCAGCATTTATTCTCAATAAAGCTGTTTGGGATGAAGAAACCGCATTCAGGTTTGATGATTTTTTTTTCCCCAAAAGGTTCCAAAGAACATCTGTATTTCTTCCGTCAACTCCTCTCAAAACCCAAATCAATGCCATAAAGAGAATTCCTGAAGATACTCTGTGAGTCAGAAAGCCATGCTAAATATGACTTCTCTTTCTGCGAATCTGAATTGTGAGCTGCCTCTTCCAGTGTTTTTGTTCCTCAGATTGCTTTCCCAAACAAGGAGGAAGAAGCTGGACTGTAGAACCAAGGAAGTTCAAGAGCATGGTGTTCCAACTGGCTTGAATTATATAATGAGCTGTCAGTTTTCAATAGATGGACAATCAAATCATCAAAGACCTGAAATTTCACCTAATGATAAAACATAATCATACAACTAAAGTCAATCCTGTCCAGAAATATGTGAAAAAGTGTAAATCAGAGCTATATCATGCGAAATGTTTGAAGCTGTGTCCTCCGGGAGAGCAGATTTTATCATTTTCTGCTTCATTCCGTGGTACAATGATCAAGTATAGTTCCTTATAGATTATCATTTAAGCTTAGTGGCAAGTCCAGTCGAGTAATTTTGATTCTTATTTCGTCAATTCTTTCACAAACATTGTTTCAAAGAAAATAAGACAATGTGGCTCCATTCTCTCGAACCTCCTTGGTGGAACTACTTAACAAGTATAGTCTCAGCGTGTCACACAATAAAGTCCTTAGCACTGAATCTAGATTTACAGAGGCTGTCGTTGGCTGTTGCAGATTAAACAAGGAACAAAACTTGTATAGACTGTGCAACAAATTGCATCAAGACATTTTCACAGTTTCAGTCCTGGATAACCTGGATCACAGTCCCACACCACGTACTGCAATAAAGCTCATCCTTCCAGGGAACTGGCGTCTTAATATTTCAGTTTAACTCATCACAAAAGCCTGGGTTGGACAGAGAATGCTTACGAATCAACTCATAGAAAGCAGGAACATGCAGCAGTGAACCCATCCTTCCTCGTTCGTACATGTTTGCACCACCAGTGGGCCAAAATTTTGTCACCCAACCTCCCATGAAAGATGCGCAACCGTTTGCAGTAGTAACGAATTTGCTTGATGAGGAGAAACAGCACGAACAGGCATAGATGACTGCATTTCTATGACATCCTAAGATAAAGAAATACACACTCCAGCGTCATAGTCTTCCTACCATGCAGCTCAACACTGTTGGACAACCAGGGACCCCCCCCCCCCAAAAAAAAAGCAAAACATTGAAGCCTCCTTGCCACTTTACCATGAAAAGGCCGCCTCTCTATGAATGATTTCACATGGAGTGAAACGGGTGAAAGAGAAAACTGCGCACCCCGACTTACACCAAGTCCCTGTGTTGGTAGTTGACCAAGCACTGTACGACCTTGCATAAAAAGGCAGCTGACCTTTCCTACTATACTATCGCGGAGGGGATGGGGAAGAGTTTTTCATTATGAATCTTCCCCACACACACCTACATTGTCATCCAAAAGGTAGCTCAACTCTTGTACCAAGTCAGATTTGTTGGCATAGAAGATTCAAAAGATAGTGCCATTCATGTCAGCAGGGAACCACTCGCACCAGATTGTTGCGACATCATTATCATCGACGGTGTAGCACTGATACGCTCACTTCCTGGTATAACTGTCCGAGGCAACAACTTTACATCAGATTTAAACAAGATGTTGTGCCCAGGTATTTGCCACAACTTGAAGTGATTGTCAAGATTAGAGATTGTCTGGGACCAGTATCAAGCAAAGGAGGGACAAGAGAATAACTTGGAAAGGGCACATGACGAGTATCTGGGTCCGCAATAATTCCGGGAAATTGTCATGTCAAAAGTTTCTAGCAAATGATAGCAACAAGGAGGATCTTTATTCTCATTCTTGTCCAGGAAGATCATAGGAGAGCATTTTGCAGATGACAGAGTGTCTATGTCATGTCAGGCAATCAAGTGCTCCATGCTGGAAACGGTTCACCGATAGATCAGTGCAAATTGACACACGTCGTAGTACATCTGCCCAATGCTCTCTATTCTTCATCACTTGGAATGATGTATACTGGAGACACTAATGCTGTCGCAATCCTTCTAAGTGATTTCCATAACATCAACGCTCTAGTCGAAACCGACTAAAGAAATCTGGATCTCCTTCAAAATGAGAAATACAACTAAATGATCTCCCTGAACAGTATAGCCACAAACCTGGGTGCGACAGTGTGCATGCCATGACCCTTTTCCACGCATAAACTGGATCAGATAGTACTTCTTCCTTCAAGTTCAAGGGTAAGCGATCCCTCTGCATGTTGATGCATGAAATGCCGTTCCCATGGGACAATTTGCTAGTATTGTTGACAATCCTTTACTTTACTGAATCACGTGAAGACAATGATGTTGACCTCGTCCAAGTAAAGTTGTTCTCACAGAAGACTATGGACGTGGAGAGAATTCCTCCATCCAGAGATGCTTTGTATCCACATCTAAGAGAATTATTTTTCAATCGAATGCCTGGGTAGCAGCCAACATGTCTATCCTTTCTCCTGTCGTAGGTGAGGGGTTATAGACTTGTAGGTTGATATCTAAGCTGCAGATCCAGTTCAGGGTAGCATCGCGTACTTGCTTGAATAAGTTCTTTGAGCCCTGCTGGGAACTTCGGCAGGTGGCAGTCTTCCACAATGTGGCGCAGAGTTTGGAAAGGATGGCCGCAGTCACACGCTGGGCTAGCCAAGAACCCCATTTGTGTAGACGGTGACATATATCCTTGCATGGAGGTTTCAGATGAGGTTTAGGGTGAGCCACTGTTTCTGAGGGAGGTTGGAAGCCCTCTGGCTTTAAAGTCAGGTCAGTGATGGTGTTGCACGTGACTTGAGTTGTGTTCGAGACAGCATCAGACCAGCATCTGCGCCATTCACTTTTGGAGTCAATGTGTTCCAGCGTGATGGAAGGAACATCTAGACTGGCTGCGGTATTTCAGGCGCATTGGTGGCAAGTTGTTCAGGTCGTCGTGGATTTGGAGGTCAGGGTCAGCATTGATGGCATTGGCGACACTTACCATCCTTTCCATCCTGCGTAGGAAGGGGGGAGTGATGTGTGCCAAAACAGGCAGCCAGTGAAGAGGGTAGACTTGAGTGCACTCATTTCGTGTGGCAGCTTTTGGCCAACGAAGACGAGCAGTACTCTGCAGTTGAGTAGGGGAGGGCCAGTGTTGCAGTACGGAGAGTACTGGCTTTTGAACCCCAAGTGTTGCCTGCGAGTTTCCTGATGATGTTGACCCGTGATTTCAACTTGTCTGCAACTCTCTTTAGGTGTTCTCGATAAGTGAGGTCCTTTGGAAACCCCTTATGCTTCCAGGCTTGCCACAGAAGGCAACCTTCAGCTTAGCTTTGGCAAGATGGTTACTAAAATGGAAAGCAGTAGTGGTAGTCTTTGAAGGGTTGGCGCGAAGTCTCTAGAAGGTGAAGTACTCCTCCATTGTCTTCAGATCTTGGGTTAGGACTTGGCTGATGTCATCCAAGGACCTTCCTTGAGATGTAAGGGCGAGGTCACCTGCATAAGCAAATTTCCTGGATGAAGTGGTGGGCATGTCACTCATGTATATGTTGAAAAGGAATGGAACCAACACAGAACCAAGGGGGGGGGGCATCATTGGGAGTCCTAACAGAGCTGGTCTGTTTACCCAGAGTGACCCTGAATTTTAGACCAAAGACAAGCAGCGCAGAGTAGTCTGGCAATTCAGGATTTGAGAAAATTTCAAAAGGACACCTCGTCTCCACACTGTGCCGTATGCTGATGAAAGGTCTATGAGCGCTAGGCCAGTTTTCTAGCGTCGTTGGAAGCCAGCCTTAATGTTAGTGATGCCTGCCAACAACCTGGCCAATGAACCATGGATGGAAAAAAGAAGACGGCAAGCTGCTTCCCATTTGGACCATGCTACTCCTTGCTAAGGATGTTTTTCACCTGGATGCGAAGTGCACCTGCCCAAATGCCTGCTCTCAGTGCAAATGTGTTAAGACAAAGCTGAAGTGCACGTGTCAGATTGTGTTTACATGCCAGAAGTTGCTAGACTAGAACATTTTTCAATGCGACCACAAAAATATGTATATTTGGATAATTTGTCAACCATTCTGTTACTTTAATGCATTGTGGACGGATTTCTTAGAGCAACTGTTTATGTAATAATGAAAGAAGATATGCTCCCATAATGTCTATTTGTTTAGCAGTCAATTCCTCATACAAGTAAATAAAATTGGTGGAGAGACTGATATTACCAATAGCATAAGTATGAATCTTATGAGGCATGATGCGGAAAAAAAGGAAACTTGAAAGTGGCAGCCATCTTGGATTTGGTTGATATTTTGAATTGAATGCATGCACCAATTGTGTTGGTTTTTTTTTTATTTGATTCCCCACACATGCAATCATAGGTATAGAGACCAAAATCTCCAGTCTAGACTCAATAGTACAAAAGTTACGAGTCACATTGCAAATAAGCTTGAAAATGGCAGCCATCTTCGATTTTGGCGACCATTTTGAATTGGAGATGTGCTCTAATTGTGGTCGTTTTATTTTCATTAAATTGATAATGCATGCAATCATAAGTATAGAGTCCAAAATGTAAATTCTAGACTTAATAGTACAAGAGTTACGAGTCAGAAAGCAAATAAGCTTGAAATGGCAGCCATCTTGGATTTTGGCGGCCATTTTGAATAGAGGATGTGCTCTAATTGTGATCATGTTATTTCTATTCAATTCCTGACACGTGCAATAATAGGCATAGCGACCAAAATCTGAAGTCTAGACTCAATAGTACAAGAGTTATGAGTCGCTATGCACAATAGCTTGAAAATGGCAGCCATCTTAGATTTTGGCAGCCATTTTGAATAGAAGATGTGCTCTGATTTTGCGTTAATTCTATTCATATTCAACTCCTCACACGTGTAGTCAAAGGTGTAGAGACAAATATCTCCATTCCAGACTCAATAGTACAGGTGTTACGAGTCACAACGCAAAATAGCTTGAAAATGGCAGCCATCTTGGATTTTTGCGGCCATTTTGACTAGAAGATGTGCTATTATTGTGTTCATTTTATTTTTATTCAATTCCTCACATGTGTAATCATAGGTATAGAGACCAAAATCTCCACTCTGCACTCAATACTACAAGAGTTACGAGTCATACTGCAAATAAGCTTGAAAACGGCAGCCATCTTGGATTTTGGCGGCCATTTTGAATTGAAGATGTGCTCTAAATGTGTTCATTTTACTCGTATTCAATTCCTGACATGTGCAATCATAGGTATAGAGAGCAAAATCTTCATTCTAGACTCAATAGAACAAGAGTTACGAGTCATAATGCGAAAAAACCTTGAAATTGGCGGCCATTTTGGATTTTGGCGGCCATTTTGAATCTTTTTATGATACATGCTTGACACTCGAACCAAAATTGTTCTACAGATCATAACCTTCAATTTGGTACCAAAATTGAAACTTTTACATGAATTTGAAATGACTGAGTGCCAGGGCACCCCACTATGACAAACTGAAGGCAAAATAGCAGACAAGAATGCACAACAGAAACAGAAACAGAACAACAGAAACAGAAACAGCGATCTTCGGCAGAAGCATGCCAAGAGAAACAAAAGATAGTTGTGGGGAAAAAGTAATATTTTGACGCCTGAAGAAAAGACAAGGAAATAGACAATAGAGGGACGTATGAACAGGAGTAACATACGGAAAGTCAACTTCAAGACGCTATGGGCAAAATGGCATATATGACAACATTGCGAACATCCAGGAAAAAAAATACCATTAATTCTACGAAGAGGCATAGATGACAACATTGCGAACATCCAGAAAAAAAAAAAAACCTTTAATTCTACGAAGAGGGGACAAAGTGAGCAGGTCAGTATGTAAGAAAGAAGGCCAAATGGTTAATTTGGTATTGTAGATTCATACGATTGCAATAAAAAAGATTTCAGTCTCCTCTTAAAAGAACATATGGATGGAGCGTTTTTTATGTGATGATTCAAAGAATTCCAATAATTTGGGCCTACATAAATAAGAGTGTTTTTAGCAAAAATCGTTCTTAAAAGAGGTAAATGAAATTCATTGGAACGCCTAGTGGGATATTCATGAAATGATTGATTTTTGAGGAATATAGAATCAAAAATAGACGGAAGCAAGTTATTACAATACTTGTACATAAATTGCCCTAAATTAAACAAAAACAAATCTGTAATTTTTAAGAGCTTGTTGGAGGCAAACAACATATTTGTATGAGAACGCACAGGGGAATAACAGATAACACGGAGAGCTTTCTTTTGTAAAAGGAACACTCTCTCTAGTAGGTTCTGATGCGTGTTGCCCCAAACTAATATTCCATAATCAAGATGAGGCAATATTAACGACGAATATAACATAAGTAATGATTTTTGTGGAATATAAAATTTCAATCTATTTACAATGCCTATATTACGTGAAATTATATTGCAAACATTATCAACATGTGATTTCCAGGAAAGTGAGACTCTTTGTATAGGTGAGAGTCATCTAATACTATATTTGCACTTAAACTATCAACAGTATTACTAAAAAGCATATATTTCGTTTTTTGTGCATTAAGTGATAGTTTATTGGCCCTGACCCAGTTTGTCACTTTTTTCAATTCAATATTAATTTTATAAACGAGAAAATCAATATCATTATGGGCAAAAAATACATTAGTGTCATCTGCAAAATGAATAAAAGAGAGGTCGTCGGATACGCGACAGAAATCATTGATATAAATAATGAACAATAACGGCCCTAAAAGACTTCCCTGTGGGACGCCACATTTAACTTTTCTAACAACGGAATCATTGTTTTTAATTGTAACAAATTGTTTTCTATCAACTAAATAACTCTTGAACCACTCCAAGGCCTTCCCACGTATTCCATAATGCGATAACTTATAAAGTAAAATGTCATGATTGATAGTGTCGAAGGCCTTGGAGAAGTCCAAGAAAATACTAACTAAATGAGAATGGTTATCGATTGCGTGAACAACTCTATCAACAAAATGCAAAAGAGCATGCGTAGTACTATGTTTCTCACGAAAACCAAACTCAGAATTCGTAAAAACGTCATGTACCTTCAAAAAATTGATCATTCTCTAATGAATAAGTTTTTCTAAGACCTTAGACAATGACGATAATAATGAAATTGGGCGATAATTGCTGACTTCAAACTTATCGCCTGTCTTGAATATTGGGATTACTTTAGCTAATTTCATTTTATCAGGGAACACACCATTAAAAATTGACAAATTAAATATATGAGCAAGTGGATCAGCTATTGAGGAAATAACACCCTTAAGTACAAAATTATCTATCTCATCATAACCAGAACTTCGTTTATTTTCAAAAGAGGAAACTATATCAATAATTTCAAATCTATTAGTTGGTAGAAATAATATGGAATCAGAATTACGCTGACCTAAAAATTCAGTAAAATGAGCCTCTGTTGCAGGAATGTTTTGAGCATATTTTTTGCCTATTTTTGAAAAATAAGAATTAAAAATATTTGCAATATGAAGAGGATCATTAATCAATTCGTCATTCAATTTGATTTTATCAATGTCAGAGTTTTTACTCGGAACATTCATTGCCTGTTTTAGGACTTTCCAAGTATTTTTCATATCAAACTTATATCTCGATAATTGCTTAGAGTAATATCTTTTCTTTTCAGAACGTAAAATCATTGTCAAAGTATTTTTGTATGAAGTATATCTATTCTTCGATCGCTCAGTTTTTTCCAATTTGTACTTATAATACAAACGATTTTTCCTATTGATTGAACGAAGAATTGATCTTGAAATCCAAGGTAATCTAGGTGTCTTTTTATACTCGGTTCTATTTCTTTGTTTTGGAATTACATCATCTAAATGATGATTAAAAATTTCCATAAAATTATGAAAAGATATATTAACATCATCGCTGCCAAATACTCCTGACCAGTCAGCACTCTCGACAGCCACATCAAAACTAGCTAACTTTTCAGGTGAAACTCTACGTCTAAACAAAAGAGATGAATTAGGTTCAATATTAGCTGGTGTTGTAAGAGTAAAACAAGTCATTATTGGAAAATGTTCAGTCATATCTGAAAGAATTATAAAAGAATCGGGGAGGGGTAAAATATTACAAAACAAGTTGTCAATGAGAGTGGCAGAGCGATCTGTAACACGTGTGGGTTTAGACATAAGCGGAAGAAAGGACGAGGACAGAAGTGTGTGAAGAAAATCACTAGAGATATTATCATGGTCAGACTTCAGCAAATCAATATTGAAATCGCCGAGTAGAACGCAATCCTTATTTCGGAAAACTTGTGAATTATCCAGATCTGAAAAATAAGTTTAAAAAAATCATTGGCGTTTGAATTAGGAGGTCTGTATATAATGCCTAGTGCCATAAGATTTCTACATCCTGGGATAAGAATTTCTATAAATAAAGATTCAACAACATTGTCCATTCTAGAAATATCTTCATGAACAATAGTATCAAAGGAACGTGATATGTACAATGCAACGCCCCCTCCATTCTAATCAGGCCTATTGTTAACAAACAAATTGTAACCCTCAATTGCGAAATAATTTTCTGCATTGGAAGCTAACCATGTCTCACTTAATCCGATAACAGCTAGTGACTGGCTTGCATCAGATTCTAATAAAAATTTTAAATCATCAAAATGTTTATTCAAACTCCTTATATTTAGATGTAACAAAGAAAACGTGTCCTCAGAAAAATAATGAATCATATCTTTGCATTGATTCACTGTAATATAATTGCATAACATATTTTGAGTGAAATCATTACTAAAATCATGAGGCAATTCATTTGCAGCCGTATTCAGGCTATCGGTAACAAAATCATCGTAAGGGGTGGTTCGAGTACTGGTTGACCCACTGACTGGGTCAGAATCTAAGCTTGTGTTCCTGAACAATTCAAAAAAGTCAACGTTCGATACGGAATGAAATGGTGCATTCAGAAAATTAGCCATTATTACAAATACGAAACGAATTTTTGAAAGTCTGCGTTATCAACAAAACGTGGATGTCGTGAATAAGTGGACGATACAAGAAAATGCCCAGTCGCCAGAATGTGGCAAGACGCTGGAGTAATCTACGAACATAGGTGACGTCAAAATCATGATAAGCAGAAGATCGCTGAAGAGACGTAGGACGTGAAACGGGAAAGGGCAGAATAAGGTCAGTAAGAACACTGAAAAGCATCGACAGAAAAAGACATAGAACACACAAAACACAATAACGAGAATAAATCCAGTGTCTCTGTGGGCTTCCGAGACGACAGCAAAAACATACATACATATCTTCACACTTTTTAAACCCCAAATTCACAACTAGTCGTCATGCAGTGACATTCCGTCTTCCAGTGGCCGGGATACATCAAACTGCATTTTGACTATAAATCACACGTTCGTCATGTACTCAAATTCATTATCCTTTTTAATATCTAACTACTTAAACCGACAGCACGAGAAAATGCTTAAGTTCGTTTAAGCGTCAACTTGATTATTTCCCTATTCTCATGTTTTTAGAACTTTGATCTTACTCTTTGAAGATATATGACTTGCTCCACTTTAATTGCAAAAACGTTCTGAGGAAAAGATACGCGAGTCGCCCACCAATATATAAAATTTCGGGTGTACAATCCCTTACAAAATTATTGCAGGTAATAGTGTCGAGGAAAATCAACACTTATAAATATGCATTGGGTAATGTTAGACGACAGAATTTACGTGTATGATATATCGTTACCCTGTTTATAATGTTTGTTTGTATATAAATACATATATATGCTTAATATATATATATATATAGATAGATAGATAGATAGATATAGATATATATATATATAATTATACGAAGAGTTCAAAAAGGTGTAACTTTAATCCTCCAATTTGAAACAAATAATGTTATACATGTTATCTTTAATAATCAATTCTAATCATCACGGATAGACATAATGCTCATGATCATGTTTTTGGGGTGTAATTATGATTACTTCGTAAGGCATGAGCTTGACACAGATTTCTTATTTCCAAGCAGATGTTAAGAGAGCTTAGATAAAGGGCGCCACCTCTGTGGAGAGAGCTCTAGAGGTGAGCGGCATGATGGCGAAGAGAGCCTTAAGATGGCCGCCTGTTGTAATGTGTGATTTGTGAGGTTCGATCCCAGTACCGTGGTGGACTACGACGTCGCCACACAAATTAGCATTACGGAACCAGGCCATACCCCTTTTTCATAATCTTCTGTCTTATATCATATAGTGCCTGCACACACCCGACAGGCAGCTGGTTCAGTCTACATTGAACGTGTACGTGATTATACCGACTTGACATTCTAAATTGTGATCCAGCGCAAGTATCAACGTCGTAGTTACAACAGTGCTTGTTTGTTTGTTGGTTGGTTGGTTGGTTTTTCAAGTTTTCAGAGATTCAACATTTATTTCTTGTATAACCATTGGTACAAAGAGCAGCGAATGTCTCATCATGTGTACTTTTTGCGAGGAGCTGTCAAAGAGAGAATCTGCTGAATTCAGAGTACTTGTAGTAGACGACCTTGGTAGACATGCTCGTGAAATTTGTCTGATTCATCACATATAGATAGCAAGAGAAGGAAAAATGACGAACATACATTGCTTGACTTTTTGGCACTTAAGGACCTACTTAAAGGCAGAGAGTGTATCCACTGCTCGGGAGATGATTTTTCAAAATTCCATATCAATTAAATGTTTTGTACAAAGTCATCTACAATAAATGCAATATTTACAAGAATTGTAATATTGTGTATGGATATGTGTTATGTATGCAATGTATTCAGAATGTTTGCAATTCACTTTATTGCTTTAGCTTCCTGAATATTCGCTCTTCTGGAGTCTCCTTCTTTTTTTTACGCACTCTCTCCCTAGTTCCCTCTCCCCTGTGCTTTGACCATATAATATCCTCTCACACAAATTCTTTCCTTCAAATATGATGGCTATAATATGAAGAGTTTGTTCGCAAAAAAAAAAGTCAATTTTTGAAGATTTTGAAGTACGGTCTCTGTCATAAGGTACAAAATAATACCTTTTAAATCATATATTGGTAACTACATATAAAAGTACATTTTTGAAGTTATGGTCAAAAGAAGTCAAAATCTTATTATTCTCTTTATTTTTCTTGAGCTTTAATCGCAAATATCTCCATTTGGGAAATATGGACTTATTGGTTTTTGCAAACAAACTCTTCATATGTTCGTCTTTTCGTTTGCAAATATCTATTGCATTTCTCGATCGATCACCTCGTTTAAGAATTTGTCTTTGATTATCACGTTTAAGAATTTGTGAACCTATATTTTCATCTACACTGGAATTTCGTACACAGCTGTGTGAATATAATTCTCAGAATATATTCTCATATTTCTCTTTTCTTCGTGTACTCTTTCCTCTCAATCACAATCACAAGCACAATGGGGATATCCCAGGGGATATTACAACAACAGTCTCATCTGTAATATCCTCACACAATATATAGACACTTTAAAACACATGAAAGTGATGTGAGTCTCTTTGTACGAATAAACCGGTTTTATTCTCTTGATGATTGGCGTTTATGACATTGCAGTCATGCGTTTTAAAATGCCATGATTTTATCGCTACAAGAGATAGATGATTTCGTATGTTAATGATAATGAAGTAGAAATATACGTAATTTTGCAATATTATTTGAACATTAACTGGTTTAAGGACTAGTCAGTAATAAGTCATGCGGCATAACACAACCAACACAACTAACGATCGTTTTAATGCTTGAATATCCGCTAAATTAATGGTGATCGCAACTAGACAAATAAGGGAGAAAAACAAAAGAAAAGAGCAAATGAAATTGTTTACTAACATTTCGAAATAGCAAAAGTAATATTAAAAAGGCCATATTTTTCCTTTGAAAGTAATACCAGTAACCTTGACTGATCAGGTTCGAAGTATTATTCGATTAATATCATCCTAGAATAACGAATTACTGCAAGTTTCATACGAAGTATCGAGGTTGCATAACATTAAATCAGAAAAGGTAAGATATTTATGATTATCTACCATTTGCACTCGAAAAAACAACAATATGCAGTTCTGAAACAAAAGTTCGAACAAACCAGAACTCGTTGTAGTTGCAAGGATACCGCATAAACAGGGACTGTGTGGTGATTTGTTTTTTTTTTGGACATATTGGGATCAAATGGGAGAACTGGAAATGAAAATGAAAACAATATTTTGTAGCGTTATATTTTGCTTGCCAGGAACCCCTTACAACTTCTTATCGCAGATCTGATTACGGAAAATAAATCTGATTGCACTGTAAATGACTATTATAAAAATGGTCGTGACTTTTTTTCTTTTTCTCATATTGAATATGATAAATAACACCCAATAAAGTTGGGCATGAATTCGACAATTTGATGATTGTTTTAATGTCTGACAACTTTGCGTGGAGTGAAAAAAAAATCAGGAAACCGCACTCGTGTGCATTTTATGAACATGTGATCAAGTAGGATAGCCATAGACCATTGTAATCATTGGTTATGGCACAGTTACGATAAAATCTATCTCTTCGGTTATCCAGTGTCACACTGATGAATATTCGAGGCGAAAATGGACCATCTTCTCAAAAATGAGGAAAACGAGTATTCCGTAAGTCCAAGATGAATCCGTTTACTGGTCGAAATTCTGCACCTGAAAAGAAAGAATTTCATCACCAATCAATTCCAGTTGGAATGTACATTATGATGTCTATAAAATAATCCATATAACACTTATAGATGCAAGCTGTTGTGAAATATCAAAGTAAGTTAAGACACTACACTGTAGCGAATAACAATTCTCGCTTATACCGGCGTAAGACCCCTTGGCTCGCCTCCCTTTAGCCACTTGTAAGCCGTTACTTTCTGTGGGGTCGCATTCACAGCAACTCCTAACTTTTTACAAACCGATACAAACATAATCTTTATGACAAAACAGACATTGCGAACAATCTGCCCTTCCATCCAATCACAAACACACCCACACCCACGCAAACGAATATGTACGTACATCAAAGTTGTACAGGTTACGATATAAGTTACCTCCACTGGCAAGATTATGTTTCGTTTATATTGCACTTAAATTTTGGTCATGAACCGCACTTGCTTGACTATACACAATCAGAAAAGAAAGAAAAGAAAGAAAGGTATTAGTTACTCATATGAAATGATATCATTAATTATCTTATAGACAAAACTGTCATGTTTTCATGCAAGCTGAGGTGGAGACGCGTATATTTATATCATTATGAAAGACCCTCAGCATGCCTTGAGGACAAGTTGCTGATTAACACTTTGACACATTGGTTTTTTTTTACTCTGGTGAAGTGCAAGTTGAAGGGTGTTGGTGCTTTCTTGTGGCATTGTAGTCCGATCATCTTTTAAATACCTCGTCCGGGGGGAAGAATGTTCTTCTTCTGTTGACGTAAGCGATGCAGACGATTACGGAAAGGAAGAACACGACCACGAGAAGAGCGTAAGTTGTCGACGATCGTTGAAGAGCTCCTTGACGCTGAAATTCTGCTATTATTTCCACAGCTTTTAAGAGTTTATGAAAGATAATGAGACAAATGGTCAAGTCCTAAAGACAGCATGAAACATGATTTCGTAATATGCTAGGTTGATAAATGTAAAAGGTTCTCAATCGCAGGCAAAAACGTGCGGGTTCATTTGCTTAATTAACGTGGGGGTAATAATAGCAAAAATAGGATAATAATATCCTATGAAAGAGATCAATTATGTTTAATTCATTCAACATTTACTGTTTCCTTGTAAACTTTATGTCTTTCAACAACAAAATGATAAATCTTAGTGAAACAAATTTTTAAGATGGAGAGCAATCTTCTTTTCCGTCACATCCATCGTCTCTTTATACTTTTAACTTTTTTGAAATTTGTAACTTCATTTAATATGATATCATATGATTTTTCACTCACTTCCGCTTTTCAGAGATTAAGCGTACATCGATCTAGAACACTCATGAAGGCTACCTTCGCGCAGAAACAGAACAACAAGGTATTTTTAATTTGTGAATATTTTTGTAGGCTACCAATTACCCAACGTCTTTTCATTGAAAAGACTTTATTCACGCGGGCGCGTGTTCATAAGTGTGTGTGTGTGTGTGTGTGTGTGTGTGTGAACAGGTGTGAGTGTTTGTCGTAACATTTTGTTTATGAATGTCTCAGTTATAAGAAAGATACTCAAAATATTCAAAATAGTGGGAAAAGTCCTTTTTTAGACTATAGTGCATGTGCTATTATGCTTTCAGTTCAGTTATCAGCTTTGCTATTTGCATGGTGTGGTTTTTTTTTTTTCCTTCCAGAAAGCATAGTTCCAAAAAACAAAGAAGAAGGACTGAACAGTGTTGATGAAAAGCGGGATATTCAGATATCATCCAATAATCTCTTTTTCCTTTGATAGTAATAGGATGGCACTAAACTTAAATGATGACCTCCATAACTACTGTATTCCCTCCTCAGATTGTAAAGAACATCATTATAAAGATAACAATGAGAGGACCATTTACAAAAATCATAATACTCATAAATTGAAATATGAAACAGATAGCTGAATACTATTCTTCCCTAAGCATGCTTTCAGGCTTATGTCAAGGCTTACCTGACGGGCAAAAGGTCTTGGTTGCAGTGGTGGAGCCAAAATCGTTCCATCCCGTACAGGTGACTTCGGTGCCCCCGTTGGCTCGAGGGGTGAAGGCAGTCGACGGCGAGCGGGAGGATGAGAGAGTGACGTTATCGGCTGTGATGAGGAAGGTATGGATACCTGGTGTCGGCTGGTACTCCTCGTCGATGTGACAGACCACTGTGTACATTTCCCCGTTGTTCTCTCCCACGCGCTCGTTGAACTGAATATCGATTATGTCATCTATTGTCATTCAATACAGATAAAGGATGAAGGTGTCCATATAATTCGAAGATGAGGCTATAATAAAACACTTATCAAAGTTAGGAAGACAAGACAAGAGGCAAGTGTGACATCTATTTATTCAAGAATTTAGATACACCACACATCATACGCCGTTCTTTCAAATGTTTTTGGAATATCACGTGCAGGTAGGCCTATCACGTGCTAAGACTAGCATAATTATTGTGTCATATTTGAGATCGAAACTTCGCTGTGATTATAACAGAATAATATTCATATGCATTCTTATACTAAAGCTTGATAGAAACAAACAAAAAGCCTATCATGGAAAAGCCAAACTAAAAATCAAATTTACCTGCATTTTGCGAATTATCTTGAATGTCTAAGTTGCGGTAGAAACAATAAAGGACACCAGAGTAACATCCAAAGTAGAAGTTCTTTATTTACCTTTGAAGCAGTATAAATCCGTAGAACGCGTTGAGCCATGTCTGTTCCGTCCTTCGCACATGATGTTGATACACTTGTTGGGACGAGATTCCAGAATCGCAGACGGGACACTTGACGATGAAATCGTCTCCCCGTCAACGGAGATCTCATATGAGTCGATTAGAGGTGTGGGTTGGTCACGTGGATCGATGTGACACGTGATCACAAGGTTAACCTCGCTCGCGACTATCTGCTCTTCAATCTGCAGAGTTATGATGTCTTCCCCTGGAGGATCTTAATTTGATATCATGAAAAAAATTCAAACTAATATTATGTACTATCATTCATAGTCATTAGTTGTAACCTTACTTTATAAACATGGGGAAATTACATTCGAGAACATCTCGCATATACTTTTAAATACTTCCAAGTCATATTATTTATCTATATATTATCTATACAGGTATGAAATGAATAATCTACACATCTTACTCTTGCAAAGTTAAGAATAGCTGAAGTATCAGGGAACCCATACAAACATCAATTTTGTAGTTGGTTTAGTTTCGGTCAGAAATACCCTCTTCTAGACATGATGTCATGTTAGCAATAGATGACTAGCGCTGTAGATGCAGGTATGAAAGTTTAAAGGATACTTTTAGACATTCATGATTGGGAAACTATTCTCACTGAATACAATATCCGGGACCCGTGAAGGAGGGTTTCATATTTTGCAGATATGGCTGAACAGGCAATCCCCCGTTTCTTCATACTGTGCGTATATGCAATGTATGCACTATAATGTTACATATTATGTAACTTGCAATGCAATGTAGGCACTACAAGTTACATATTATGTAACTTGTGCATATTTTCATCTAAAGACGGAAACAGAACCAATAACAACAAACGTTGATATTCGTAATTATGACATCAAATAATGCTCATGAAGCTTTAGTATATATACATAGGGTTCATTTGTATTCTTGATGTTTATTTTCCCCCTTCCGCTTAAAGCTATAATCTCGTTATTTCTAGCGTCCCAGTCATTAACTAAAGACTTGATCACATGATAGTACCTGTGGGACAAAATTGATTCACTGTAGATGTGGAACCAAGTTCATTCATTCCAATACACGTGACGTTCGTGCAGCCTGGAGGGCTTGGCGATACCGTGAACGATGACGAGCTCGAGTTTGACACTGTCTCACTTCCAACTTTGATCTCGTACCTTTCTAGAGCTGGGTAGGGTTGTTCGATGTCGGTCACGTGACAAGATATGGTGACAATACCTCGGCCACTGTCGTCCAAATCTTCGTCAAACTCAATGTTAATGATATGGTCACGTGGTGGATCTGCCAACAAATCACAGAGAGCATTTGAAGGAAGCCATAAAAAGGTCTACCATTTTGAAGTAGAATAATCATGACGTCATATCAGAAATAACATTTTGCAAAAAAAAAAAAAAACCAAAACTGTATGATAAATATCCGTTGTTGTCACGTTTGAACTAGAAAGATCATTTTAATGTTTATCATATCCCTTTCTTCACACATGCATGCTATTTAGACGCATTGGTCTTCTTACACGGAACATGTGTTATTCTATGCACATTTATTACACATAACTTGGCACGTATATAATATGTATAAGATCTAGAGGCAATATTCCAGGGAAAAAAGTGCACACAGGTTATTTATGCACACATTAAAATCTACAGGGCCGGCGCACTGTTTTCAAAAGTGTGGGGGCCCACTTCCGGGTTTCATGAGCTAACAAGCAAAAAAAAAAAAAAAAAAAGAAAGGTCCTCAGCTCATCTCTCCCCGTCCACTTCCGGGTTTCTTCAGCTAACAAGCAAAAAAAAAAAAAGAAAAAAGAAAGGTCCTCAGCTCATCTCTCCCCGTCCATTTCCGGGTTTCTTCAGCTAACAAGCAAAAAAAAAAAAAAAAAAAAAAAAAAAAAAAGGTCCTCAGCTCATCTCTACCCGTCCACTTCCGGGTTTCTTCAGCTGACAAGCAAAAGAAAAAAAAAAAAGGTCCTCAGCTCATTCTCATCCCATTGTAGTGCCTCTTACGTACTTCCGGGTTTAAAAAAGTGTGGGGGCCCAAAGTGATGACACCTTATGTATTCCTTTGTATGGTGCACAAAAAGTGTGGGGGCCCGAGCCCCCACGGCCCCCACGGCTGCACCGCCCCTGATCTATGAATATCTCTATACACAATAATGTTATATGAATGGGTACATGAGTATTGTGATATGACATTAAATAAAACTGTCAAATAGTAAAAGAATATGCTCACTTTTTGGACAGTAGGTTTCAACTGAAGATGCCGATCCATTGTCATTTTCGCCAATACACGTAAAATTCGTGCATCTCTCTGGTCGAGGCGACAGGGTGACTGAGTTGGAGGTCGACACGTTTTGACGATTTCTCTTGATGACGTACCGGTTGATGGGCGGGAACGGTCGAGTATGGGAGGCTATATCACAGGATATAGTCAAATTAACGTGACCTCCCACCTCACTGAAATTTCCCGACTCTTGGAACTCAACCTGTAGAGCATCAGTTGCCGGAGGCGCTGTACAAAGATTCAGAAACATCAGAGCTGAACAACAGAGCTGAAAAGGTATTTGACATAAAGTCAAAGAATCAAAGCTGCTGAATGACGCATATTGTGTTTCTGGTTTTACCACTATCTAAGTTATGACGTTCTAACTATGGTGATGTGAAATGGAAGGTTTTCATAACCTAACAATATGGCTATAGAGCTGTGAGTTAGCTCAATTTTGAATCATTATCCTCTCTACTAAGAGACAAAACGCTCTGCCCCTCGGATAGGACATAAAATGGAGTTCCGTGTGTGAGAGAGTCACAACTCATGCACATAAATGATCCCACTTCATTCATTCATCGCAAAGAGCAGAGTGTACAAGCCAGTGAAGTGGTCCCGCCTCACATCCAACTCGACCCCATGGAAGACCAGCTATTGCAGTTGAATATGGGCTATCCAGCCATCTTCTTATGATGGAAAATGGAACAACACAAACAAACAAAACTGTATTCAAGCCGCGGATTAGCAAAGAACCTTTACTCATGTTATCATACCTCTAGGACAGTAGATTGATGTAATCGATGTCTGTCCAAGGTCGTTCCTTCCTTCACACGACAGTTCGATACACCAACGAGGCCGTGGAGAAAGGTGAGTGGTAGGAGAAGATGACTGGGAGAGTGTGACGCCATCAGCTTTGATGACGTATGAATTGATGGCTGGATATGGCTGGTGCTGTGGGATCACGTGACATTCTATTTCCAGGGAAGACTCCAGATCACGTGTCTTGATAGTTATCACGTCATCTGCCGGGCCATCTGCGAATTGTTTGATATTAGAAACTGCCGTTAATTTCATTTAATTGTGGACACATGAATACAAGGAACAAATGAAAATAATAAACACTGAAATATTTAATAATTACTTTATTTCCATACGTCCCTCTAGACATGCTAGAGAGGCGTTGATATGGAGGATGTATGTTTTAAGTGATCCTTTTTGCTTTGAGACAATATTGATAATGATAGAGAAAAAAAAATGATGTGTTGCTGTTGCTTATATCCGTTGTAATAAGACCAGAGACCCGTTGCATAAAAGTTACTATTATGGTAACTTTGCCATCCAATGGTAACTACCATGGCAACAATACTCAACAGCCAATCAAAATCAAGAATTTCATGGAAGTTACCATTGGATGGCAAAGTTACCATAATAGTAACTTTTATGCAACGGGCACTTGAACATTCAACTGAACGGCGTGACCCAATGGGCGGCACTGTGGTATCTAAGCCTTTTCACTCTTATACAGAGGTCCCGAGTTCGAGTTAATGCTAAATGCTTATTCTTGAGCCAGGAGTGAAATGGTCATCTGGAAATAATAATAATGACAACACTTTCTGGAAGGACAGCGTTAAACACTAAAGTGGCCAACCTGGGTTTACAATTTCATTTTAAGCAGTGCTAGATAGAGACAACACTTGAATGAATGAAGTTAACTGCTCGTAATATAGAAAGTAAAATTTCATTAGTCAAATGTCCACATCAATTGAATAAATTCTTTTATACACATGCAGTTTTAAAAATTATCTTTCCTTTTCTGAAGTATTGTTTAAACACGCATCAATGATTAAAATCTATTTATGCATGCTCACACTGCTTTGCAGACATGACTGAATTGCAGTTCGCCAGGATTTCAAAAACTCTTCAACAATGATCGGAGAAACCTGCACATGCCTAAATTGAATGCCGTGTTAATAACCCACTAAATGAAATATGGCAGTGGTGCAATGCTGGTTCCTCAAAATAAGGTAAAATTGAGTCCACTCTTGTTTGTGAGGTGTCAAAACTACATTTGGGTTGATAACCATGTAAACGATGTTTTTCATCAAGTGAGATTTAATAGATGATTAGCTATCGGACAAACGTATTTTCTGTGTAGGCCTTAGATGTGTAAACAAAATACTTTACAAAAACAGAAACGCAAGTGCATGTCTCGTTCTCTCAGAAAGGAGTGAAAGTGATGTTTGCCGATCTATAAAATACAACTCAAATTCCACAAATACTGTGTTTTAGTACTCATTTTCCTTTTTCATGGACATTGGATAAGACAGGTCATATACGGTGTCGGCGCTCAAAATCGACACAAATGCAATAAATTAACTGTAAACATTGGTTCAAATGCAATAGGCTATCTTTAAACATTGATAAAAGTAATTTTATATATTTAAAAAATGATCATCCTTCTGATATTCAATGTAATTTACATATTGATGGGTTACCCCTTGTAGAAAACAAGTCCACTAAATTCCTTGGTGTGAATATTGGTGCCAATCTTACCTGGAGTGAGCATGTAAACAATATAAGTAGTATTATATCGAGAAATAGGTATATTGTTCAAACTGAAAGATCTTTTGATAGAAAAGTCTCTTTTTATTTTTAATAATGTACTGATTTTACCATACATCACGTACTGTAAATTGGTATGGGCATATTCCAACAAGACAAAAATTCAATCAGTTCACCTTCTCCAAAAAAGAGCACTCTGCATTTGCACCAACTTACATTGTCTTGCAAACTCTGAACCATTATTCTCTAAATTGATAACCCTGAAAATAAACGATATTCATACATTAAAATGCCCAATATTAATGTACAAAATGATACACGTCCAACACCCTCCCTTCCTCGTTCCACAACCTACTAGTATTCACTGTGAACTCCAGCGTCCACGCTTACCCAACTCGATATTCCAAAGATTATCATACCTTCACAATCCCAAGCCAATGATAGCTCTCAAGTCAATTTGACACCGTGGACCAGACGTTTGGAATAATCTCCCTGAGCAAATAAAGGCAACCACTAAATCATATTCTCTTAAGGCACTTAAGGCACTTAAAAATATATTTTATCGAAATATAATAATGTATATGAGGGATAAGAAATTTTGGGCGTTTTATGTTAAAGTTTTATGTTAAACTGTTAAACAGCTTATAGCGTTATATTAAGAGTTTAGTAATTTGCTGCATGAGTTGTTTTTATCATATTTATGATTATATTAAAATTGATATTGTAAGCAGAAATATGTAACAGACATGCACAAGACACATAAAAACACTTAATTATGTATTATATGCCCAAACGTTAAATTAACAAAATTGTATTTCATGGCATGCACACTGCAGCGCAGCACAGCACAGCACAGTACAGCACTCACCTCAGCACAATATAATAATAATGAATGCCTATTGAAAACAAATAAACGATAACTCTTTTGAAATTTCCCTCTATTCTTTTTGACCTCACAAGTTATTACGATATTTTATGTCAAAGTGCTGCTTATGATCGCGGTCTCCTGCTTTTCTGTTATTATGATGTCTAAAATGCTCAATTCTAAAATCAATTCATTCAAATCCCTCTCTTTTATTCTTTTCCCGAAATCCGTTTATTGTAACGACCTGACATATTCTGAATGCATAATCACTCATCCTTTAGATAATTTACAACTGTTAATTCCACGATTTCCTTCTGAGCATTTGTGTGTGCGTGTGTGTGTGTTTGTGATATTATGCTAAACGACTCATACATCGAATACTGTCGTGTTCATTGTGTATGTATATGTACTTGAATTAATTAGTAAGACAGTATGTAAGCTTATACGTCGTGTAATATTAATTTCTAAATATATATATTCTTTTGCTATGTGTGATTTGGAAAAAGGCAGAAATAAAACCAAACCAAACCAAACAAACAGAACAGTGACATTGCCCAAGAAAAATACGTTGTTATGTTAAAGTTTCACATCAACGCCATCGTAATTGCCCTCTCTCTCTAAATATCTATACTACTAATATTCAAAGACCTAGCTATAGTACTAGACCCTAAACAAAATTTATCAAATGCTACAAGAGACAAAAAAAAAAGTCTTGCAACATGACTTCTCAAATGAACATTATTTCCCCTTGTCAAAATGTACTTAGTCCCTCAGTATTCCGTTTCTTTTTTTTCGACTCTCCAAAGTAAAGGATGCTAATTAAATGAGGGCACGTTCATAATCTGTCGATGTCCATCGTCTAAAAAGAAATATATAGAAGAAACGTGTTTCTTTTCTTGTTTCACAATAACACCATAAATCCATACAGCTCTTCACAAAACAAAAAAGAGTAATGATAATGATAATAATGATGATTACTCTAGAGAAAAATAAGTATTTGAATAAAACACATTCTTTTTTGTTCAGAAATTGGGGCGACGACGCGACGCTCTGTAAAATTTGCGAAACAGCCTTGACTACATATATCTACAGGGTGTCGAATCGGGATAAACTAATAAATGCATTTAGAAAAATAAGTAAGGAGATAATTATATGAATCACTGAAAAAAAAAATGATATGACGATTCTAAAGTTTAGCGCTTAAAAAAAAAAAAAAATGTCTCGTGAGGTCCGGCTACTGGCATTTTTTTTTTTTTGTAGTTTCGTATTCGAAAAAAAAAAAGATCCGATGCGAAATTGTATATCTCGTTTGCCGACTAGCGTTGAATGGTGTACTCAATAATCGTTTTGTAATGGATATCGGTCCGGCAACTATTCTTCAAAGAAAAAAGAGAGAGAAAGCAAAATCAAGACAGAAAAAAAAACACTAAAGTATGTTTTATCACATGCCTCGAGAATTTCCTCATAGCGTGGCCTTTGTGCTTTGTTTTATTGTTATTGTCTTCCTGATAGTTCTAAGTTGGAGGCTACAGAATATTTAATATTCATCCCTTACTTCTGTTTTGTAGCGCGCTAATGAAGGATGAAATGTCAATACTAGTAAATCTCTCCGCACTGGCACTGATCACAGCTATAATGTCCTTGTTTGCGAGACCCAACAAAGAATTTTTAGAATAGATTCATTTTTCAAACACCCGAATTACATGAACTATGACAGTTTTGGCGGACGAATATTTTTAATTTATCAATTTCTCTTTTTTTCTGTATGCCAACGATCTATAAGTCCAGAGGCACATAATATCTCACGTATGCGACACACAGAAATCACATACACACACACACACACACACACACTCTCTCTCTCTCTCTCTCTCTCTCTGTCACACACACACACACACACACACACAGCACAAAAATACATTCAGCTTATACTAGTACACTATGCAATAACATTGAATACATACGTCTGACGTTGAGCGTGGCCGATCTTTGAGAACCGGAAATGATGCACTGTAGCGTCTTTCCATGATGATCAGCGGAAGGAGTGAAGGTCAACACACTTTCGATGTTGTAATACGTCTTGTAGTGATAGCAGCGAGACGTGCAGTAATACTCCCAACTTATACAGTCCGAACGCATACTCTATCCTTCTGCCTTGCACTCCATATCATCTCATACTGATTCACAGTCAGGATCGTCGCAAAGGGTACAGAACTCAGAAATTACTTCCCTGGTATAGAATTGAGTGACATATTTGTACCTATTATTATATGCCTATGGTATAACACGATTTGGAGATGATATCTAGATAGACAGACAACTATGGCTATTTCAAAGCAATAGATTGCCTTACCAGAGTTTATTTGTTGTCAATCCTTGAGTTGGTGTTTATAGTGATAATTTGATGTGATTTTTCTATATTCAACTGTCATCTCACTTTCATCATTTTGCCAACGATTAAGATCAATATTTCTTTTAATTCTCCACAGACAGCAATTAGTGACGTACGTTTCGGCTACAAGAAAAATCCACAATAAATGAATTTTTCCTCAAACCATGTGTACGCACCATGGTGAGACATTAAACATGATTCCTTGTGTACAAGCTAAAGGGCAGAAAAATGTCGCCTTTCGTGAAGAAAATGCTGCCTTTTCTTATGCAGTTGTATTGCTTGAATGCTCCAAATAGATTTTGGGACATATTTCAATGTCTTCTTTGAAATGCCTGTATTTGCAGGTAAACGGGTATTAGTGAGAACTTTTGACGGCTACGCTATTTTCTACTACAGCTTAGAGACACCGATGAAGAGCTTAACGTTTATGCCCCAGAAACGACTCAACTTGTGTGACAAGCTTGTCACATCATGTGGCATTCTTCATGCGGCTACTGTTTTGAAGATATGAGCCGTTAATGCTGGATAACAAGATAAGGATAATGAGTTAGTTTAGATTTCACTAATTTACAGTGGTTCCAATGCTTTTAAAGTCCCAATTGCCGACACCACAAATGGCTTACACTTTCATATGTTTTCGATAATTTGCTTAATATGTTTTTTTTTAATATCTTTGAAATATCACCCCTCCCGTTTGGACTACATAGTTATCCCCAATTATAAGACTATGAATCCTTCTTTAACCACCAAGATCATAATGAAAAAAACAAGAGATATAAAGGCCAAAAACAACGACAATCAAAGCTTCTCCTTTTTATGTTTCGAGCTTTTCAATGCGGACATTTGAAAATATGAAAACTAATCAGTCAAGTGGGAAGAAAATTTGCAGCTGTCTAACAAGATATATTTGTCCGTTGGGGTGTAAAACTTAATGCTACGACAAATTTAAACTTAGATGATCTTATTCATTTGGCCTTATTCTAAACAGGCTGATTTTAAATTCGTTTTGGTGAACATCTGTTATTTGGGCGAACTTGCTAGTGACTTAGAGTGGTCTACATCAGACATGCTGATATCTTCCAGCGAGACCTCGAGTCATCAACTACTAATTCTTTGGAAAATCTTGGCTTTTTCGTGAAACCAACAGCCAAGATGATACACTTTTTACATCATTTAGTTTCTTTGATTCATGTTACTCGTTTGGCTAGCATGACACATTCAAGGGCATCCAATTTTTAGAAACAGCCACTTTTTTTACCTCAAATCATTAAGCGCCATCAAATGTCACTTCCGTCGTCTTCGACGAAGAAAATTACTATTTAGATCAGCACATTGTCAACATCTCGAACTTTTTATAGTCGTTACTATCGGGTTGATGCATTTGACATGGATGCCAAACAAATGGCATCCTGTATATAGATGTGTGAGTCAAAGGATGCTAATTTCCGGTTGGAACGATTTGGCAGAAAAAACCTGCCGAATGGCAACGACAAAATGTGTGTTTTGTGCAAAGGGTGCATGTAAGCAATTCAAAAAAATTACATTCTGAGTATATACTGTAGTCTTGTCATTGTTGTAGTATTGCCGATGGGTTTGTTCTTGATTTTTGGTAATTCCGTCTTTCCTAAGTAAGTAGAGAGGCCGATTCTTTGCATTGCAGTTTCTGCCCTAACGTGTTTTTGAAAATCTCACCTACATGAACACTGAAATAGTATGCTGTTCTTTTTACAAATGTTCTCTCATACCTTCTGAAGTGATAATAAGTGCCTCAAGATATCATAGTCTTTATTCCGTGGAGACTTTTAGCGCTGACATGATCAGGAACGACATTACAGGGAGTTTTCTGTCCCACATGAGTTTTACCGCACAAAGGTTACTTCCGTCTCTGATGTCCATGTGGAGACTCCCGCATGCCGCACAGTTAAAAATAGTATCATCCCTCAGAATTCTGGTCTGGCTATTGCACTCACTTATCACATCCACCCAGACAATACAAATACACACAAACACACACACACACACACACACACACACACACACACACACACCACAAAGAAACAGAACACACAAACGTACACAGATCCAAGACCCTTCCTAAATGTACAATAAGTTTCATACTAAAACAAAAAACAAACAATTCCCTTAGAAAAAAAAATACATATATTTCTTGAATTACTAAAAGTCATACTTTCATGAAAAACAAAAATCACTCGAACAAAAAATATTATCTTCCAGTAAAAAGTGTCATTAACGACATGAATCGCAAGGTATAGTTCTCGATTGACATTTTTATTTTGGCCTGGAAAGTTAAAAAAAAAATTGAAAAGAGATAAAAACCAAATACATTAAATACAAAAGTTCAGTATGTTCAACGCTTTTTTTTTAGTGGTAATGATGCAGTTCACTTTAATGAATTAATGCATGATTGAACATAAACATATACGTGTACCTACATTCAGTCAATATTAGGTACAGTGAACATCTAAGAGAATGAACAAAATATTCTTCGCGAACATGAAGATATTCTTATGCAGTCTTATCAATATTTTGTACACTTAATTGCCTATCACGAAACAATAGTGATATCACGACACCGTCAAAGCGTCCTGAGATGTCAATAAAAAATGCCAAATTGTCAACGATCTTACTTTTATGCGTTATGGCAGATCAAAAGGGCAGAAATGTTCCCGTTTAGGGAGACATTCTACCAAAAATTTACCTGGTAACACGCCACCTGCAGCAAATGAGGTGTACGTATTACGCAAGATAAATACATCCTTGTCTCACTTTTCGCAATGAGGTCGCATTACATAACGAACCAAACTTTTTTCCGGTCAGCCTATACAGTGTGAATCTGTGGGTTGACTAGATTGTATGCTTCCCTGATAACCCCATCCCTTGTCTTGTCGAGCCTGATTGCTATTTGTGACCACGCCCTCAGTAATCTGGACGCCGTCCAAGAACCAACTCGCTGTCTGTGACTCAAGCACTCCACTCTCGGTACACCGCGCAGTGACTTGGCGGTTAGCCGTCAGGGAACTTGGTACGGTAAAAGTCACGGCGGCTGTAGAATGAAATTAAAACAAGGCCATTCAATTTGTAAAGACAGTGAAGAATAATAATGTTTTATAATGACCGTATTTACCTCAAGGAAAGCATCTATTGGTGTAGGTAGTATTGTTAAACTGTTAAAATATGTTAACATCAAAGCTACTTTCTTTAACGAGACTTCTTTGCGGCGAAGAGCCCCAAAAGTACCCAATACAACAACTTCAAATGTATTAATCGGTTTATCCATTCCCGTTCTTTATTTCAAGATGGAAAAAATTTTCACGCAAATAATTGCTTTATCCTTTGTTTGTGTACAGTATTATGTATATATCCTGCTTTAAAAATCTCTAAAATATCTTTATACACAATTTAGACAAGAAAATGCTTCCAAATGAAAACTTTGTCAAATAGTCATGTACTGTAGTTGTATATCGACACGAAAATTGTTTGAAGCGTTAGAATGATGTATAATCCCATGAGGACTTATAATAAGAAGACATGCAAGGGAGATTATTTTACCACAAGAATGTACCAGGAAGAGTAGGATTCCACCCGTGAGTGTAACTTGTGCCATGTTGGTCCTCCAAGAGTCCAAATTTGCCATCTGCAAGAAAATTAAAAACAAAAATGTTAGAATGAATATATTTTACTCGTTACAATGCGATATGAACGTTGTTGATGGATATCCTACCTATCTGTGTCGGAATACAAACCATTATGGAGAAATTAATTTAATAATCTCATGTCAAGTTCTTAAAAGTCAACAATACCAGGTCTTCATTGCTATTATTGCAAACAACCCCTCCCATAAGAGGCAATATCAAATTCAATATCAAATACAAAATCAAATTCAAAATCAAATATACGTGGGTCGAAGTTCGTGTATTTCTTGAAGTGTTCCTACCATGATCACGAGTGAAGTCAGAACACGTGTAGTCTGCGATGTCGTCTTGTTAAGGCCGTAAGTTTGTGAGTCATTTATATCGTGACAAGATTCTCGTCGGGAGAGTGATCGTGCGGAAGCACGGGGCAGTGCTGGTGGTCTAGCAATATCACTCCGCTTTAAATAGATGCCAACAGTAGGCCCTAAAGTGTCTTGTCGATTTCTGAATGATAAGAAGAGAACGGTTTACGAATATATATACCTTTATTTTTCTGTGCAGCCTGTGTGACAATACTTATCCTGACAATCAAACAAATTGTACGAGGCTGTCCATCTTAGAAAGGTCTCCGAGCATGAAATTAGGAACAGGTTTAACATACAATGTCCCATAATAAAGTACCTTTATAGGTGTTGGGGGTCTATATAGGATGTAGATTATACAACGGTAGACCGAGCTAACGTTATTAAGGTGGTCCATCTGCAGACTTTGCCAAGATATTTTGAAATGTGTATACATGATTATATGGTTACAAGGGAATAACGGTAGGGTTTTTCTACTCCGATTGGATAGTTTTTCATTGCGTCATATTCATTCTATATCCATAAGATGAAGACCGTCAATGTCAAACCCACAAAAAAAAATGCAAATGTTGACTTTTCAATATAGGGTTGGCATTATGCATGTACGTTAGATATTCCGCCGATTTTAAAGGTTTAGTTAATTTTCTGACTAAGCTACCTTTAAGTTCTTGTTTATTTCAACTTTGTTTTTTTTTTTCAGGTTTCAACAGGCGATTTCTTGTGTTTTTTTTTTTTATAAATCTGTGATTGAAGTAGGTCTCCTCAACTTTTTTCAAGGAAGTATGTAAAAGTGTGCGCGAAAGCCACAAGAAATTAAGATAAATAAACAGCGGTGGCTTTGATTACATTTCAATAATGTCATTTCAGATAGTCAAGAATACAATGTTAATGATGTATGCACCAAGTTTACAATCTAAACATCCTGGTCAGAAATGACCCGCAAAGGGCCCGTTGGGGTCATAACCCGTTCCTGGTCAGAAATGACAAGGAATGGGGTCAGATATGACCCCATTGAGAGTCATGAATTGGGTCAGGGTGACCCAATTGCGGGTCTTCATGACCAAATTCCAAGTCATTTTTTACCCGGAACGGGGTGTGACCCCAACGGACCCGGTTCCGGGTCAGTTCCGACCCAGATTTTTTTAGAATGTAAGGTTAAACTGATAATCCATTGGCTGCCATAGTTGTATAAACCCCCTTTTGTCGCACATAAAACAAAAACAACAAAATGTAAAAACAAAGAAAGGAAGTCAGTGCAGTACGATGAATTCTTAACTACAAAGCCCCTTTAAAAAAATCAAAATGCTTGGTTTACTACCATCTATGTATTGATGGGCTACTAATATCACTTCAAAGGTCAAAATACCCTCTTTCAAGATTTGATATTGAAAAGAAAGGAAATATGATTTGGCTAAATTTCGTTGATTTTGTTAACTCGGAGTAATTCCATTACAAACAGATTAAAAATTCAAAGGCAACAAAAAGTAAGCTTATAGGTTCATTTTTCGGGACTTTCTTTTGGGAACTTGGATAAATAATTATATTTCATAGAGCAATATGTTTTAATTTGCAAGTAACATTTGCTGTGCAGAATTACAGGTTTTGTTTTGAATTCATTCAAAATCTCCACGGAAATACGTATAGGCAATTGTTATCTAACATGACTCATCTTATGCTTTAAAAATCCTTTTAGTTAAGCTGGTTGGATTACAGATGAATAATTCATATTCCATCATATGAATTTGTAGGTCTTACTGTCCATAGTACTAAATCGCTACTAATGGGGCTTTGAATTAAGAAAATAAAGAGATCAAAAACAAGCAAAAGCAAAAAAAAATAGAATTCTAAGAAAAACAAAAAGGCAGCCCACATTAAAACGATAAAACATGCTTTTTGTAAAATATGCTTTTGTACAGGCCTCCGCGGATGAGGGGATCACGACTAGTAACAAGATACTATGGTGTAATAGAATATTGTCTAAATGATAACAGTCATTGGATAAACACATTACGAAGTTTGTATGATAGGATGTGAGTCAAGACTTAACTTTTTGTCGCAGAGCCAAATATTATCAACTAACATTTAAGATAGTAAAATTTATGTATTGCTACAAAATCATTCGACAATTAAGAGTGACTGGCTCAAAAATGTGTTGCTCTTACATTGCTACAGACTCTTTAAGAATTGGAAAGTAAACTTTTGAAATAAACGGGGATGATATAAATGCTCATTTCCACAATTACAAATACAACTTGACACGTAAAAGTTTTCTACCAGTTCCTCCTTTGCCATAATAATTTTCAAGGCCTTGATATGAAGGAAATAGTTTGATGATAACTCTCTGTCCCTCTTTCTCTCACTCTCTCTTCATAATGTACACACGTATATATCATATATATGTTTATATTATATCTATAATATATCATATATATATATATATATATATATCCGTCTCTGTGCTTATTTGCATATATTATTTTGCATACGAGTATACGTAACTATACATAATGAAGACAATTGCACATCTACTTCCTCCTATCGCGTCTTTGTATTATACAAAGTCACATAAACACTTATGTTTTTACCACGTTTGTACAATAATGTACTCCTAAATAAACATCGGATGGCCTGATTACCATATTGACAGTAATATTGTGTCTCCATTCATTGTTTTAACACTGCTGGAAAGGACACAGTGTCTCACAGTGTGAAACACAATAGGAAACACAGTGTGAAAAAATGTGAACCCAGTGTGAAATCTCTTCATATTGGTAAATTCGAGCGTTTCAAAATTGTAAACACAATGTGAATCATCAATTTACAGTCTGAAATCACCTTCACACTGTTAAAATCGATTGTTTTCACATAGTCGGCTATGTGAACACATTTAGCTGACATTGTGAACACACTGTGAGACAGTGTGTTCTTTTTAGCAAGATAAGCTAGTTGTTTCATGGTGTTGACATATATTTCCTGAATCCAGGCCCACCATGTTCCTCTGGTGACAAATAACGATTCTTAGAGGTACAAGAGATATGAAGCTTTGTAATCATCACAGTCATCACTCGTCTTTGGCAGGGAAGCTTTCCACGCTAGCAAACTAGCATGTAATTTGATGCTTTTGCTGTTCCAGCACTTAGTCATGAGTACAGACTGTATATATATATATATACAGGTATATATAAGTATATGTATGTATATATATATATATATATATATATATATATATATATATGTGTGTGTGTGTGTGTGTGTGTGTGTATGTGTGTTTGTGTGTGTGTGTGTGTGTGTGTGTGTGTGTGTGTGTGTGTGTGTGTGTGTAGAGTGCATTGCATTTGTGTCTGTCGTAACACCACATCAGATGGCATCTCGTCGAAGCAGCCCACAGCCAAGACATGGTGGAATTGGAATTAAAAGCCGTTATTGTATTTTCCTTCTTACAAGACACATTCTTCTTCGCAGAAGGATTATTTGGCAATAAAACGTAAAAACTGACCCCCCAAAAAATCTCCCTATTTTCATGTTATCATCATTGGTGTCGTTATAGTTTGGCAGTGAATGGACGTATCCCATGTCCCTTTAGAAGCCATTTCCCATTTTGCTACACTATACACTGACCAGTGGATACAAGTTACATCCTGAACTATCCAATTTCAGATGTTTGGATAATAAACTCATGAACACTAACCTATTTTAAATAGAGCTATACTTCCTCATTAGTGTTTAATGATAGAGTCCGGTCTTTCCTGTTATCGTACGCTTAATTTAAAAAAAAAAACAAACATTAAACATGACACCGCATTCTTTTGTCAACATATCAATCTGATATGAATGTTACTTTTCATTTTGTTTTCATATACACTTCGGTTACATCAGGTATGGTGTACACAGTGCGGTATCACTCTGTTCATCAGACAAGTATCGCTGGGTCGGTTTTTCTGAGTATTTGCACTATGATTTGGATTCTTAATGAAAAAAGAAATAGATTCAATGCGCATATCATGTGATTCAATTTCTTTTTCCTTTTCTCGAATGAAATGATTAACACCCATTGTGCTAATATCTTCTTTATTGAATATTCCACATTATCATATTTTTCATCTGTGAAATCAAAGTTGAATTTCATTATGAAACGTATGCATTCCCGTGTATTGTTGCTGAAACATCTCTATAGGATAATATTTTTCCGTTGCTCTCTGAAAGGGACAATTCAAATGTTTTCATTGTGTTAAAAAGTTAAAATGTTGAGTTTTGTTTCCATCTTATCTATACGTAGTGATTGTACAAAAAAAATGAATAGCTTCCACATACGTTCAGGCTGACTTTGATATACCGCGTAATCATCCGAACAGAACCAGAAAGCAGAGAAAAATATGTACACATAAATGTTACACCTTCTCATGTTTTCATAGAAAAGCGTTATAATCGGTCAATGGTCTGGCAAAACAAAAATTACACGACAATGATGGCATACCTCACATTCTGTCAAAAATTTGTACGTGAAATGTGGGTTGAGGTGTTTTTTTTTAAGAATAATTAAGCCACTCTAATTTTACCATAAAAGAATCAGTCCTTTTCAGTATGCGATTCACACACACACACACACACACACACACACGCAGTCATGTTGATTCATACAAATTCATCGCAGCACAACAGACCGTTGATTCAAGGTTACCCCGCCTCCATGCAGATGGTGGGAATTAATTTGAGACAAGATCAAAATCGAGAAGGGGGAATAATTGAGGGTGGAAAAAATGGGACACTTGCAGAAATTTGCTGTGACGAGAAAGTATAGCAGTTTTGGGAAGGAGCTAATTGTCTAAGCGACCTAAATATGTATTCACAGCTACTGTATTCTTAAAACTGAGTCTATGTTTGTGGAAATCGAGTCGTCAGTTCAGTGATAGTTCAAAGTTGCATTTTTCTCATGCTTTCTCTTTTGTGCATACTGTCGTGTGCATTGCCCTACGGCTCTGATGGTGCCAAGTCACCCTTGCGATACTCGTACTATGTGCGTCTTCATATGCATTTCAGTTTGTAACAAATTGGTTGAGCAAACTGAGATATCTGATGTTATTGTATTCTCTTCTGAGGGTGGTCCCAAGCAATGTTACTCCACCTTATTACCTTACCCATGTATATCTGTTAAAAATGTTAGGTAGTGTATCCAACGGTATTGATGATATCAATACTCTTAATGATGATATGCCTAATCTTGACCTCATTCATGATGGTCATGACGCTTCATTCCATCCGAAACTAACCACATCTTGTTATATTCTACCGCAACACGTAGCACAGCTTAAGTCTTTCAGAGCAGAGTATACTTTCTCAGTTTTGCATTATAATATAAGGAGTTTGATTAAAAATTTTGACCACTTACAATCATTTCTTGACACTTTGAATGTAAAACTTTCAGTTTTGGGATTATGTGAAACTTGGATGACTGAAAATTTCACTTCCCTTGTACAATTAGATGGTTACACACTGGTAACAAATAACAGAGTTTGTAAACGAGGTGGAGGTGTGGCATTTTATGTGAAGAATAATTTGAAATTTGAAATGATAACCCAACTAAATGATATGTCTGATTCAATTGAAAGTATTTTCATTGACATAAGTATGCCAGGTGGTAAAAAGTATTGATAGGAGAAATTTATAAGCCCCCAAATTGTAATCATTCTGATTTCATCTCAACCTTAGAAATTATTTTAGATTCGCCCTATCTCCGCAACAAACACGTGTAAATAATGGGAGATTTTAACCTAGACTTACTTGATTATGGTAAGCCACAAACACGTGATTTTCTTGACACTATGGTATCATCCTCTTTCACTCCTTGTATCACCAAGCCTACAAGATTATTTGGAGCCTCCGCAACACTGATCGATAACATATTTTTAAACATATTTTTAAATCATATTTTAATTTTGGTTAAATATTTGATTTTTAAAAGTAGAGAATATGGAAAGCCGCCTACATATAATGAAATAAAAAATAATATTTTAGAGGATAGATTTGAGGAAAAGAAATTAGCATCAATGAGGGGAACTTTAACCATTCATTTTAGTAATCGGGGAAATTTGAAAATAAGTATGGAAGGACCCGGAGCCAGATGTCCACGGGGAAGGGGGGAAGGGAGGGGAAGGGTAGTGGGGAGAGGGAGGGGAAGGGGGAGGGGGAGGGGGTGATTAAAGGGAATATCGATTCCATTTGGTTGTATATCGATTCTATTTGGGTGCATATTGATGTGTTAGATTTTTTTTTTTATGAAGCACCGTTATGCTGAAAGTACAGCTCCATTTAATATAAATATTCTTTTTTTATGAATGCGCTTTCATGCTAAAAGGACAGCTCCATTTGATTTTAATGAAAGTAAGTAAGTACACAATTGTAGTGTATGGGGGTTTTTTCGGTACATTGTATTTTCTTTACGAATGCACTGTTCCTGTTGAAAGTACAGTTTGGCTTGATTTTATTATAATTGTGTTTTGTTGAATCGTGGATTCTGTAATGCATGTAATTCAATTTATCATGAAATTGTATTGAATATGGAATCAATAAAAGCTTATGGAAAAACAAAAAAAAAACAGCCATGATTATGATGATCAATGTATCGCTGTTACGGACGTATCAGATCATTTTCCCGTTATAGTTTCTTCCATTCCTACTATACCTGAATCGCATAAACAAAAGGTGTGTAAAAATTTATCGCAATCACGAGTGTTCTCCGATCATAATATCCAGCTGTTCAAACAAAGTTTATCCGAAATTGACTGGAATGAGGTTTTAAACTCCACTGATCCGAATGACGCGTACGACAGATTTATGAATATTTTGGTACCTTTATATCACTTATCTTGCATTTCCCTTTGAGAAATCAAAGAGGAAACTACAAAACAGTTCCGCGCTCACCCTGGATAACAAAAGCTTTACTTAGATCCATAAACAGAAAAATACTTTATTTTACAGATATAAATCACGTAATACAGCTTTGAACAAATCAAAGTACATTAAATATCGGAATACTCTTACATCCCTGTTGCGTAAAGCAAAAAAAAAAAAGATTATTTTTGTTCTTTGTTTGAACAGCACAAGTCAGATGCAAAATCTACCTGGCATGTAATAAATAGTGTTATTCATAAACGTGTAGATAAGGGTATTATTGATAATATCCTTTGTGAAGGGAAGAATTTAACAGATAATGTGGAAATTGCGGAAACATTCAACTCTTTTTTTTTTTGTTAATATTGGTCCGAATCTGGCCCGCAATATTTCATCTGTACACAGACCCTTTCATTCTTACCTTTTAAATTCCAATCCACAGTCTTTATTTTTTCTCCCAGTACTTGAAACAGAGGTCGTAGATATTGTCAATTCTTTTAGCCCCAAGAAGAGTACAGGTCATGATGGGATTTCTAATCACCTCATGAAATGTATTGTAAACGAAATACTATCACCATTAGTTCACATTTTGAATTTATCTTTATTAACTGGTATTGTGCCCATTAAAATGAAAATTGCTAAAGTTATTCCAATTTATTAGAAAGGCAGAGAGGATGAGTTAGGATATTATCGACCAATCTCGCTTCTGTCATCCTTTTCTAAATTACTCGAGAAGGTGGTTTATAATCGTCTAATCAAATTTGTAAACGAATGTGATATTTTAGCTGATAATCAATTCGGGTTCCGGAAAAAACATGCAACCACCCATGCTATATTACTACTGGTTGAGAAAGTTGTAAGAGCCATAGACACAAAGTCGCATACAGTCGGTCTGTTTCTGGACTACTCCAAGGCCTTTGACACAATAGATCACGAAAATCTTTTGTATAAATTAAATCACTACGGTATTCGTGGAAAGGCCTTGGAGTGGTTCAGAAGTTATCTTACCGGTCGAACTCAATTTGTTTCCGTAAATAATCATGAATCTGATATAAACTCGATTTGTTGTGGTGTTCCACAGGGCTCCCTCTTAGGTCCTCTTTTATTCATTTTATACATCAATGACTTCCGTAACTCATCCTCTCTGCTGTCTTTTCTTCTGTTCGCAGATGATACAAGTCTCTTTTATTCTCACTCAGATCCTTATGTTTTGCTCGATTCTTTGAATAATGAACTTAAGTTGGTGTTTGAGTGGATTCAGGCAAATAAATTGTCGCTTAACATAAATAAGACCAATTATATGGTTTTCAGTAACACGATAAAATCTCTTCCAGGATTAGTTTTAATGAACGGTTTACAGTTAAATCAAATAGATTCAACAAAATTTTTAGGTATTTATATTGACAGTAACCTTTCATGAAAGGTACATGATGATTATATATGTATATTGTTGTGCAAGAATGTTGGAATTATTCACAAACTGAAATATCTCTTCCCAAAGCCAATATTGCATTCTCTTTATACAACTTTATTATTACCTTACTTGAATTACGGAATATTAGCCTGGGGGAATTGCGCAAAGACTAAAATTGATTCGTTATTTTTGGTTCAGAAAAAGGCCTTGCGGATTATAAATCGAGCACAATTTTTTGATCACACGGATGAATTATTTTTTTCAAGTAAATTGTTAAAAATTTCTGATTTGTATTTATATCATGTTGGAATTTTCATGTATAAGTTGAATACTGGTGACCTTGCTAGTATATGTTCCTCAATGTTTGTGAAAAACAGTGATATTCATACTTACCCTACAAGACACAGTGAATCCTATCATTTTTTCCCCTGTTCGTACAGTTTTAGCCCTTAAGACAATTACATCTACCGGCCCTTCTTTCTGGAATGAGTTAGATTCGGTTCGGTTGCACTCAAGTTCTTCAAGCTCCTTTAAGAAAAATCTCAAAGCCAATTTTCTAAAATCCTATGACTAATTATTTTGCCGTTGAAAATGTTATTGCATATACTCAAATGATGCCTCGCTCGGATGACCTCATCAGTTTGATCAACTTGCTATTTTTCTTAGCATTTATACCATAAGTTAATCATAAACATTATATACTATACTTTGTACATCCCGTAAACATTGTTATATTCTCGATATCTTGAATTCTGCATGTTACGTCACTTCTGACTTTGATATATTGTACTAAAACCCTCAAAATGTTATATTTTTGCAGCCCACATCCTACAAGCTTTGCTTTTTAGTGGGTTCCTCATATTACACGTTAATTATATGTCCGTATACATTTGTGCATTATTGGTTCAAACTTACCATTGTGTGTAAATCAATTCTGCTTCAAATCAAATGGAATATAAAACTTGTACGAAATGTGGAATATGGAACATGAATATAAAAAAAATAGCCCCATTGGTATCGTTTCGTGAGTATTCTACGCAAGTGGTATGTAGTTAAATCCAATTTCGGTATCGAAATCGCCTTTTTAAGTTACATTTCATACATGTCATAGTCTTGTATTAATTTCATACAAGCATAAAAGTCACCAAAGTTCTTTTTTACAATCAGATCGCAGCAATTATCGTATTTAAAATGATATTTCTTTAATACATTATTAATTGGCTCTCCTACATAGGGAAGCTTTAGCAATGTTCATGAAATGACATATTATCATCTAAGAAAAACCCATGTAATGAGCTTGCTAGTTCGTTCGTCGATTTATCTCTTTTTTTAATCTTTATTGTTTGTATAATTATATCCCCTCATGTATATTCTTTATGGACTCTGAGTCGAGCATCCCAGTGTTCCCCCGTAAGTACTGTTAAACGAGCGAATGAGGAAATCCAATGCCCTACTTGTTTCGTGCGAAGAAAAAAAAGCGTGCTAGTCGGTTACAGTCGGTCGCAAGCATTTTTACACACTCTCAGATTTATGACGTAACGTATCCAAGAATGTTACCCTCCGTCACTGTTCTTGAATCAATCGATAACCACCTTCATGAACAGGTGGAAGCAGCTTAAAAACGTGACATGCATGGCTGTTGACAGGTGGAAACAAGCCCATAATATTGTTATGTAAATTTTAATCAAACAACCCTTCGCATAGCTTGACACTCATGCTCATTCATGAACAGGTGGTTGATTCCAAAACAAAATGTGCAGAGTGGATAAACACGACATGTAACAAAAACAATTCACGATACTTTTCGTCGGATTACGAAATGCCTACTTGGAAGACTCCATTGATAACCTATTAGTCTGAGAGCTGGCTGCTGGTCAATTTACCCCACCAAGCCCAAAAGGTTTGACCCCTCAGAGTTGCTGGGGCCACCCTCCTCATTGAAAAAATGCGCGTCAGCCTGGTCCCTGAGGGCGGGTTCGGCCCCCAGGGACCCCCCGAAAAGGCCCTCCGGCGGGTGTAATTTACCCCATGGAGCCCATGGACCAAACTTGGCCTAAATGAATGTCCTATGGGTGTACATAATCAAAAAATAAAAACTGACAAAATATCTGGTCGGGAAAGGGGTTGCCAGACCACTTGTTTGGACGCACAAAACCTTGTTTTCGGTCAAGGAGTCTGCGCCAAGACTACACTGTCCCATAGGTCCTGTACTGTAGCGTCTCCCACCAGTCTCCAGTTAGTGCATGTAGTAGTCTTGGCGCAGACTCCTTTACACCCAACAAGGGTTGTGCCTGCAAATTACCCGTTTATACCCTGGGAACCAGGGTAGTTTGCATGCACAATTTGACCACACACACACACACACACACACACACACACACACACACACACACACACATGCTCACACATGCCTCTATGTAGTATATACCATAACACTAAACATGTTATTTAGGTTTCTTAATATTACAGCCATAATACCTGGCACATAATTAATGTCAGACATATAAGATGTTCATACCTTTTGAATGTTTTACATGGATACTATCAATACACCTTTAAGGAACACTGAAGAAATTTGAAATTTGTGTGAAGTTGTATTTTGTTTTACTGGTCACACAGCCTACTTTTTCTGTATGATGTATTCACCTTATGAGACACAAATAGAGCTTTTCAGAAAATGCTGAAATAAAACTTTTGTTATGAATAGACTTCAGTTTCAGACCAACCACAACAGCACTAAAGGCCAGTTGTATAACACATTTAAGTAAACGTTTTCATCATCACTGCAGTGCATTAAACATACCTTAAATAAAGTTTATGTCAAAAAGTCAGATTTAGCTTGGATTACTTCTCTTTCTCCTGCTTGATATCCTCTTTTAAATACATGTACAAATAACAAGTCTCAATCCTCATATCCTCATATAAGATTCTTTTGAAAACCTCAAACTAATAACTTTTTGTGTTTTTGGCTATGAAAACCACCCTTTGATGTATAAAATAGGCAAGGGTTACAGCATCCATTAAAACATTCCTTTCATATTTGACTCTAATAGATTCCAAATCAGAATAAACTGCATAACATAACATTCAGCATGTTCAGGAAGGAGATTAATGGTTTTGGAAATGATATTGATCCATTTTCATACTCAGCAGTAGACACCTCATAGTTTGGGACAAATATCTGCGTAAGACTTATGAACACAATTATGGTGTTCTATATAAATTGTATACATGTATTGCTGAACTTCCTTGAAACATCAAATAACAAGCTTCACAATAGAATGCTAACTTTCTGTAATGAAAATAAAAGGCTGGGAGCATTTACTTTGATCTTGTGTTCTCTTTATATCTTCAGCACTTTTTTTTTTTTTTTGTCAAATTCTAATTTCTGGAGATACTTTTTATTCATAGTAGTTCTAAGCCCCACACAAATGGTGTCACATACTGCAAACACTGCAATTGACCGTGACCAGTACACCGTGACTAAGCTGAAACATCAAATCATCAGCTAAATAGCTCTCTTTTTATATAGCATATAGGCTGAGAGTATCAACTTGGTCTTGTGGTCTCTTTATATCAGCATGTTTGTCAACTCCTTATTTCTGGAGATACTTCATCTTTAGTTCCCCAGCCCCACACAAACAAAACTCAACCTATGGTGTCACATACTGCAAACAGCGCACCATATATAGTATGATTGCCATTAACCCTGGACATACACATACAATGTTGAAACACAAAATTAACAGCTAAATGAAATGTTCGCTTAATCTCTTTTCTTTAACAATATTATGCACGTTGAGAGCATTTACATGTTGTGTTCTTGTGTTCTCTTTTATATCAGAATTTTTGTCAACTCCTCATTTATGAGATACTTTGTCTACCTGCCCTTCCTCCCCCCCCCCCCCAAAAAAAAAGGTAATACTTTCAGGGTGTAATATACCATGTACAGTTACAATGTAGTTCATGTTTATGATTTAATTGCCATTCAAAACTGGCAATTACACATCAAGCCATCCATTGCACTCTATGGAAGACTAAAGCTTACATAATTTACATAATGTAGGCCTGATAAGCATTGCACATGCCTGTTACAGTCGCAGGCTATGATTCCTGAACTGAACAGTATTTGGCATGTTTGTTCATACAAACATCAAACATAATTTCATATTTTAGTCATACAGTATGATGCATGATTTGAGGCATATATAACTGAAGTCTACTCATACATGTGTGTGTATATATATATATATATATATATTGTTTTCTTATAAGGTGGATACATAACAAAGCATAAGCAGGTTGTGTGGCCAGTAAAACACAATACAATTTCACACAAATTTCAAAATTTCCTCAGTGTACCTGCTTGAGGTTCACTGATAGTATCAATGTAAAACTTCAAAAGGTGTGAACATCTTATAGGTCTGACATTAATTGTGTGCCAGGTATTATGGCTGTATTACTGAGAAACCTACACTTATGTTTAGTGTTATGGTATATACAATAGAGTAATGTGTGAACATTGTGTGTGTGTGTGTGTGTGTGTGTGCGTGTGTGCGTGTGTGCGTGTGTGCGTGTGTGCGTGTGTGTGTGTGTGTGTGTGTGTGTGTGTGTGTGTGGTCAAATTGTGCATGCAAACTCCCCTGGTTCCCAGGGTACAGCGGGTAGTTTGCAGGCACAAACCCTTGTTGGGCGTAAAGGAGTCTGCGCCAAGACTACTACATGCACTAACTGGAGATTGGTGGGAGACGCTACAGTACAGGACCTATGGGACAGTGTAGTCTTGGTGCAGACTCCTTGACCGAAAACAAGGTTTTATGCATCCAAACAAGTGGTCTGGCAACCCCTTTCCCGACCAGATATTTTGTCAGTTTTTATTTTTTAATTATGTACACCCATAGGACATTCATTTAGGCCAAGTTTGGTCCATGGGCTCCATGGGGTAAATTACACCCGCCGGAGGGCCTTTTCGGGGGGTCCCTGGGGGCCGAACCCGCCCTCAGGGACCAGGCTGACGCGCATTTTTTCAGTGAGGAGGGTGGCCCCAGCAACTATGAGGGGTCAAACCTTTTGGGCTTGATGGGGTAAATTGACCAGCAGCCAGCTCTCAGACTATATCGTATGCTGTGGAAATAAGAAATTAGCCACTTCGTTTGCGGTTTCTTAACGGATAAAATTAAAAGTTCTTGTTACTAGATTGACTTTTCTTGGACAATAAAGTGATTACTCCTGCACTATATAATGCCCCAAATTGCCACCAAGAGTGGTCTATCATGCCTATTGATATCCGCAACAAAACGCTACAACAGAGAGTTGACGTGAGTGGGTGTTAAAAGCATTCCAAATATGATTTAGACCACAAGGAGTATATAACTTAATAACAAACATAATAGTCCTTTTACCGAGAGTTTCCTATAGTGCGGCGATTCCAATGGTCTTACACACGGAGACACTCATCCCATGCGTCTTTCAACGGGAGATATCACAAATGAATGCCCCTCTGCTTAGGAGCTAAGAAGTCCTACTTCTCTTTTTCTTTTTCTTTTTGTCTGTCCACGATGGTCATCGTGGCATATTTTAATAGGATGCCCGCGGTCTTTCAGGATATCTTAATTTCCTGATAAAAATTTCAATATCCCCTCGACGATTATTCATCTTCACTAAATTACCGGCACAGTTGGTCAACGTCGGCCACTCACACACGTACAATTAATGCCTGATGGTGTCACACACACACATACAAACCGTCTCGCTCCAATCATACCGAAGCCAGTAACAAGTTCTTTTGACCCGTTAGTTGCTGTCGTAAACCTAGTTTACTAAGGTTTAAAGAGTGCCATGTCGCCCAATATTCAAGTTGATTTCAGATGCATAGTAAAAGCGAATAAACCGAATGGGCATGACGATAACTAATCTTGTGTTGTTTATCAAGGGTAACCTCTTTGGTGAGAGTACTGACAGGACTGGTGTTCCGTGTTCCCTGTCATTACTATTACCCATGTATTATCTGTATTGTCAGGGGGAGCCATTGTCAGGTACCGGTAAGCATTTTTAACACCTGGATTTCGTGGAAAAATATATATTTTGTTATCCATATAAAAGCCTAACGATAACTTATTCAGATTGATTACCACGATAAGCACAAAAAAAAAAAATGTTATTAACAATTTGGATTCCACTGTTAATTTTAGCCATTTCATCTTTTTTTTTAATTCATGATATCAGATAGTGTGTACGGTGTCTTAAAATTCGAGAGAATTTCTTCACCGTACCAAAATGTGTGCCTGCCTTGAAGCGGGTCTATAAAAATCATTATAATATGGATTAGCATCACTCAGTGTTACTGACTATCCGTACTGTTGAAGTAAAGAGCTTTGTGGCTACCTTATCATGGTAATGGACATTATTAATGATCATTTTCATTATTGCTATTAAATTAACGCTGATGTCATTTTTGTTCTGATTGTTGGGTCCAAATCATATTGTGTGGTTTTTTCCCCCATTTTCACTATTATCATCATTGCACTTTAAGTACTCGGTATTCATCTTCACTGGTATTTTCATGTTTGTCATGATCATATCCATTATGATTATCATTATCATCTTTACGACATTGTATTTTTCTTCCCTGAATCATAATGAAAGAAAAAAGTTTTGAACTTTTGTGACCTTTGTTAATACTTCGTCTTCTAATTGAGGGCAAAAGATTCGTATTACAGATTGTACTTCAAAGTGCATCACGAATGCAACCACTGCAAGCTAAAGTCACCATTCCCTTTCTATAAGGCTGCGTTCACATAGAAGTATACTATTCGGGTATTCGGGGCTCGTTTTCGAGGGCACGCGAATAGCTTGAATCGAACGATAGGATTTCCTCACACCGGTTCACATAAGAGGGCACTATTCGAAAGTACCGAATAGCTGCGAATAGTATAGCAAAGTGGGAATCGAGCTTGTTCGATTTTCTTGCAGCGTATACCGTCTCTCGTTTATGAAATAATGACAATTTTGGTCTGGATTTGCCCTTTAGCAAAAATAAGCATGTAGACTGACATTCTGATGCAATTTAGAAATTGTTAATAAGATTTGCTGGGATGTAGGAGGAAGAAATCCTCACTGCATGGGATGGTGATTTGACGGTGCGGGTGATGGTTTACTCGGTGCCCGAATAGCGAATAGCGAATAGCGAATAGCGAATACCGAATACCGAATACCGAATACTTCTATGTGAACGCAGCCTTAGGACTACGCTTTTATGCATGCCTCGAACCAGAAACCCCTTTCAATACATTCCTACGATTTGTCCTGACAGGAATAATACATTTGGTATTCTCGAGAGAAAAGAAATTATTTCACACTAAACAACAGGTGCGCCAAGATACCATAGCTCTTACGTTGGGGATACCAGTATGTTGGGATGCATATTTTTCAACCCATGTGATTGTGTCTTGACATGGGTTACGCCACTGCCTATTCAAATCTAAGTGGTGTAGATCTACTCGGTCTCAAACTATAGAGAGTATGTATAAAGCGTGATTGTCTGGTTCAAACGGAAAGCGGGAAGCGCGCGGGAAATGGATTTGAGCATCTATCTGGCACTTGTCGCTGTCTTTCTTCTGTATATAGTTGAGGGATCGTCTCTAAAGCAGCAACACACGGTGAGATTGGATGTCTTAACGTGGTGGTCGCCTTTCTTGTAATTGCAATTTTCCATCAAGTGTAAGTGCATGGCTTCAGGGTGCCCGGAAGTCTGTTTAGGCCATGGATACTAATAATGAATCTATGATTTTATGTCCATTACAATTACATTGTAAGGAAACACTTCCATATGTGGAACGTGTAAAACGTGTGTATAGTTATGGTGTGCACTATGATTATAATTGTTATGATACTATATTGATCTACACATTCCCTTATAGATTCATCACTACATGTCGGATGAAGAACTGGTGGACTGGTTTGGGGTTAGAGCGCCCTCGGATGGTAAGGGAATACCAGTATGTTACGATTTTTAAAATATTTATTTTCTAATAAAGGAGCTACAAGATACAAGATATTGCGCTCCATTTGTCTGAGTTAAATAAAGATAGTGGTGTCGTCACCGTAATATTCATATTCTTTCCACCTCACATCGTGACATTTTGTTTTTGCGATTTTATAGTTATATTATCATCATTGTCGCCATGATTGTTACCTACTGTTATCGTATCTCAATAGAATTACCACTTCTCCGTTATCATCGTGGTTTTGATTACTTTAATAACGCTTCTGTATAAACAACCAAGAGTAAGACTGTATTCTATTATTTATACAGACATTGAAATGTCCTGGAATTATGGAATGTTTGTAAGTATTCAGCCTGTCTTATTCTTTACTCTTCTTCCTCGTCCTTGCTTTATAAACTTCCTGACGGCAAAAACCCGAGCATCGCAATGTGAACCAAAAAAAAAAAAAAAAAAAAAACACGTCGTTTTAGGTAGTTTTTATGAAGCAGTTCAGTTTAACCTGTAGAATGCAAAGACCAGGGGGAAAATTATGAATGGATACCCTTTGTATGTACACATATCAATACAATGTATGTCTTAATGAGAGATAGCAATAATACACATCCTTTGATCATGTACAAACAATCACCACTGCACTTGTTGGGGTCCTTGGGCGTGCCCACCTCCGGGGGTTTAGATGTAGTTTAGCCAGCGGGTGAACGCCCGGTCCTGTTTCTCCATCCATCGCTCATCTTAGAAGATATTTTTTGCCGCGAATGGCAGTGGGTGTCTTGGAAGAGCTGTTGACCCAGACGCAAGAAGAAGAAACAGAGAAGATTGATGAGGATAACCCAAGCAGAAATTAATTTACAACATACGTTGAGATAGCAATCATGATTTTGCAACTGCGAATTACATTACTCGCAGTGTTTGACACCAATGGTGAAAATAGAAATTACATTCAATTCATATCAACTCAATTCAATTCAATTCAATTTATTTCTACAAATCTGATAAAAAAATACAGTTACATTGTACAATACAGCGTACATCGTAAGGCAAATGAAATACATTTAAAACATATCTATAGGCTGTAAGAGAAGTGGAGGAATCAACATAGGCTTAAACCAGCCTTTCAAGGTCAATCCCCAAGAAATATATTCAACTATATGGACAAGACCAAACACACATAAAAACTTAAACAGAAGACACTACAAAGTGCAAAACCGACAGGAGGCAAGACAACAAAGCAAGTTAGCACAATGTGTTAATCCTCAAATGCATAATAACTGTCTGTTTCTTTTTTACTATACAATATATGATTACTATAGGTCCTCAATTGTTGTACAGTCTTTTCGTTTCACTATGTTCTATTTACCTAATTCTCTGTTATCAAAAGAAGTGAAACATATGTTTTGTCGAAAAATGAAATAAACTTTGAATTGAATTGAATAACATAATTAAAAATCATATAAAGCAGAAAAATTATTGACTTAATAGATGTATGCTATATCTTTTCTTGAATAAATTCAGACTGTTCGTACACTTAAAGCCATTCGGTAAGGCATTTCATAAAAAGAACCAGCATGATATATTGTTCGTCTGATTATATTATCTATGATTTGGAATATACAAATTGTGAAATTGCCTAGTATTATATGTATTTCTAACCTGAGTAAGAGTGAAACAGTTGCCGAAAATTTTGGGCAAGATATCATTAAGGTACGAGTACATAAAAATGCAGATAGTATATTAACAATAATCTAAACTTCTTCAAATATAGGCTGTGTATGAGTTAAGGGTTGAGATTTTGCGATAATTCTGATTGCACGTTTTTGAAGAACATGAGCAAGCTCTGTTATATGTAATGTGTATTCTCCTTATTCTTCTCCTAAGTTCCAGAATACGAAATAGTGTACCCAAGACAACTGACAAAAGAAACGCAAAGACCAACAGAACATCGCCGAACTTTCCACCAGTGGAAAACAAGCCGTGATGTGTCGGGACTACTTTATTACGCGCTGATTGCTTTCGGGAGAAAACACGTGCTGCGGTTAAAGAAAGATGACGGTGTGATATGTGTGTAATGACAAGAAGCTATAAGAAGTAAAAATTTGTACGTTATCTTTTGGACTTCAGTTTGCCTCTCATAACAGTAGACTTTTCGGTATGTTATGAGACAAAAAAAAATGTTAATCACAAAAATCGTTCATGATGATAAAATTTGAGGGTGTCATCTCAAAAATATTGCATTCTACACGCTTTGTGTTAGTCGATGGTCTTTCGAGCCAAAAAAAAAAAATCGTTATCTCTCTGTTTTATTTCAGAAATCACTTAACATCACAGATGTATTTCATTTACTACATTTCAAAAAGTGCAACAAGCAAGTATTTTGGATGCAAGTTCTCGCTTAATGCATTGACCGTTATGAACAGCATCTTACTTGGCAACCAGAAGCGATTTAACTTGAATTCTGAGCACTTTTTGAGTTCGCCTATACTACAGTAAGAAATTAAAATTTCCCTACGTTAAAGTATTTCATACATAAAGTTGGTTAACATTCAAACTTGTCAGCTCGATTAGGTTATCTAGGATGATAATATACCAAAACTATTTAAACGTTGCCCCCATTTCCCACCCCCACATTGAAAACAAAGAATTAAGACTTATGAATCATTGATCTTTATTTTGATATTCCATCAGATGTCTTCTCTCCAAGTCTTTTAATTCATCACCAGCACACTAGAGGGCGCTCGTCACTTCGTGCTCAACGGTCTAATTGCCACTATCGGGGTGACATCATTGGAGACAACCAATCAGCGATCGAGATCAGTGTGTGCAAAGGTCACTTGGTAAAGACGATATCACTACAATCATAATTCTTGCTACCACTGTCAGTTTCACCACAGTTATGATAAGGTTACTCTGCTGGCTCTGCTGATACTAGTTGATTTCGCGCAACAACTAAACCTACTAACCTTCCCAATTACTATTTTTCCCCTTGGGTCAACATTCACACCACTGGCAGAATTGTTAGACTTTCCAGATGTGGAAGTAGATGTTACGACAGGAAAGTAAAACGTAATGTCATGATTTGGACTCCATCGCATCGGAAGTCAGACGAATGGTGAATATGCATATTAGGAATAAATGTATTACATGATGCATTACATGAATACGCATGCGTCCTATAGAGCCCCTTTATTCTTGATATTTTCTCTCTGTTCACTTCTGTGCTGTCCATCTAATTCGTTCTGCCATTATCATTTACTACAGAACGGGCTGGTCTCCACAACGGATTCAGATTTCTTCATCAGAGAGGTCCCGGAGAGATTCGGAGGTGAGCTGTCGAGAGGCGGTGATTACCCTATTTACCCGCATCTTGCCGTGAGACGACCGCGCACCAGTTGCCATGGTTACGTTGGGATGCGAAGGCGAACAAGTGTAGGCGGTACGTATGTATGTATATTTCCAATACTCTTATTGTGAGAACTGGCGCAGTACATTTATAAACTGTTTAATGAAACCATGTGCTCAAAATGATAAACAGAAAACACATAAAATTATATGAATCTTTCTAAGTGAAGCGACTTGTTTCACGTCATTCCTAACGGTTCACTGATTGAACTCCAAACTGGAGACACGACGGACAGTGTTATTACCTTTAAGTACACCTGATCTATGGCTTAAAACAAGAGTCATCTTTCTTTTGGGGCTGGGAATAAGGAAGCACTTTCAAGTGAGGTTTACTTTCGAAGAGAATTCACCTTCTTTAAATTATTTTTTTTCGTCATTAATCGTCAAAAGCGATTTTTGCTTCGGTCATTTTGGTAATTTGTTAGATTTCATCACGTTTGGTACTTCATTCCTTCTTTTAGTATCTCTTATCAAACTTGGATTTGTCAAGTATTGCATGAATGAGTATCCATATTAGAAGAGAGGAACACTCGATTTTCAAAAAAAAAAGGTCTTTTCCATCGTTGTTTTACTTTTGCACAGAAACATCCTCTAGATATGCACTATGGTGGCTCTAAGCAGCCAATAAGACTTAGTAAAAATGCTTTCTAAGTTTTCAAATTGTATTCCCTTCTAGTATATTCAGTCAATCCACGTCACTAGTCGCAACTTTGTTTCCTTATTTTATCTTCTCGAAGTCAAGAGTGAGATAGTCAGGCGCTCAGCGCCAGATGTACTTGGCGGGAATCACAAATACATTGAGCTGATGGTGGTCGCCGACTCAACAATGGTTGGTTACCATGGCAACGAACTGGAGAATTATCTGAAGACGGTGATGTCCATTGTGAGTGCCTCATCATTTTGAGTGAATGTGACATCGACAATCCGGTGCAAAACAGAAATATATATACTTTGAACTTCCTTACATGCTTCCAAGTGATCCAATATGTCCGTAAGTTTTGTGGAATGTGAAAGTATAATTCTTTCAGGAGGTCCATTGTGAGTTAATTTATTAAGTTAGGCCTTTTGTGATTTGCAATGTACCCATACCAATTCTTGAATGCTTGCCTTTACCCAGGGGAAAAATATGATTGACAGCGGTCGAATCATTTTCCGTCGCTAGGTAAAGGAAGAGATAGAGGGGGGGAGAGAGAGAGAGCTAGAGAGAGAGAGCTAGAGAGGGGGAGGGGTAAGGGAGACTCAGTATATTCTGAGCGAAGCGGTAATACTTGGTGTTTTTATTTGTCAGTTTGTTAAGTTGATACGCGGCAGGGAGTTAGCGATCACGTTGTAGTTTGTTACTTAATTCTGAGGCCAAACGTCCCTGATATCCAAGAGTGAAAAAAGTTTTCTGAAATGAGCAGATACATTGCATACTGATGTTAAAAGTTCTGGCTGATGTGTTAATATCTACAGTAGATAAGAAGTATCATGTACGCGAGAGATGAAAACACAGGCTGTATACCTTGGTACTTATTGTCGATGAGCGGAAAGTGTGACGTCATATAAAGCCCGTATGTTTGCTCAATAATAATTGTTATTATACAGGCGGCAGGTGCGTTCCGCAGTGCGTCTATCTCCGCGAGTATCTCGCTACACGTGGTGCGATGTGTGGTGTTGGAGACGGATCAAGTAAGTTTTTAATAATATTCAAATTCAGTTCAAATTTATTTCATATTTCCATTTTCTCAATGATGACATTACAAAATTATTGACAACAAAACAAGAGTACAAAATATATACAATCATGTCTTTTGATTGTAGAAGAAAAAGAAAAAGAAAATATACTTGACACAAATGTACATGGTCACATCGTATGAAAATATCACTAGTAAGTATAAGAAATATGATGGGGCCTACATAAAAGCTTTAAAGCTTGTAAAACTGTAGGTTCCCGAGTTCATAGGCATATAATTTTACACGGAGAACGGATATGTTTGTCTTGACCAACAAAAATTACACCAGTACAAAAAAATAGATGAGTATTAAACTAATGAACCACATAGATATCGCACAAACCAGACTGCATACAAATCTCGCAGTGTTTGAATAACAAAAATGCTGTACTATTAAAAGATGTATCGGTACCATGAAATAACTTAAGTAACTTGGTGCTGCGGACAAGGACAAAAGACTGGGAGCGTAAAAAGGTTGCTAAAGGCTTGGTAGTGTGTATCCACTAAGTAATAACTGTTTTAATTTGCGTTTGAAGGTGAATAAAGATAAGGAAGAAGTGATATCTAGAGGGAGATCATGACGTAACACTTCACCCCTTCCGTGCTGTAAGGGACTTTGGATAGTGTGCACAATGCTATGGCTTTTCTGTATACCTATAACAGGGGCGGATCCAGGAATTCTGTAAAGGGGGGGGGGCGTGAGTAATATTTCTGGTGCCACCTCCGGGTTTCATTTCATTTTTTTCTTTTTATTTCTTTTGTTAACGAAAGATAAAGGAGGGGGGCGTGCGCCGGTTGCGCCCCCCTCTGGATCCGCCACTGTATAATTGACACTCAAAGTACACGCAACTACATAATCAATCTTGAGTCTATCCCCGAAGTGCAAAAGAGATGTCCTGTTCGACTGTACAGTCTCAGCGGCTGTCTAGTGGAGGAAGTATGTGTTAAGCGTAAGACAACTTCTGTTTTGGAAGCATGACGACGTAGCGGGTAAGGTTCTGGACGCTTAAACTAGAGTGCGCGGGTTCGAATCCTCCCCTGTGTGAACATCCAGGAACCAAAATGCTCTATCCTCAATGTCCTCAGGAAGAAGATGTCAAAAATAGCACCTGACCACGCTAAGGTAATGATAATAGCGGTACCTGTTAGTATAGTGATATTAGCATGTATATGAGGTTCGTGGGTCAGACTGGAGGTACATTATACGACTGTAAACTATTGATATTCCAAGCCTTCCTTTTTTAAAATGTCCTTTTATGCCATCATGTTCATCAGTCTTGTCCACCTTCGTTGTTTGGTTGGCTGGAAAGATTTAGGGCTGCTGCTGCTGTCGATAGTAACAGCGATAATCAACGAAGTTGCCTGATCATTGAGGAAATAAAATAACACTATCGGTTATTGCTTGCGATATGTCACTCATTCAGTATTTTCCTGTGCAACTGCCGTCGAAAAAAAAAATCTACCACCTACAGATGGATCCAGTCATAGAACCAGATGCGCGCACCTCACTGCGGAACTTCTGCAAGTGGCAAAGGGGCGTGTACCCGGAGGGCGTCGGCGAGTCCGGACACTTTGACGTGGCCGCTCTGATTACAAGGTTTGACAGTTTGAGTGTCGTTTGCAAAGAATGGTCGTAGGGACGCTTCGTGCACAATATCACCCCGTCATTATTCTTCCACTGATAACAACATCAAAATTTCAAAACACTACTATTTATTATATTTAGCGACACATTTTGATCGGAATGTTGCTACTTCTCAGTGTTGTTTTTCTCGAGGTGCAAGTGCCTACGTGATTGTTATCACTCACTTCATAATGCCATAAGCTGCAGGTATTTTATAAACATCAAAAAAGGGTTTGCAAATCACCACAACACCATTTTCTTTTCATTTACACAGATCACCGGGCATTAAACAAAGTTAGACAATGACTGGAAATTTATCAAATGTATGTGTCTTTCTTCTTTCCTCGACAGGAAGACTGCTTATGGTTTAGAAAATAAAAATTCAAAAGCATCGTGCTTTAAAATCACGAAAAACCACGGATAGTTCCTCATAATGTCGAATATCGTTTCGTAGAACAAACAAAGCTCACCTTTGTATAGAACTTGGGTAAACTGATTGAAAGCTAAAAGCAGAGGGGGCTACATCGTTTTAAAGCTTTTTCTATTACTGTACACGATTCAGGCACGACCTGACAAGAAATGACGTCATAGCAGGGAACACGGTGAAAGGCGTGCTAGGTCTTGCGCACATGTCGTCCGCGTGCGTCGCGTCCCGTCGGTGCCTCATCGTAGAAGACAGCGGCTTGGCTACTGGACTCACACTCGCCCACGAGATTGGACACACGTAAGAACCGTTCGGACATAATTATTACATACTGTATCCAAGCTACAATAACCAAACCATATAAATCTGGGGTACAAAAGAAAATGGGTTTAGACGTACAAGACATAATATAAGAAATAAGGCGCTTTTTGTTGTTGTTGTAGTTTGTTTGTTTGTTTGTTTGTTTGTTTGTTTGTTTGTTTGTTTGTTTGCATGACAGTGCAAATTTGCGGTAATGTGGCAATTGTTTTGACCTATAAGCTAAGACATCAACTGACGCCATTAAGACACTGTTTGTTTTACCTTGAAGTTTGGACAAAGTCATTGTTCTGTTCCATTTTTGAAATACACTGTATCTCAATGTAGGATAATGGGACTGAATTGAATATTTACGATGATAAGCATAACCATTCACAAAGTGACGAGGAGCTTGTTCTTAATTAGTCGAAATTGTTTTGGGATGGGGATTCCGTCCGAACTTATCAATGAAAGCAGTTATAATTTGGAAAAAGAAAAGTGGAAAGGGTAGATCAACTGTCTGAAGAGCGTGCCAGAGAGAGTAACGCCTAATCTTGGATCATTATGTAGTTATCTCAGTTCCCACCGAGCTCCAGAGCGTTTAACACTTTCTCTGCCAAGGACTAGCCTATAGACAGTGTTATATACAACGCAGCTGGGTCACAAATCTGCAATCACAGCACACAAAGGGTTAACTGACGTGGTCATCACTCTCCCGTCCTTCCTCTTTCTCCTCCTCTACCCCTCCTCTTCCTCCTTCTCTTCTTCCTCCTCTTCCTCCTCCTCCTCCTCCTCCTCCACCATCTCCTCCTCCTCCACCTCCTCCTCATCCTCCTCTTCTTCCTCCCCTTCCTCTTCCTCCACCTCCTCCACCTCCTCCACCTTCTCCTCCTCCTCCTCCTCCTCTTCCTCTACCTCCTCCAACTCTTCCACCTCCTCCTTCTCCTCCTTCTCCTCCTTCTCCTCCTCCTCTTCTTCCTCCTCCTCCTCCTCCTCCCCCTCCTCCTCCCCCTCCTCCTCAGCCTTGGTATGGAGCATGACGGAGCAAGGAACCCTTGCCCCACCTCTGGACACGTCATGGCTTCACTCGCCCCGTCGGGCCCGGGTGCCTACACGTGGTCATCCTGTAGCGTGGAGTATTTGCACACGTTCTTGCGGTATGGTATTGAATATCGAGATTATAAGAACAATCAACGATGTCGTAAGAAAGCTTCTGTTAGCCAGTATTAACTTTGTTACCTAATTTACTTCATAAACTCACGAGCGTTATTCATCTATGTTTTGCTTCGCCGAACTATATTGCTTCAGAATAAAAGTCCATTCTGTCACACTTTTTTAATCCAACGTATTTTCAGAACGGCATGCATGATATACTGTCACCATGGTTACAGTGCGCAATTACTACTAAACCTCATCTGATAGTCGTTTATTCGCCAGCCGTTTCTTTTTAACGCGCGTCGGCTCGAAAGCTGAGCAGAAAGATAATCAGTATTCTGTCATTCATAATTTTTATTTCCAGTGAAAAAATAGAGGCGTGTGGATACACGAGGACTATCATCTACGCATGTATCCTTACCCCAGTTTCAACGAGGAAAGTTCTGTAACTGTTTGATATTGCGCATTTGGATTAGCGAATAAGGCTACAATACAATTCTTTTCAAAAATGGTGTCTTTAACTTATTACAAAGGGGGAAACATTCGTTATAATATAAATATTGGTGCTCTGAAAACTATTAACAATCAATGGAAGAATGGTAGATTACCTCAATAACCTGACTTAAAGGGGAATCCAGTCTAAATTTCATAAGTTAGTCTGATAAAAAAAAAGCAAAATCTTACGAGTTCAACTGTAAAAAAAAATACTGAAATCGGATGAAAGATAAGGAAGTTATGACATTTTGAAATTTGGCTAATTTCTTCAAAACAGTTCTTGTGCAGTGGATATTAATATGCAATGAGTGAGCTAACCATTTTTATTATCATGCCCTCACAGTTTTCCATTGGTCGTTTACAACAACAAAAAATAACGAAAATTCAATGTTTCTGTCATTGAAGTCTGAAACATGATGTTATTCCTGGTTGAATAACTTCAGAATAGTGATTAGTTAGATATACGAGGATTTGAGCCTCGGGCATATTTGCGTTTGAATGAAAAAACTAGAAATTTCAAAAATTTATGTACAAACTTTATGGTAAGTTGTGAGGGGATGACATGCTCACTTTGCCATTCGCATACCGTTCAAGAACTGTTTCCAAGAAACTGGCGAAACTTCAAAATATCATATTTTCCTTTTTTTAAATTGATTTCGATTGAAATTATACCATTGAACTCGTAATATTTCACTCTTTCTTATCAGACTATCTTATATTTGGACCGGATTTCCGCTTTAAGAGGAAAAATATTTTTCCCCGTTGTATAATAAGGTAGGCCTTACATATCTCACCCTGCAAATGTTTTTTTTTTTTTCCATTAAGAGGTGAAATCATAAACACATTTTGTTTCAGTTCACCAATATCTCATTGCCTGAACAACCGACCGAGCATGACCAAAAACTTGACGCTCTACCGTGGGTGGCGCCCTGGCCAGATATTCCATCGAGACGAGCAGTGTAAATTCCTTTACGCGGACAGCACGGGGGCCTGTAGTCAGAAAATGGTAGGGAACTATCAGCAATCTTGTTTGGGTATAGGTCATAAAGAATTACCCAATTGTTTTAACAGTTGGGGTAAAAAGGATAAGGCTTTTGACTTTCAAGTTGAGGTCCTGCTTTTGAATCCTGCCCAGTGTCTTCAAGTCCTTGGACGAGATTGTCCTCAATTCTCACAAAGACTGGTAAGTCCTTTTGTACTGCAGTTATCTTTTCTATTTTCTTCTTTCTTTCTTTCTTTTTTCCCTATGACCAATAATTCTAATATTGTGGGGAATCCCGTATGAAGGCTCTATTTGTGTATATATAACACTGTGAAAATAATATTTTTCAAGTTTCAAGTTTCTTTATTTCACCAAAGCATGGAACATATTAAAAAACAATGCATACATCAATATTCGGATACGACTACAAACATATCAATAATACAGTGAAAAGGAAAAAAAATACAACAGAAATAGATTGACAATAACAAATACATGAATAGGTTTAACAGATATGCTATGGAAGGTAGCAGCCAGAAATGAAATGTCCCTTATTTTTAGCTGACCTAAAATCATTCATTCAATTTCAATTACATGTATCTATAGTGTGTTCAATTGAAGTAAAGTGCAGGAACAGGACAAGACAAGACAAGACAAAACAAAACACACAATGACAACAAAATACGGGATGTCTTGAATCATAAAGAATAAACGATTATACTCTTGACCTCAATGAGTTTGGCTATAATTATAAAAGAGAGTTTTTTTGTAACCAGATTTAAATGTATTCAAAGAGATAGCATTACGAATTGCACAGGGGAGAGAATTCCACAGGGTAGGACCAATGTAAATGATAGATCGTTGATAAAAAGAAGTACGGGATAGAGGTAGGTGAAAATCATTCGCGGATCGCGTGCTATAATTATGAATTTGATTATTAAAAGTGAACAAATCTAAGAGAGTCTTTGGTAATAAACGATTTTTACACAAATACATAAAAATGCCAGCTTGATATTTGTACATATCATTCAACTGCAATATCTTCAGGGATAAAAAAAGTGGCTGGGTATGGGCAAGAAAAGTGGCATGGGAAATGATTCGTATTGCACGTTTTTGAAGCACTACAAGTCTTTGAATGTAACATTCGTGAGCATTGCCCCAAACAGTTATTCCATAATACAAATGAGGTAAAATTATAGCATTATAGATTGACTTTAAAACAGACTTTGGGAGAAAACCAAGTCTATACATTACACCAATATTTTTTGATAATTTATTACAAACAAAATTAATATGATTCGACCAATTCAATTTATTATCCACATGAACTCCAAGGAATTTCACTGAAGACGTCTGCATAATTTGACAACCACACATGTTAATAAATACATTGTCAGTGTTAATTTTTTTCTTTGTAAATATCATAATATTAGTTTTTGATATATTGATTAATAATTTGTTCACTCGCAGCCAATTTGTAACATATTGCAATTCCTTATTAAAAACCTCTTGCAGAGAATCAATATTATCATGAGACAGAAATATACTTGTATCGTCTGCAAATAAAATATATTGTAGAATATTAGAAACATTGGGTAAATCATTTATATACAAAAGAAATAAAATAGGCCCGAGGATCGATCCCTGGGGCACTCCACATCTTATGTTTTTGTAGTCTGATATATTATTATCAATGGACACAAACTGTTTACGATTGCTCAAATAACTTTTCAAAAGTTTTAAAGTGACTCCACGAAATCCATACGCACTTAATTTAGCTAAAAGAATATTATGATCAAGTGTGTCAAATGCTTTGCTGAGGTCTAAAAATAAGCCAAGTAAAATTTTCCCCCTATCTATTGCACAGATCACCTTATGAATAAAATCAATCAAAGCAGAAGATGTGGAGTGCCCCGGTCTAAATCCATACTGATTTTTCTTAATGATATTGCACTTCGTAAGAAATTCAATAAGCCTATTGGAAATACATTTTTCAAAAACCTTGGAAAAAACAGATAACACTGATATTGGTCGATAGTTTGTCATTACATCAGAGGAACCACTCTTTAGGATTGGTACAACTCTGGCTATCTTCAATCTATCTGGAAAAATACCAGATTCCATACACTGATTAAATATTGCACATAGGGGTTTACATAACAAATGAATAGCTCTTTTAACAATTCGAACATCAATATTGTCATATCCAGCACTTACATCTTTCTTAAAATTGTTTACAATATCAATTATTTCTTTACAAGTAATTGGTTTTAAAAATGCGGTTGACTCAACCTTTTTAATATATTGGAGATAATCATACTCATATGAATCATCAAAAGAAGAGTTAATATCATTACCAATATTGACAAAAAAATGTATTCAACAAATTACAAATCTCTTTGCTATTTACTACTGTTTCACTATTACACTTAATAGATTTAATGATTGTTTTCGAATTACACTTTTTCCCCAAGGCAGTGTTTATCACATCCCATGTCTTTTTACTATTGCCACTACTGTCAGCTAGCTTTTTCTCATAATATTTCTTTGTAGCTAATTTCACCATATTAGTAACTTTATTTCGATATTTCTTATAAAGAGCTTTACGATAATCAGTCGGATTCTTCTTATACAATTTATACATTTTGCATTTCTTCCTTATCAATCTACGAATATCTTTTGTACACCATACATTATCATTTTTCCTGTGTTTACAAGTTGAAATTAATGGAAATGATTCATTATATTTGTCAGTGACTGAACCAAAAAAGTTATCAAAGCTAATATCACCATCATTTCTATCACATACCCATGACATGGATTCCAATGACCGTAAAAAATGTATAATATTATTTTAATTTAAATCCCTCTTTACTTGTCTTTGGTCTCTTTTTACCAATGAAATGACACTTTTACAAATGCAATAAACAGGAAAATGATCTGATATATCAGTAAGAATAACTCCGGACTGGATTTGGCAAGAATCATTGGTGAAAATATTGTCAAGTAATGAAGCGGAAGAGTCAGATACACGTGTAGGATGACGAATCAAAGGTAGCATAGAATTCAGTAACAACAATTCCACAAATTCATTTACATATTGCACATGCCCTACTTTAAGCAAATCAATATTAAAATCTCCGATTGGGGTCGGTCAAGTCTTCACAGATGCTCAGGCCGGTGCCTTTGAGTTTCTTTCTGTTCGTGAGCAGGCGTTGGCGAAGTCGGTATGATGTCATCTTCACAATTATCGCTCTCGGCTTGGATGATCCGACTGGTGGTGGAGATCGTCGTTGAACGCGGTGACTGCGATCAATGTCGTCTCGTCGTAGCTCCACTCCGAGATTCTGGTTGGCGATCCGACAGACAACGTCATCTGTATTTTCCTTGTCAGCTTCCGGGACACCAAAAATGCGCAGACAGTTTCTGCGGGAGTACTGCTCCTGGTTGTTCAGGTCAGATTGCAGTTTTGCAATCAGGTGCCGATTTTGTGGAAGAGTTTTAAATGAAATGACAAATCACTTGCATAAGTGTGTTGTGTCTCCTTGTTTTCGCTTGTTTAGCCCCTTACCATTTATATCTGGTTCTTAATCGTTTTAATGAATTGTAATCTACTCTTAAACTCAGGGTTACTGAGCGTTCATTTGCCATCAACGGTGAAATAAATAGTTGCTGTATAGATAGAAAATAGATCAATTTTCATCACTCTTCAGAGGTGAAAGCCGTAAAATGCCCATCAGGAGCGAAGTTACAGTCATGTTAATACTTTCCGTTGGGATCACGGCAGATGAATAAACATACCTGTGTGCACATCTCTTTCTTCCTTGCAGGATGACTGTGAGAAATTGTGGTGCGGGCGAACGAATGAGGGCGTCCTAGTATGCAGCACCAATAAGTACCCACCTGCAGACGGCACTGAATGTGGGGAGGGTAAGGTACGTTCCAACAATGAAGTGCTACCATGGTTGTGAGGGATAGGAGTGTGTTTACTCAAAGCCAATTCTACTCCCATGTTTAAGGGGACCTTGATAGATAAATTAAGAAAACAAATTAGGATCAATGTAAGTAAGGAAAAAATCACCTTGCCAATCCACATGGCAAGGGTAAATTGAGAAAATAGACCAGTTCGTAATTCCACTTTGCGCATGAGCATTTTGGTTTATTAATTCACTGACATAAGTATCTGTGATGTGATGATTATTCATGTGATCCTTGTCTAAATAGTGCTTGCCAGCACATCCACCTGATAGCAAGCCTGGTATTTGGCAATGTCAAAAGAAAAAGGTTGTTATTGCATTCCATACGAAATAATGAATTAGATGCTTGCGAAAGTGTCAACTGGTATGACGGACTATTCCGGTCACCTCTTCTAAACACAAGTTCATGCTTAGTTTGAACACGAATTCCATAAATTGGTATGTCGGGCAAGCTTATGCATTATACCGCTTTAAAATGAGTGAAGTGCTTAACCAACTGAGAAAAAAGAAAGGTCATTTGTACCAAGGTGTACATGAGCTAATTACGAACTGGCTTATTGTTTCAAACTATCTGCAAAGCCCCCCCCCCCCCCCCCCCCCATTCAACAAGGAAACTGAGGAAACAATCTTGCATGACCATTTTGATAATGATTGACTGTATAGTGTTTTTCATTATCCTCATTTCGTTAAATTTACAAACCATGGTTTGTAGCTGCGATCACCATGACGTTCTCTTCTCGAAAATTTCTCCCAATGGTGTATGGGGGGGGGGGGGGAACTAGCCATAGCTCCTCGTTGAATCACCCCCTCCGGTTTTATTTTGAGTCAGTGGTGTATAGGTGGAGAATGTGTGGATTACGGAGAGCGTGGGCCCGATCCAATTCACGGCGGCTGGTCCGAATGGGAACCGAACTTCTCCGAGTGCTCGCGAACATGCGGTGGAGGAATCCGGAAGAAATATAGACACTGCAATAGTCCCAGGTAATTACAAATCTCGAAACGCATGACAATGATATCGATATTAATGGTGAACATCGTAATGGCAACAGGTTTCGGGCCAATTTCGTCAAATTATCATGAGGTAATTATGTAAATATTTATAAATTGACATTGTTCTGTGTCTTTGAAGGACTGTCGTGGACTGGGTTTGTTGTTTCTATTTCTATCTTAGAACTATATAAAGCTTAGACACTTCACACAAGTTAGAAGTTGAGATTTGCGAGAGAATAGTATAAGCCAGTTCGTAATTAGCTCATGTACACCTTGGTACGAATGACCTTTGTGTTTTCTCAGTTGGTTAGGCACTTCACTCGTTTTCAAAGCGGTATGATGCATAAGCTTGCCCGACATAACAATTTATGGAATTCGTGTTCAAACAAAGTATGAACTTGAGTTTAGACCAGGTGACCAGAATAGTCCGTCAGTTGACACTTTAGCAGGCATCTAATTCATCGTTTTGTATTGAATGCAATAACAACCTTTTTCTTTTGATAATGCCAAATACCAGGCTTGCTGTCAGGTGGATGTGCTAGCAAGCACTATTTAGATAAGGATCAATCATCACATCACAGATGCTTATCTCAGTGAATTAATAAACCCAAATGCCTCTTGGTACAAATGACCTTTTTGCTGCTCATGCGCAAAGTGGAATTACGAACTGGTCTATTGTGAGTGATTTGTTTACTTCACTGCTGATCACATGGATTGTACCACAAGGTGGCGCTGTTGACACATTATCAACGAGGATGTGTGCACTGCCCATCAAACTTCATTACTGGTAGGCCTATAACACTTCCATGTACGTCTCCCGCTCCTATACTATATCTGTTCATACATGGAGGCCTTCCTTTGGGGGAGCCAACTGCATCGGTCTGGATACCATCCTTGAAGTGTGTAACATATTCGTGAGTATATCCCGGAGAAGAGATGGTATTGCTTGTAAAATGATAATCATGACCTTGGCTTCATTATGACAGTGACGATAATGTAAACAACGGTCGTAGTAATAATCATCACTACTGTAATATCCACTCACTACTGAATGTTATGATTCCATTATACTCACCTGACGTATTTCCGTGTTTTCCCGCTCTATCCTCATCATTCTCACGCCAGCACACATTCCACTGTCATGACTGTCCACAATTACAACAGCATGTAATTATCATCATCATCATCATCCTCATCATCATCATCATCATCAATATCATCATCACATTATCTTCATCATCATCATCGTCATCATCAACATCATCATCATTATCATCATCATCGTTATCATCATCAATATCATCATCATCATCATCATCAATATCATCATCATCATCCTCATCTTCATCATCAATATCATCATCACATCATCTTCATCATCATCATCATCGTCATCATCACTAGAAATTACCTAGAGATTTAACTCAAAGAATAAAAGCTTCCTGTGGCTGTCACGGAAATCATTCGGGCAGGGGTTCTTGGTAATAATCGGAATACAGATATATTTTGTTAAAGTATGTTGGAAGTTAAATGGAATCACAAGTATCTTAAGCAGCGTTTACACTTTGGCGAGTTGACATGGCGAGCTACGGCGAGTTAAGCCGAGTTGCCAAAATGAGGCACTCGCGATAACTCGCGTGAAGCTCACCATGTAACTCGGGATAACTCGCGACAACTCGGTATGGCTCGGCGGAGCTCGTTCAAGCTCGGGACAACTCTCCTTGAAGTCGTGAGCAGTCCCAAAATTTTTGAACATGTTCAAAATTTTTGCTAACTCGCTGTAAAGCAGCGTTTACACTTTGGCGAGTTGACATGGCGAGCTGTGGCGAGTTAAGGCGAGTTGCCAAAATGAGGCACTCGCGATAACTCGCGTGAAGCTCACCATGTAACTCGGGATAACTCGCGACAACTCGGCATGGCTCGGCGGAGCTCGTTCAAGCTCGGGACAACTCTCCTTGAAGTCGTGAGCAGTCCCAAAATTTTTGAACATGTTCAAAATTTTTGCTAACTCGCTGTAACTCGTGCTGAACTCAGCTAGACTCGTTATATACTCGCGATACTCGCAATAACTCGAAAGAAGCTCGAGATAAACTCGTAATAACTCGTAATTACTCGCCATATTTGAGTATACGCGAGTGCATTCCGAGTTTACTAGAGCGAGATACGAGCACTGCGATCGTATTACGAGTGAAGGAGAGGTGCCCGCGAGATTAGCGCGAGTTCAGATCGAGCACCCCGAGTTACAGCGAGTTTCGTATGAGTTTAGTCAGATTGCGTTGCAAGTGCACATTGACATGCCAGCTGAATAATAAATATCCAGTGTTCTATATTTTTCCATATATATTTTAAAATGAGAGCACATTTTAATCGACCCACGCATGTACACGTACTTTTAAAACGGCCATTGTCACTGTACTATTACAACTAGCAAAAATAGGAGAGGAATATGCCCCGACCCAAGAGATCCAAGAGTTGTGGCCATTCAGGTAGTTAAACACCGAAAGAATAATGTCATTCAAACAAGGGTAGAAGTAGAAGAAGTGCAGGAAGAGAGAATGGAGACGGAAGAGGAGATCAATGACGAGCAGAGACAGGTAAAAGAACAAGACACCAAACTAGACCAGGTCCAAGCTCAAACTACTGAGCATCAGGCCTCGCCTGTCGAACTGGTTGGGGAGGAAAATGAATCCATTTTTCTCAACTCGCAAGGTTCTCCGTCTGGCACCCCAGGGAAGACGAAAAAAAAAAAGAACAAAGAAGTCCACCCCAAACAAGAAGTCCACCCCTAAGAAGTCCACCCCGAAGAGACGAAAAACACCTCACTACATACACATTCACTGAAGAGCAAGAAGTAGAATTAGCAGAGTGGTACATAGATCACGATTGTCTGTAGAACAGGCGACTAAAGTCATACAAGGATACTGCAAAGAAGACAATTAGGTTAATCGAAGAGAAGGCCAAGGAGTACGATCCGGTGTGCTTCGGTAAGTGAAGATGAATATTAATATCTATCATTTAGGTGGGGGGGGGGGGGCCTCTGGCGGCAAAACGGAGTTTCGCTAAATATATTTTGTTGAATTCATTACCATGATTACTACTATGATTATGATTGCCATAATTATCGAAAATCCTGTAAACAACTGAGTATATGAATATAAGAACGACCCAAGTCCATGGAAGACCATTTCGAGTAAACTAAAGAAAACTTCATATATTTTTATTTGTCCAATAATATTCTATTCAACTGTGATGGGAAGGCAACATTGAATATACAAATTAAAACATATTTATGACAATTAACATTTACTTCTCTTTCTTCCTCAAACCCCCGAGGATCGTCATCTGTGTTGCATATTCCTGTCTATTTTGTTACCTCTTTATCACGCTATAGTCTTGTTTCCTCTTGTGTCGTCATGTCAGTTTTTTTTTCTTGTTTTTCCTCCTACAAGTAGTCTTGTTGCTGTCCCAGTCCTGTTGCATGTTCATTACTCTGTTTGTAGTTGTTCTATGCATAACTGTTTGTTCGTCTGTCTCTTAGTGGGCTTCCAAACTTTTTTGTGACGAACTTTTTGTGCGGATTTTTTGCTGTTTTCAATTCAATTTTTACATCGGACTTCTAATAACGAGGGGCCCACACTCTACAAGCTCTGTCTTTTTAGTGGGTCCCTCCGTTTTTTTTTTTCACACAGTGCATAATTATATTGAAAACTATTTCACTTTCGTTGTCTTAGCAACTATATTGCAATGTATCGATACTGTTAGTTTTTTTTTTGTGCTATTATTGTTGTTTTCTCTGTACAATTGTATGCATTGATTTTGTCACTTAAGAAAGTGAGATTTATGTTTGTGTTATATATTGTGGAAAAAACGAATAAATATGAACTTGAACTTGAACTTGAACTTGAACATTAATTGTGGAGAGGCCATTTTGTGTGGTGGACTTGGGTCGTTCTTTGATTCATATGGACTTGGGTCGTTCTTTGATTCATATACATGATACTCTGCTATAGAGATGAGAGAAGGATGAGAGAGGGCGCTACTATATGAATGTAAGAATGACCCAAGTCCTTCACTTTTACATTAATATCAGATTTAACTCATTCATTTCAGGCACTTCCGGGGGTAATTAGGATTTATCATTTATACACAAGATGAGTCCATGCATAAACTACAATTTCCCATGTCAAACTGAATTTGGCCAAAAATTGGACTTGGGTCGTTCTTATATTCAGGTCTTCAACTGACAACATGACATGCATAATATTTAGTCCTGAAAATTTTGACCCCCACATTTCGTTTATCCCGTTAGCTATATGCTTCACTGTATGAGAAACAAGAATTTGATGAAGTTGTTTGTTTCTTTCCATTAATTTATGTGATCTAAATTCCCAGTGTTCGATTTTTTTTTCAGTTGAACAGCTGAACAATTTCCTCAAGTCTATGAGGACACAGTATACAGCCGTCTGACGAACCCAAAGTCTGGAAAGTGGACCAGAGACACACCTTACAGTGAGAGAGATCAGTGGATTCTCAATACATTCCGCGTCCTGGAGGGACATATTGTGAGGATGAAAGGAAGAACATTGGGAAGGGTGAATATGCATTTGATTTTATTAATATCTGTAATAAGCTACATTTAAACAAAATATAGAAATCGCCATCGTGTGTCTTTCTTGTAAAAGATGTTGACCGAGTGATTTATTTATTTTTTGCAGACCTCTAAAGGACAAGTAGCATCCCAACCAAGAGAAGACGAATTAAATACTCTTCCCCCGACCAGGATACTGAGACTGATGGGCATGATGACAGCAGTAAGAATGACCAGACCACCCAAGAAGCTGATGACCCCCAGCAGAGCATGAAGCTGGTTCCTCTTACACCAACTTATCAATTGTTGGCAAGGGCAAGGGCAAAATGAAAGGGAGGTGTACAACCCCCAAGGTGGCCTCTGAAGAAGCCAAGGACAGAGAACTGCTGGAAAAGGTGAATTTGAATTGTTGTAAAGAAAAGACAGTACGGATCGAGTAATACATGTATTTTATGAACATTTATTTTTTTAATACAAGTACATGTACGAATAACAAAAATGACTAATCCACCATATTGTTAGAGGGTAAAACTCCGTTCGTGTGTTTATCATGATAACGCCATGATATAAAACCGGTGAAAAGGATACTCAACACGTACATTAAGGCCACTGCAACATTGTGGTTGATCGATTTTTAAAAATATTCTTAAAATGAGCTGCATGGCCTGTCTAATTATGTTCAGATTGATTAAAACAACCAAGAATATGAAAATAACGAACGACACACACTCACTACCAAGATGTTTATATATATATATATATATATATATGTTGATAAGGTAGTCCACGTGTTGGCAAGATAAAAAGATAAGTAACAAAGCTGCAACAAAGTTCATGCTGTATTCACCAACGGTTTATTTCTTCACACAAATTTTCGGGCGTCTCGCCGCCCTTTCTCAAGTGTTGATACTGAGAGAACAATAACAAAATTAAGCCATAACAATATATTGCAACCGTGTTACTAAGGATGCGCGCTTTAACGCATCCATGCTAGGCATCCTAACACCCAGCGCGCATCCTGGCAACAGTACAATGTTACGTCATAATGAAATTACAATGAGTATAAAGCATACATGAAAAAACTTGGCACGACTGATACAGAAGTAATTCCTCTGAATACGCAGCTGCGGTGGTAATGTAAAAGCAGTGCATTATTTCTTTCAAAATTCAACATACACATAAATTAACTTTAATTCTAGTGTATAGATAATCTTTACATAATCTGAAATTATCATGATCAATATAAACATTCGATTTTTTTAAATCAAACTGAATCGTCACACTGATGGTTATGCAAAATATGTGCAAGCAGTTTACCATCCCTTTCAAACTTCAGCATACACATACATTAACTTCCAAATTCTGGTGAGTAGATAGTCTTTAAATAATCTGAGACTATAGCATGAATATGAAATACGTGAAAAATCATATTTTTCTTCTTTTGATTAAATAGATACGTCACAATACGTCTCGGAGTGGAAAAAAGACTGGTTCCAAGAAATGGTTAAAAGGAGCGTCAGCATTATATCACTCAAGCAATATAATGATAAGATCTATTGCAGCGGGGTAAACGGGAGAACATACAACAATAAGCGGCGCACCTACTTGTAAAAAGTGTAGTTCGTGAGCCATGATAGATCTATGTTCATGCCCTGTCCCTGGAAGCTTCGTGTGCGGATGATTGTTTTTAGTTCTTTCACGTGTCTTTCTTCAAATGCTTCCATGTCCTTGTATAAAATGCAACATTGCAGATCTGTTAGTGTGTGATTTGGTTTGTTGAAGTGTTGTGCGACTGGATGTTGTGTTTGACTTCTAATGATTGTGCTTTTGTGATTGTTGAAACGTTGTCTAAAATTTGTTGTTTCTCCGATGTAGACAGCCAGGGGACATTGCTTGCATGTAAGGCTGTATACTACATTCTTGCTGTTGCAGTCCCCTGACGTCGGATGGAGGGTGTGGCCGGAGCCAAGTGTGATATCTGTATCTGTGATTAGGTGAGCGCATATTTGACATCGTTTGTTTCCACATTTATGATTTCCAGTAGGATTGATTGTTCTGTTGACTCGAGATCGTGTAAGCAAACTCTTCAGGTTGCGTGGCTGTCGTTGTGCATGTAAGGGACGTGCTGTTAACTCGGGAGCTACCGATTGGACTTGTTTGAGAGTAGGCCATTCTTTCCTCACTTCCTTCATGAACTGTTGTGATGTGGGATGATATGTTGTTACAAAGACTTTGCGTGTGTGTGAGTCTTTGGGTTTCAGATTATCATGATGTAGTAAGGATGAGCGTCTTTTTGCTATCGCGCGGTCCCTACCTGCTTGCACAATGTCTAACGGGTACCCCGCTGCAACGAATTTTTGCCCCAGCTTCAAAGACGCATCCAGAAATTCCTTGTGATCAGAAATGATTCGTCTGTAGCGGAGCATTTGACTGTACACAATTGACCTCTTAATATGATTAGGATGGAAGCTGTTGTACTTAAGATACGTCTGTCTGTCTGTAGGTTTGTGGTAAACAGACGTGTTCAGCTTCCCTCCTTCTTTGCGGATAGTCACATCAAGAAAGTGTACTTCTGACCTAGAGCTGTCCATAGTAAATTTGATGTCGGGATGAACCATGTTGAGCTTGGAGTGGAACTCCGACAGCTGTTCGTCAGAATGGGGCCAAATGAGAAAAATGTCGTCAATGTAGCGGACGAACATGCTAGGTTTTAGAGTTTCTTTCGAGAGGAATTCTTCCTCGAGTACGGCCATAAAAATACTGGCATACGCTGGCGCAAATTTAGTACCCATGGCAGTACCCTGAGTTTGTAGAAAGCATTCATCATCAAATGTGAAGTAATTATGTTTCAAGATGAACTGGGCAAGACGACAAATGTCTTCTATGGGCATGTCAGAAGAAGGGTCGTGTTTGGTCAAAAATCTACGCAATGCATTAACCCCATCGGAGTGAGGAATGTTCGTGTACAGACTGACGACATCCAAAGTGACTAGAGTGCAATTTGGAGGAAGCTGAATGTTGTCGAGTCTATTAAGAAAATCATTGGTATCTTTTACATAGCTCTCGACGTTATGTAAGACCCCTTGTAGATACTTGTCAATGAAAGCTGACATCGGTTCAGTAAGTGAACCTACACTGGAAACAATTGGCCGTCCAGGCGGAATGATCTTATGTTCTCTCGATAACTCAGTAATTTCGGAAGTTTCCAAATCTTCAGCATTTTTGTCAGTGGCATTTGCTACCATCGTCGCACGATGGTAGCAAAGCGACGCCCTGCTGTCCCCAGCGGAAGAAACCCCTTCATCGACTCGTTTGTGAGCAATGTGGAGAGACACCTCGACAAGCTGCTGAAGGAGACTGAACGGGAACCCTCATCGAACATATCACGGAAGCAGCAAGACGCCATCCGATCCCTGCGTGACAACGCTGACATCACGATTAAGCCTGCTGACAAAGGGGGAGCCGTCACCATCCAGGATACAGCGGACTACATCAACGAGGCGGAAAGACAACTGTCCGACACGAGATTCTACAAGAAGCTTGACAGTGACCCTACGAGCTTGTTCACGAAGGAAGCTGAGACTCTTTGTAATAACCTGAAACACATCGATAAGAGAGAAGCGAAACAACTTGTACCAAGTAAGCCGGTAACTAGTAGATTTTACACATTACCTAAGATCCATAAACTTCCGACGATGGTAGCAAATGCCACTGACAAAAATGCTGAAGATTTGGAAACTTCCGAAATTACTGAGTTATCGAGAGAACATAAGATCATTCCGCCTGGACGGCCAATTGTTTCCAGTGTAGGTTCACTTACTGAACCGATGTCAGCTTTCATTGACAAGTATCTACAAGGGGTCTTACATAACGTCGAGAGCTATGTAAAAGATACCAATGATTTTCTTAATAGACTCGACAACATTCAGCTTCCTCCAAATTGCACTCTAGTCACTTTGGATGTCGTCAGTCTGTACACGAACATTCCTCACTCCGATGGGGTTAATGCATTGCGTAGATTTTTGACCAAACACGACCCTTCTTCTGACATGCCCATAGAAGACATTTGTCGTCTTGCCCAGTTCATCTTGAAACATAATTACTTCACATTTGATGATGAATGCTTTCTACAAACTCAGGGTACTGCCATGGGTACTAAATTTGCGCCAGCGTATGCCAGTATTTTTATGGCCGTACTCGAGGAAGAATTCCTCTCGAAAGAAACTCTAAAACCTAGCATGTTCGTCCGCTACATTGACGACATTTTTCTCATTTGGCCCCATTCTGACGAACAGCTGTCGGAGTTCCACTCCAAGCTCAACATGGTTCATCCCGACATCAAATTTACTATGGACAGCTCTAGGTCAGAAGTACACTTTCTTGATGTGACTATCCGCAAAGAAGGAGGGAAGCTGAACACGTCTGTTTACCACAAACCTACAGACAGACAGACGTATCTTAAGTACAACAGCTTCCATCCTAATCATATTAAGAGGTCAATTGTGTACAGTCAAATGCTCCGCTACAGACGAATCATTTCTGATCACAAGGAATTTCTGGATGCGTCTTTGAAGCTGGGGCAAAAATTCGTTGCAGCGGGGTACCCGTTAGACATTGTGCAAGCAGGTAGGGACCGCGCGATAGCAAAAAGACGCTCATCCTTACTACATCATGATAATCTGAAACCCAAAGACTCACACACACGCAAAGTCTTTGTAACAACATATCATCCCACATCACAACAGTTCATGAAGGAAGTGAGGAAAGAATGGCCTACTCTCAAACAAGTCCAATCGGTAGCTCCCGAGTTAACAGCACGTCCCTTACATGCACAACGACAGCCACGCAACCTGAAGAGTTTGCTTACACGATCTCGAGTCAACAGAACAATCAATCCTACTGGAAATCATAAATGTGGAAACAAACGATGTCAAATATGCGCTCACCTAATCACAGATACAGATATCACACTTGGCTCCGGCCACACCCTCCATCCGACGTCAGGGGACTGCAACAGCAAGAATGTAGTATACAGCCTTACATGCAAGCAATGTCCCCTGGCTGTCTACATCGGAGAAACAACAAATTTTAGACAACGTTTCAACAATCACAAAAGCACAATCATTAGAAGTCAAACACAACATCCAGTCGCACAACACTTCAACAAACCAAATCACACACTAACAGATCTGCAATGTTGCATTTTATACAAGGACATGGAAGCATTTGAAGAAAGACACGTGAAAGAACTAAAAACAATCATCCGCACACGAAGCTTCCAGGGACAGGGCATGAACATAGATCTATCATGGCTCACGAACTACACTTTTTACAAGTAGGTGCGCCGCTTATTGTTGTATGTTCTCCCGTTTACCCCGCTGCAATAGATCTTATCATTATATTGCTTGAGTGATATAATGCTGACGCTCCTTTTAACCATTTCTTGGAACCAGTCTTTTTTCCACTCCGAGACGTATTGTGACGTATCTATTTAATCAAAAGAAGAAAAATATGATTTTTCACGTATTTCATATTCATGCTATAGTCTCAGATTATTTAAAGACTATCTACTCACCAGAATTTGGAAGTTAATGTATGTGTATGCTGAAGTTTGAAAGGGATGGTAAACTGCTTGCACATATTTTGCATAACCATCAGTGTGACGATTCAGTTTGATTTAAAAAAATCGAATGTTTATATTGATCATGATAATTTCAGATTATGTAAAGATTATCTATACACTAGAATTAAAGTTAATTTATGTGTATGTTGAATTTTGAAAGAAATAATGCACTGCTTTTACATTACCACCGCAGCTGCGTATTCAGAGGAATTACTTCTGTATCAGTCGTGCCAAGTTTTTTCATGTATGCTTTATACTCATTGTAATTTCATTATGACGTAACATTGTACTGTTGCCAGGATGCGCGCTGGGTGTTAGGATGCCTAGCATGGATGCGTTAAAGCGCGCATCCTTAGTAACACGGTTGCAATATATTGTTATGGCTTAATTTTGTTATTGTTCTCTCAGTATCAACACTTGAGAAAGGGCGGCGAGACGCCCGAAAATTTGTGTGAAGAAATAAACCGTTGGTGAATACAGCATGAACTTTGTTGCAGCTTTGTTACTTATCTTTATATATATATATATATATATATATATATATATATATATATATTTATATTTATTATTATCTGCTACAATAATAATTCCAGCACAGTGGGGTGAAGTTTTAGGTTTTCACCTTTTGAAGCACTAAATGATTCCTGTGAAGCATAATTTTTTCGAAGGTTAACTTTTACATCCCAACATATATTCTGAAAACATTTAAAGACGTGCAGCCCAGATTTTTTAAATAAAAATTGTAATTATCATCTGCTAGAATAATAATTCCTGTACAGTTGTCCATGAGGTGAAGTTTTAGGTTTTCACTCTGGAAGGACAGAATGCTTACTGTAAAGCATAATTATGTTTAATGTTAACTTTTACATCCAAACATATATTCTGAAAGCACTTTTACATGCAGCTCTTTTTTTTTTAACTGAACATAATGTTGAATACATGTATTACCTCTAACATCAAAACAAGAGATTAAACACGTAAATTGCGATTTGGACATTTCATCTCGACCATACACAAACCTTATTTGTTTGAGTTAACTCCGTCAAGGTAAAATCATATGCATGCTTTCACGATAGGCATTTCTTTAAATTTACATTTTCGTCAACCAGTTGTATCCGAGTAATTGAAAATATTTATTCTCAGTGTTATAAAGGAGTTTCTTACTTTTAACATGTGAATTTCAAACTGTTCTCAATTTCGCTGATATTGTAGTTTTGTATATATTCACCTGCATAATTATGTTTGAATTAATATGGAAGATGTTAAGGAATAAAGATTCGCAAGTACATTTTAACACTCGATATTAAAACAAGCTTTGAACACTAAGTGTTGCAGTAAACAAAAATTTTGATCCGGCATTGTCCCATACACTAACATGAATTAAAATAACGCACAAAGTTATTACTAAATTTATTCAGTTCTTGAGGTTTTTCTGGGATACATTAATAGGTGATTAAACATTATGATAATGAACATTGTTCTGTATTAAAGAAAAGGAACAGTAAAGTGTTACATTACTGTCATTAATCTCAAGATCTCAAAATATATTTTATTACGTGTGCAGAACATTTTGGTTAACTGTGATTTTTTGTTTTTGTTTCAGCACTCTCGAGATAATTTCGTGATACCGTATAATTCCTGGTTAACTGCTCAATAACTTATACTACTTTTGTGCAACATGATGAAATATAAACGATGTACCCTTATGAGTATTGAAGTGACTGGTATCATTTTATTATGTTGTAGCTTCTCCAGCGAGCAGATGAGGTCAGAGATCTACGAAGGTCTTCTTTCGCCTTGTCATCTCCCCCCGCAAGACCGTCCAGGTCTTCACCAGCTAACTCCGCCATCAGCGTCTCATAGTGTCCGTACTTTGGCCTCCTCAACAACCAGGGACTTGTCCAAAACCTCCTTTGAAGCATTTTGGTCCTCTCTTGAGCATCTCTTTTTCTGCGGCGCCTCCTTGACAACAGGGTCGCACCAATCGTGCAGAAGATCAGGGTCTCTTCTTCTTCAAGCAGAGCGAAAATGCTTCTGGCATCCATCTTTGAGCGCCAAAAATGTGCATTTCCCGTCCCTCGATCGTATAAAACTCTTATTACTCGTAATAAAGTCTTGACAACTCGTTTAAAGCTCGCTTTAAGTCGTATAAAGGTCACTGCAACTCATACTAAGCTCGGTATGTCTCGTTTCGAGCTCGGTTCACTCGTACAGCGAGCGTAGTGAACTCGGCGTTGAGTCTTATATCACTCATGCAAATTCCAGAAAAAAAATTACATTTCGCGCGAGTTTGTGCGAGTTAACGCGAGTTGGAGCTCGCACAGCTCGCGCACGACTCGCGACTCAAACTCGCCAAAGTGTAAACGTTGCTTAACTCATGCTGAACTCAGCTAGACTCGTTATATACTCGCGGTACTCGCAATAACTCGAAAGAAGCTCGAGATAAACTCGTAATAACTCGTAATAACTCGCCATATTTGAGTATACGCGAGTGCATTCCGAGTTTACTAGAGCGAGATACGAGCACTGCGATCGTACTACGAGTGAAGGAGAGGTGCCCGCGAGATTAGCGTGAGTTCAGATCGAGCACCCCGAGTTACAGCGAGTTTCGTATGAGTTTAGTCAGATTGCGTTGCAAGTGCACATTGACATGCCAGCTGAATAATAAATATCCAGTGTTCTATATTTTTCCATATATATTTTACAATGAGAGCACATTTTGATCGACCCACGCATGTACACGTACTTTTAAAACGGCTATTGTCACTGTATTATTACAACTAGCAAAAATAGGAGAGGAATATGCCCCGACTCAAGAGATCCAAGAGTTGTGGCCATTCAGGTAGTTAAACACCGAAAGAATAATGTCATTCAAACAAGGGTAGAGGTAGAAGAAGTGCAGGAAGAGAGAATGGAGACGGAAGAGGAGATCAATGACGAGCAGAGACAGGTAAAAGAACAAGACACCAAACTAGACCAGGTCCAAGCTCAAACTACTGAGCATCAGGCCTCTCCTGTCGAACTGGTTGGGGAGAAAAATGAACCCATTTTTCTCCACTCACAAGGTTCTCCGTCTGGCACCCCAGGGAAGACGGAAATAAAAGAACAAAGAAGTCCACCCCAAACAAGAAGTCCATCCCTAAGAAGTCCACCCCGAAGAGACGAAAAACATCTCACTGCATACACATTCACTGAAGAGCAAAAAGTAGAATTAGCAGAGTGGTACAGAGATCACGATTGTCTGTATAACAGGCGACTAAAGTCATACAAGGATACTGCAAAGAAGACGGCTAATCGAAGAGAAGGCCAAGGAGTACGATCCGGTGTGCTCCGGTAAGTGAAGATGAATATTAATATCTATTATTTAGGGGGGAGGGCTCTGGCGGCAAAACGGAGTTTCGCTAAATATATTTTGTTGAATTCATTACCATGATTACTACTATGATTATGATTGTCATAATTATCGAAAATCCTGTAACAACTGACAACATGACATGCATAATATTTAGTCCTGAAAATTTTGACCCCCACATTTCGTTTATTCCGTTAGCTAGCTATATACTTCACTGTATGAGAAACAAGAATTTAATATAGTTGTTTGTTTCTTTCCATTAATTTATGTGATCTAAATTCCCAGTGTTCGATTTTTTTTTTCATTTGAACAGCTAAACAATTTCCTCAAGTCTATGAAGACACAGTACAGCCGTCTGACGAACCCAAAGTCTGGAAAGGGGACCAGAAACACACCTTACAGTGAGAGAGATTAGTGGATTCTCAATACATTCCGCGTCCTGGAGGGACATATTGTGAGGATGAAAGGAAGAACATTGGGAAGGGTAAATATGCATTTGATTTTATTAAAATCTGTAATAAGCTACATTTAAACAAAATATAGAAATCGCCATCGTGTGTCTTTCTTGTAAAAGATGTTGATCGAGTGATTTATCTATTTTTTGCAGACCTCTAAAGGACAAGTAGCATCCCAACCAAGAGAAGACGAATTAAATACTCTTCCCCCAACCAGGATGCTGAGACTGATGGGCATGATGACAGCAGTAAGAATGACCAGGGCCCCGTTGCAAGAAAGTTGCAATCAATTGCAAATAATTGCTAATTTTGAAACAACCATTCTGATTGGCTCAGGGTCTGCCCTATGAAGAAGACATGCATGCAACATTGATTTTGATTGGCCAGTGACAATCAGTTGCAAGTTGCGTTTAAACGCAAAGTTTCTAGCAACGGGGCCCAGACCACCCAAGAAGCTGATGACCCCCAGCAGAGCGTGAAGCTGGTTCCTCTTACACCAACTTATCAATTGTTGGCAAGGGCAAGGGCAAAATGAAAGGGAGGTGTACAACCCCCAAGGTGGCCTCTGAAGAAGCCAAGGACAGAGAACTGCTGGAAATGGTGAATGTGAATTGTTGTAAAGAAAAGACAGTACGGATCGAGTAATACATGTATTTTATGAACATTTATTTTTTAATACAAGTACATGCACGAATAACAAGAATGACTAATCCACCATATTGTTAGAGGGTAAAACTCCGTTCGTGTGTTTATCATGATAACGCCATGATATAAAACCGGTGAAAAGGATACTCAACACGTACATTAAGGCCACTGCAACATTGTGGTTGATCGATTTTTAAAAATAAATTATTCTTAAAATGAGCTGCATGGCCTGTCTAATTATGTTCAGATTGATTAGAACAACCAAGAATATGAAAATAACTAACGACACACATTCACTACCAAGATGTTTATAATTTTTTATTATCATTATGTGCTACAATAATAATTCCAGAACAGTGGGGTGAAGTTTTAGGTTTTCACCTTTTGAAGCACTAAATGATTCCTGTGAAGCATAATTTTTTGAAAGGTTAACTTTTACATCCCAACATATATTCTGAAAACATGGAAGGACATGCAGCCCAGATTTTTTTAATGAAAATTGTAATTATCATCTGCTAGAATGATAATTCCAGTACAGTTGTCCATGAGGATTTAGGTTTTCACTCTGGAAGGACAGAATGCTTACTGTGAAGCATAATTATGTTTAATGTTGACTTTTACATCCAAACATATATTCTGAAAGCACTTTGACATGCAACTCATTTTTTTTTAACTGAACATAATGTTAAATACATGTATTACCTCTAACATCAGAACAAGAGATTAAACACGTAAATTGCGATTTGGACATTTCATCTCGACCATACAGAAATCTTATTTGTTTGAGTTAACTCCGTCAAAGTAAAATCATATGCATGCTTTCACGATAGGCATTTCTTTAAATTTACATTTTCGTCAACCAGTTGTATCCGAGTAATTGAAAATATTTAATCTCAATGTTATAAAGGAGTTACTTACTTTTAACATGTAAATTTCAAACTGTTCTCAATTTCGCTGATATTGTAGCTTTGTATATATTCACCTACATAATTATATTTGAATTAATATGGCAGATGTTAAGGAATAAAGGTTCGCAAGTACATTTTAACACTCGATATTAAAACAAGCTTTGAACACTAAGTGTTGCAGTGAACAAAAATTTTAATCAGGCATTGTCCCATACACTAACATGAATTAAAATAACGCACAAAATTATTACTAAAATTATTCAGTTCTTGGGGTTTTTCAGGGATACATTAATAGGTGATTAAACATTATGATAATGAACATTGTTCTGTATTAAAAAAAAGGAACAGTAAAGTGTTACATTACTGTCATTAATCTCAAGATCTCAAAATATGTTTTATTACGTGTGCAAAACATTTTGGTTAACTGTGATTTTTTTTTTTTTTTTGTTTCAGTACTCTCGAGATAATTTCGTGATACCGTATATCATTCCTGGTTAACTGCTCAATAACTTACTAGTTTTGTGTAACATGGTGAAATATAAACGATGTACCCTTATGAGTATTGAAGTGACTGGTATCCTTTTATTATGTTGTAGCTCCTCCAGCGAGCAGATGAGGTCAGAGATCTACGAAGGTCTTCTTTCGCCTTGTCATCACCGCCCGCAAGACCGTCCAGGTCTTCACCAGCTAACTCCGCCATCAGCGTCTCATAGTGTCCGTACTTTGGCCTCCTCAACAACCAGGGTCTTGTCCAAAACCTCCTTTGAAGCATTTTGGTCCTCTCTTGAGCATCTTCTTTTTTTCTGCGGCGCCTCCTTGACAACAGGGTCGCACCAATCGTGCAGAAGATCAGGGTCTCTTCTTCTTCAAGCAGAGCGAAAATGCTTCTGGCATCCATCTTTGAGCGCCAAAAATGTGCATTTCCCGCCCGTCGATCGTATAAAACTCTTATTACTCGTAATAAAATCTTGACAACTCGTTTAAAGCTCGCTTTAAGTCGTATAAAGGTCACTGCAACTCATACTAAGCTCGGTATGTCTCGTTTCGAGCTCGGTTCACTCGTACAGCGAGCGTAGTGAACTCGGCGTTGAGTCTTATATCACTCATGCAAATTCCAGAAAAAAAAATACATTTCGCGCGAGTTTGTGCGAGTTAACGCGAGTTGGAGCTCGCACAGCTCGCACACGACTCGCGACTCCAACTCGCCAAAGTGTAAACGTTGCTTTAGAGATAGAAATTCAAAAACAGATTGCTGGCTAATGAACGATTTTTTTCCCCACAACTTGTAAACTATAGGTACCTACATAATCGTTACAGTGTTTGCTATTGTTCCTCCTTGTCTTGTGCATATTCTTTTTTTTTTTTTTTTTTAGTCTCGCGTTAAAAAAAAAAAAAAAGAAGAGAGAAGGGGGGAAATACAAAAAAAAAAAAATCGAAGAAATGAATTGATCACTTGCCTGATTTCCTCATCAGGACTGCGTCGACCGAAACCAACTCAGGTACGCCCAGGAGCAATGCGCGACGAGGGATGCCCTGCCTTACAAGGGAGAGCTGTTGCTATGGGAACCGTACACCGATAGGAAACGTGAGCACATCGTATCCAACCACCGCTGTAGCAGGGGGTTCGTGATGTTAATGCCATCGGAATGATTATTTGACTGGTTGCGGGATATCGTTAAACAATCTGACTTTGATTTGTCGCTAATGTGCATGCATGCGCTGTTAGTCTTTGTATTTATTTTCAAAACTCTGGGAAGTGTGTATACATGTATTTTGAAAAGGTTATTATGAACATCTGCCAATCTCCCTCGTCTCTCTCTCTCCGTCTCTTTTTTCACGTTCTCATGTATTAATGGTTCAGGCATTTCTGATGACGAATTCTGTCAGCAGAGCTGCGTGTCGTATTCGCGGGAAATCGTCGTCAAGTTTGGGGCTTTCGTCGATGGTACGAGATGCGATGTGGTGGACGTGTTCAATCGAGAAGTCGCCATGTGTGTAGGCGGAGAATGCCGGGTCAGTGATAACAGGAGAATCTGCTATATATTTTTTTATTAATTGATTTATTTTCGTTTTTTTTTGCTCGATCCGCATTTTGCTCGGTTTCTTGCTACAACCATGGAGCTTCAAAGCTCCTTGATACAACTATTGTCAAAGAAACAAACGACAAACACAAACGATAGATAATGATAACGATGTCAATAGAAATGATGAAATTGACGTTAGATTATATTATGACGTCGGTGTCCATGATTGCAGTCGACAGTTATGACAGTAGCGATTTCTTGACACATGCTGAATAAGATAACTAACAATTAAAAATATACGATAACAATGAAAATTTACTGATAACGATGGAAACCTCTGAATACATGACCTCAAGTCCTCAACATTATGATGTCTTAATTGCATTTCCACGTGGTGGCTCCAAAGTAGTAGCTTTGTTGAGCAGATAGAAAAAAAAAACACGGTACGAATAATTCATGTTTCTCCAACTTGTGATATGATTTTCAGTGGACTAGTTTAGTCAAAATGTCTGATTTCATATGTATCTTACACTGTTATTACCATGGCAACGTGTTGATATCATGACACTGCCAGTGTCTTTATATTATCCGATCAATATGTTATCAATATCATTTTCAGTGGACTTCAAAATGTCTGATTTCATATTGTATCTTACTCTGTTTTTGCCATGGCAACGTGTCGATATACACTGCCAGTGTCTTTGGATTTGGCCAGAGTGGGTTAAAGGAGCACAGACCCGGAATTTAAGAGGGCGTTATTTGATGCTGTGACTATGGTTAGCTATGGACGAACTGAGATTGACATTATTTCGGCCATTTTCGACATACTGACATTAGGAATCGATTTCACTTGGCAAACCACTCGGACGTTCGGAACATGCCAACTGCTTAAATGCGCAAGCGCTCTCTTGAATCTTATATTCGTCCTGTCCCTATAAGCTGGCACTCGATGTCGCTGGTAGTTTTATTAATCCTTATTCGCTGTTCATTATTGTACATGTAACTCTCTCTCTCTCTCTCTCTCTGCCTCTGGTATCCTTGTCATTGTTTTACTTCAGTAGAACTTCGCGTGCGATTTCGACTCGAATTCTAGCCGTGTCTACGATGCCTGTGGCGTGTGCGGTGGTAACCAGACAACTTGCGACCTTGATAGTGACTTGAACAGAATTAACATCGAGAACGGTGAGAATCCACCTGCTGTCATTTCGAGTAGGGAAAATTGTTTGTCCTTAAAAGTGTTTCACTGCGGTAACCGCTGTGAACGGTCAAATTTGTGTCATGCACAGAGGGTTAATACTTTGCATATACACTTTGATACAGTTTTACACATTCTGATAGTTTTGACAATAAGTCTGATATAAACAATCACATCGTCACGTTGCGCCTTTTGTGAGCAACACCGGTGTTGTAGTTTTGATATGATTCATCAATTCAATGTAATATCTTTCATTGATTGTCAGCTCGAATTATGACTTGGTCACGTTGGTTGCTCAAAAGTTTGAGGCGAGTATTTGTTGACAGAATAATATCAGGATATTCAGTGTTTTAAGTTCTTGAAATGGATCTGAAAACGTTCAAGTAAAAATATTACAGATGTATATCCAGACCAATCTTTTTGATCAAGACACATACACATGACAGAGTAGAAAGCAAAATAACAGACTTGATGAACATGAAAAGTTTGCAAGTGGATGTTTTGATTTTCTCTTGTTGAAAAGGCCTACGCACAATATATTTCTTCATCACATTAATCAATGCGATTGTTAATCTTCTGGAAGACAGATGTTAAAATCCTGTTTAATGAAAGACAAACATACAAAACGTTGCTAACGGTCTGCTCTCGTTCAACGCTTAATTTGTAATTCTAGTTCTCCTCCCTTCTGTTTTTTGTTCTTTCTCTTCTTGGAATTGTAAATTCTCCAGTAGCCATATCTATAACATCACACAATGTCAGCATTCAAAATCTGATATATCTGTGCAAAGATAGGTTTGTATAATTGCTGAAATCAAGGCGTGCTTTCTTGCGATAGGAGCGTTTACGCGCACGATACTTGAAAAAGAACATGTACAGTATTCCTTTTAGTTTTATTCTTATTTTTAAATTTACCATCGTCTACATTGTTTTCTTCTCTGACTGCAGGGTTCGAGCCCGTTTTAGAAATTCCTAACGGATCAACGTTTGTAAATGTAACCAACTTCAACAATGACTGCCACCTCGGTAAGCAGTGTTACATTTTTTTTTTTCTTTTTCTTTTTTCGGAGACCCCTGCACGTCCCATTCAACCCTTTCCTATCAATTCCCAATCCGAACCTAGAGCCTATTACCCAAACCCGGAAGAAGAGGAAGTAGAAGAAGAAGAAGAAGACGACGACGAAGAAGACGAAGAAAGGAGAGGGGGATGGAGAGATTTTCAAAAATCTATACACAGTGTCATATGTTGTCGTAATTTTAATACATTTTTGCGTCTTTTAAAACAAGTATTTATTGTGTAGTTTTGCTTATCATTTTTAACCACACTGTCACCTCATTCGACAGTCAGCAATATGTCTTAATCGCAGTTCTTGAGCTTGTATGTTAAGGCCATTCAGTGATCAAGTTCATTTTGGTAGGCCTACTATGCATCCTGGCATTGAAAAGTATGAGAGAAATTAACACATGTCAGTTATTTTGGCCATATACCTAGGCATTTTAAGCGTCGATTGTAGACCTGAACGTATCTTCTCACGAAACTGATTATTTCAACAAAATCGTATACACTACCATGGCGAGCGTATGTAGGTAACGAACTTCATTGATGCACCATTGACTTTGAGATGCCACGACCAGATGAGTTAATTCACCAACGTTCTATAGTATATTTTATATCTGTGATGGACAAACCCCTCAGGCCTATAAGCGGTACAATGTGCAAGGTGACCTGATTTCGACCTCACATATCTTGACAACTTCCTCGAGAGAGACGCGTGTGATAACAAAAGCTGTTGCTCGTTCTTAGGTATTTCTTAAATTACGATGGATTCAGTGAAGTGTGTACTATAATTATATAGTATGTGTAACCCAGCTAGCTTCACGTTCATCCTGACGGTTGAGATTTTATCGTTGCGCCCCTAGCGGTGATCGCTGGCGAACAACTCGTCTTCGGCGACAGCGGCCAAGAAGTCCGATCCAAGGCTTACACGACGGGTACTGACGTGATCTCGTATATCACCGGTGACCATGAGAACATACATATTAGAGGGCCTACATCAACCAACTTGACAGTACAGGTGACCTCAGCCACCGAGTCTCAAAATTATTGAAGGAATTTGTGAAAAGCGAATTTTACCCGCTGTCAATTGAAATGTATTCCTGTGGAAATTTTCTCTTTAATAAGAAAATGATACTTTTGTATATCCAAAATGATTAGTATCGCAGTTTCCATGAATTTTCAGTGTCGTAGGAAATTTACCAAGTATATCATAATCATATGATATAGAAGTTTATTGAAAACCAGGTAATCCATCGTAAAAAGCCACAGACAAATGATATTCTTGTCTGTTTCTTGTTTTCTTCGTCGCAGAGATAGATTATTCTAATGTGCAGAAATTGTACAGGCAGTTTTCAAAATAAATCCACTGTGCTCTTAACACTAGTCTTACTCTACTGCTGTTGTTGCCATGACACTACTGGTGTTAAATCTTGTGAGACAAATTCCGATAAAACCTTCTTTTTTAATTACTATTATCATTCATTGCAGATTTATAAAACAAATACGTCGTCAGCCTCGGCCGTAGAGTGCGCTATTCAGTGGTCGCTCTACAAACCGAATCAAGAGCCGCGACAGACATACGAGTGGGCTGTGGAGAAATCTGACTGCAGCAAAACCTGTGGATTTGGTGAGTAGAGTAACAAAGAATCGGACAACAAACTTTTTTATATTTAAATCAATTACTCCACGTCCTTCCAAAGCCATCAATACCGCGGAATATTATCAGGATGTCGGTTGTTGGGCAAGGTGCGTCCCTATGAATTACAATGATTATAAGATGACTTAGAATAGGGCTTGTGTCCAAACATTTTGGCGTGAATTGATTTCTGGGATGAAAATCAGTCTGTTTAAAATACGTTAAGACAAGTATCCACGTTGTTATCACTTTAGGTGCTTTACATATCAGTGTTAACCAAATTTTGCAACATGACTGTCAATGAAGTGACTTACGAGGAGATGAAACGTTATGGTTATTGGTTGCATTATAGTTTTGTGGTGTTTCGAAACTCTGTTCAGTTTTATAGATGCGCTGTTGTTTCAGTGATATTGTGAAGACTTTAAGTATTCATTATTGTCTTTCTTGAGGAATGCACACCTTGTAATATAATCTTATATCGGAAATATTGTCTATGTCTAGCAACATAATGTATTTTAAACATGTAGGGATCCTAAGATCGGAGGTTACCTGCAAGGAGGTAGGAAATGACGCGCATATTGTCGAGGATTTTAACTGTCAACACCTGCAAAGACCACCGGTCAAGGAAGAGACGTGCAACACGTTCAACTGTCCATTCAGGTAACGAAGCATGCGCTTCGTATCTTATTTGTTTTATAAACTCGCTGTATTGGGGGCTAGTCCGGTACGAGGATTCTACGATTTTGTTTACTCCTCAGGCGATTTTGCGTTCGGTACCGTTTTGGTTTTGGGGTTGTTTGTTTGTGTTTTTTTTACATTTATTAATCTGATGGAGTACAGAGAATTAAATTATTTGTATGTTTTACTTGATATGAATATCAATTTGTTGGAGTCGTACAGTATTGCGTTGTAATAATGACATGTGTTGCAGAAGTGTGTTCTGTTTCATTGGAGAGAGTTTTGATATATTGTTGCTGAGGTTGTCATGGTTTACAATAGACTTTTTTGAAATTCATTAAAATGGTCCGTGACCATTTGAAGATAACGACAAGTCGTAACTGGCACTGCCCCTTCGCGTCACAGGTGGGAGGTCGGTGATTGGGAAGACTGCAACGTGCCGTGCGGCATGGGCGTACGCTCGCGCAAGGTATTCTGCGCCAGGAGCAACGGGGAGGGTGTAGCGGAAGTTGGCTCTGAGGAGATGTGCGAAGGTGCAGACTCGAAGCCTGTACATCAGGAACAGTGTCATCTCCCACCTTGTACAGATGATGGTGAGCATCTATGTAAATGATCATCCCTGTTTCATGTATCTAAACAGAACGATGTATACACCGGTGTATGTATAATGTAATGCTTGTTTAGATAGCCCTTTTCAGATCCTCAGGGATCAAACATCCTATAGGCCTACTCTCGATGTAAATAAGCCTGAACCCTTAATCTCGCGAGGATTTGACAAGAAAAGCGATAAACTATTATTTGCGGAAAAGAATATAATATACAATAATGGATTATCTTCTTCGCTGTCTTGCTGTAGTTCAGATACCAGGATGGTTGCTTGCTTTCCACTTGGTCTGTTACAAATCTGTCTACGGCCGCATTTCATTGCTTTCTTTAATGCCTCTTACGTGTAATAAGTGTAGTCTCGTGTCATATTTCAATGTTTGCATCATCATCATCATTGCGACAAGTAATCATAATCATTAACCATCTTTTGATCTTGTCATGAAAAAAGAATAACATTCTTGGTGATCATTCGGTCGTGCATCATTCATTCGAGCTTGTAGATTATAACAGTTCTCAGTTGTAATATTATACGCGTTAGCTCTGTACATTACTATATATATAGAGTACCAATGTGTGATGACATAGCCATTCATCGCCATGGAAACTGGTTCGTACCAACCTCACCTGACGGGAAACATGAGCACTTATACTATTACTGTGCTCGCACCTGGTTACAACCCAAGCTATATCAAGATTGTGACATCATCATTGATCGTTACGCTATTAATACCTTGTTGATATAACAATAGCATGGACATTTTGACAAAAATCGTGGTTCTAAGAGAGTTCGTTCAAAACGGTCAACACAACCCTAATCTTACAATGAATGACGAAACAGTCGTGTGCAATCTTCCTTCGTTTCACCTCATAATCTGCCTCCAGGAGCATGACATTTATTGTTTGAAACCTTTTTCCCGCAAACACACACGTTAGGCCTATAATCTTTATGAAGACAGTGATCTCAAAATTGGCTAAGTGACATTTCCTCAACCTTAAAGTAATTCCATCATCAGATAGAGCAAGATAATAAAACATTTCAAGTGACACCTCACTTGCCGCATAACAAGGATTATTGTTGAAGTTATTATTCAAAATATCCGTATATTTTTTATCATTGTCATCCTCACATTTTAGTAGCTTCAATCGCAAGTATCTCAACATAACAAGAATGGAGTTAGCTCGTTTTGCAATAAACCCCTCCATATAAGCCTTCATGCATTCATAACATTCAGTACCTAATTTTCTCTCGACTTACTACTTTGGACTTCGTCATCTTACATCTTCTTGAAAACATTTTGACATCTTCTCCAGGGACGTGCAACCTGACAATATCTGCTTCGACGGGACACTTCTCCTCACCGAATCACCCCGGCGCCTACCCGCCAAACATCGATTGCATCTGGACACTCGGCGTCAATCACGGTTATTGGATCAAGCTCACGTTCATGACCTTCGACCTCGAAGACTCGCCCCCCGCCCACGGGAAATGTGTCTTTGACATTGTCGAGGTGAGACGTGGGTCGCTGCTGAATCAACATCGTTATGTGGGAGGACAAGTTAAATATGTAACACTTCATTCGTTTTCCCCTGAACTTCTATATAACACTCTTGAAATAAAACGTCTTTTTCCGGTGTCGATTACTAGTACTATTTAGATGAACGGGGAAACTGATTCGTAACGGTTATGAATACATTTTGACAGGAATTTTGAAGTGCGAATGATTCACAAATTTGGCCTTTTCAACTGAATGTTTCAATACACTTGGAAGCAAGTGTCTGTCGAAATATTCGTTTTCATTATATTTCCAGTTTTATTGTGAAAAAAAAAACATCACATGACGGAATGAAAGACGGCGACGCCACAACTATGATGTATTATTTTCTTCGATGTAACAATTTGTTATAACCGTGTTCGTTATAACGGGAGTACACTGTAATTACGGTATATTTTCCCGTAGCTCTCTATGTTCCATATTTCTGTTCTGTATACCTCCAATTCTGATGATATCTTTGATATTCCATCTGTTTGTACAGACAACAAATGCTATCATAATTATGTGTTTGTGTCTGTGTGTGACATGTATACAATGTGTGTGTCTAAGTGTGTGTGTGTGCTTCTATGTAGAAATTGAAATCCTATATGGAAGCCTATTGACAGGATATCAAATTCCGTCTTGTCATGCATATAGGTGTTGGGATCCACAGATAGCGGAGAGATGTCCCAAGTTTTTAGGCTGTGCGGGCGAAGAGACACGCCCTTCTCCGTAGTGGTAGAAACAGACACGGCACTGGTCCGACTCCACAGCGATCATCTCATTCAGAGGACTGGCTTCCTCGTGACATTTGACGAACTGGATCCTTAACCCTTCCTGCACCAGCTACTTTGGACATTGTGTACAATGCTATGGGGTGTTTTGTGTCAGTCGGCACTCAAAGTATTCAAAGGATTATAGATGTAGGAGCCTTACACATAAACGTAGACGTCTTTTTTTTTTTTTGGTAGGCTGGTTGGTAGGCAGACTAAAGAGAAAAGATATAGCCTGTGATATTCTACAGGTGCTGCAAAAATCATTTGATTGTTGACGGATGCATTGATACTACTTACATGACATATTGAGACAGTAGTTATCACCGAAACAGACATTCTGTGTTGATGTATGATATTCATAAATGTCCATGGTATATAAAATCATTGCAAAGATGTATGCAGGTGATGGGACTCTTCATGTATTCCATAATTAACTATTATACAAATTCTGTATTGACGCTGAATCGATTCCACCCTTGTCGTGTCTATGTGTTCATAAAAGCTTACCCATCGAAGCCCCTCTCTTTAAAGCACCAACCACTTGAGGATCTCTCCAATTTGAATTTGTTGGATTTATCAAAAGAGCCTGCATTCTTACACTTAAAATGCCAGCATCTCACAAAATTCAGTACATGCCCACATCATTCTATGTTTGTTACTATAACTGTTTCTTTATCTCAAGTATAAATGCAAGGACATTCCTTTGCACTATATTATTCGAATCCAGTGGTTTTGTCATTTATCCCAAGAATTTCTTAGTACAGACCGTGTGTGTGAGAGAGGAAGGTAGCATTATCCTGTATTTAACATGTGTCCATCACTCTAAAAGAAAGACAAAACAATGACAAAATACATAAATTTATGTATCCAAACCATTTAATGATACAGATTTGAGTACCTACTACATATTATTAGTACAGTGTACTTTTATAATGAATCTTCAAGATAACAGGGTGCATACAATCAACAGAGAGTACTGACACTAGAGCAGTGTAGCCATGAATACAGCAAAGGACAGATCAGGGACAAGTTAATGGCATGCGCCATCCACTTAAAACCTTGATTCTATGGACAGAGCAGAACCCCAATCCTATGTTGATATTAGGCCCGTGCACACACAACGAAAATCGAAATTACAATCGCGATCCAAATTTCGATTTTTTTTTTTTGACCGTTCATACACAAGGAAAAATCGCACTTCGCAGCAAGGAAAGAACGATCAGTGGCCAAATTGCGCATGCGCGAAACTTGCATGACCGAAGACCGACCCCGCGGTCCCAAAGTGTTGACGTTCACACGCTACGAACGATGGGATTAAAAATACCGATTTCCGAATCTCGATCGCGATCACACACATGACACTTGGCAAAATAATTGCGATTATTCTGAAAATCGCACTAATAGTGCGGGTTGGATCGCGGGTTGGATCGCAATTAGGATCGCGAAAATTAGTGAAATTTTTCTGTCCACACAGGAAAAAATTTCGAAATTTTGATCGCGATAAGAAAATCGATTTTTAAATCTCACTTTTTCCCTTGTGTGTGAACGGGCCTATTGTCATGGAGAGTCATTGAAATTCTCCATGAAAACACCATGTCTGGTTCAGAAGAATAGATCCATTGCTTTTCAGTAAAGCTGGAAGGAGAATGGTGTCTGTATTCTACCAGACTTGTACAAACAGAAAGCATTTGCATGGCATTTATATCAAAACAAACATGGAAAGTTGATTGATAAATTATCAGCCTTTAAAAGGAGCCACACATAAGGCACTGTGGTAAAACCCTACTACAGCAACAAAGGAATAGACATGACTTCTAAAGAGAAGGACACTTAGCTAGCCACATGACAAGACATGTTCAAAAGCATCTCTTGGAGACACTCAACAACCACACGTAAAATTCTGACAGATAAAGGAGCAGAATGCAGATATTACAAACACAACAAAAGAGACAACTGTACAGTAATATCCTTGACAATCCTCAAAAGGAGGTGTGCACATAATGCAAGTCATTTTGAATGAAGGCAGTGACAATACACTATGTACCCATAAAGGTACCAGCAACAGAGAGTAGGTGGAGCATAACTAGATTTAAGCATGACCGATTTGGGGACCCCTGCAGTGTAACCGTTTTGGTAGATGCATATGACATTTCTTAGGCGTCAGTACAATGTATTAATCTGCCTTGTACCCAGTAAGACACATTTTCAATCTTCTTTTTTTCCTCCACATAGTGTTTCCACAAAAGTGTTATACTTCCTCCCTTTGGTAATATAGATGATGCCATAGAACATAGCTGCACTTGATAAGTGTCATGTAAAACTACCACAGGAAAACAATGTTCCTCTGAAAAAAAAAAAAAAAAGGTTAAGTAACATTCTCCTTTACAGTATAGATGCAAGCAAAACTACAGTAATGTGGCCAAGCCATTATTTCGACAGTCCCACTAGAATGCCATTTTGTGCCACTTCTGCTCAAATGGCCAGAACCATCTTGTGTATATGATCAAATTTTATTTTATCACATTTTAGGGATGCATTGCTCCAGTTCTGTGCTTCCAATGTATTGAATGAACATGTTTTCCCGATGTAACCTTGGGGCATAGTTTACTTTTACATTGTGATACAAGAATACCGTGAAAGCAGATTTTTGAGCAGACCTTACAGTGAAACAAAATCACATTGATAGTAATAGAGCATAGTTATGATACACAAACAAAGACCTCTAACTGCATTCAACATTAGCTTGCAATCTACCAACTTCATTTTTAAAATAGAAGTACACTTGTGTTTTAAATCATCTCATGATATAAAATGTTACTCAGAAACTCTCAAAAGTAGAATAGAATGTTTGAATACATTTTAAAAGGCACTGTTCATTCCCCATATCAAAGTATTGATTCTAATCACAATAGAATATACAAATATAGACAGAGTTGTGCTAGTTTATACAAAGCAAACAATATATACATAGCAGCTGTATTTGAATACACTTTGTTTACATTTTCAAGGAAGACACTGAGCATAGGTATACAATCCAAGGTTTAGAAAATTGAAAGAGGAAAGACATAATATTACAAGGTAAGAAATGCAAGGTTACACTTTAAATAATATGAATACACTATTTTCACAAGTACTAGAAGCAAAATCCCCTTTCTATGCATTGTTCTATGGAAGTACTGCTACAACCAAGGTTTCGGGTTTAAAAAAAAATAAAGCCCAACAACATAATAATTGATAATTTGAAATATCAAATAGTTTCCCTGATATAGAAGTGGGGGACAGTTCTATTCCTACGAGGAAAGCAAATCTATCAAAACAATAAATTTCTTCTGTGAGAATACAAAAACTAGCATTATTCAAAACGGTATGATATGCCGAGGAATAGATAGATAAATATTAATTTTGCAGTACAATTTTGTGTAGAGTATACAGTGTAGTGATTTACTAATTCGCATACAAGAAGTTCCAATCTTGTATATATCTCATCCATGTAGTAATGATAATACACTGTACCAGTACACTAACTGTGGTTTATACAGCTCTCATATAATCACCATTCAATCATGATCAATCTAATGTCCTTTTGCATACCCTCCACGATTATCAAGTATATGATTTGAATGTCTTTTCTGCTGTTGTCTCTCACTGTTCAAAATTATTGCTCAAAGTGGTTAACCCGTTGAGCACCAACTGCAAAAATCCTATAGACATTGATTACCAAAACTATGTCAACTTGACTGAAAGAGTTCAGCTCCTAACAAAGTTTAGATTGTTATGGAAGACATGTATAAATAACATTACTTTCTAATCTAATAGACATACAACATTTCTTCACATGTAATTTTGGGAAGAGGCTGTGGAAGCACTTTTGAGACAACAATCTCTACTTTTTATATCTAATATTGATATTAATAAACTTACCAAATTTATCAACTTACAATTAACCCTTTATGTGCCATGACACTTCACAATAGACTGCCAAACAATGTTTTTCCCATCAGCTTTCAATTCATCCCCATTAGACTTAAGATGGCCCACTCCAATGGAGCTATGCCATAGTTCAAAGGAAAGCCCGTGTTGAGACCAAAGGGATTAGAGAATTGGATAATCCCTTCTCGTGCCCAGTTAACCCATTCCACACAGAATTCTGAAATGCCCATAAACTTACTATGCTGGCCACCAGGTTCCCGTTACTGTACGAAACGGGTTAACAGCAAGGCTCCTGTGGTGCTTATTGGCGAAGGAAGCCCTCTGGTAGACATGCAAAGTGGGGCATGAAGCACTGTAAGGGTTATTGTGGGATGCACTATATGACATAATGCTGCCATCAAAACCCATGAGAAATCAATTTGCCTAACCATTACGATTAAGATTAACTTCTATCTCTGCTTAATTGCTTATGGCATATATAAACTGTGGAAGAACTCAATGAGGGTATACAAGTATATATCTTATAACTATATGGCTATAGCAGTTATCAGTCACAACTAAGTACAAATTTTTACAACATAAATACCCGTTTAACACTATAACTACAGGTATGTGCTGACACACAGTTCAGGTTACACATATACACATGCTATCCCATGGCAAACATACATGTACTGTGAAAGTGCAAAAATTAATGCAATTTATTTTTGTGCATTTGGATCATTTCCAGTGAAATTTGCCTGCATATAATTTGATGCAATAGTTCAGTGAAGTACATAATTAGCTACCCTATACCACACAGTCGTCAGTCATTATTGTCTGCTCATCATGGTTAAACATGTATTTTTCGCTTTGTCTACATGTACTTTATATTAGGACAACTAAACTGCCAAAAGATTCTTATAACTATAGCACAAAAGATGAGGCTAGGGTCTATGACCACAGTTCTTATATATGTTACCCAAAACTTGTTTAGAGTTTACGGGGACAACCACCCATTCAAAATTCAGTGGTACGAAAGCAAACCCATATTGAACATGGAGAGGTTAAAATCAGACAAGCTAAGAGTCAAAGCACCAAACTTTCATTTTCACTACCTAGAAATGCTCGGAAACACCTTTTCTTTTTTCATACTAAAAACACTGTTTTTATAAAAAATCATTTTTCAATTCATACTTTCAACATAAACTTCCCACACCCTCCTTCCCCAAAACCCATCCCTATCCCCATGCCCGTCCATCTACTACACTGAAAATTCACGGGGATAAAGGTATGGGCATCGTGATTCCAAGGTTATTCATAGGCTGTAGCATCTCTCTAGCCTAACCTATCACCATTTCATCACATCCATGCGAGGGGCAAGTTCATAAACCAAATTCCTAGTACTCATCCCTCCCCACCCAATACTATTTGGCCCCTCCCCCCCCCCCCCCCCTTTCCATACTGTTGTTCCCCTCCGCCCTGTCATTGCCGCATGATGCATTCAGGGAAATCATGAAGGAAGTGGGTTGTTTGAGGGCAAAAACCTGACCCAAAGATCACTGTCCATCTCTCTATTTGCATTTATTTAGCCCATACCATCTTTTCTCTTCACAGCTGTAGAAGGAAGTACCACCACAATGAAGAACAAGAAACTTTCATGTGCATTAAACTTTCACGAGTCTTTGCGAGGAGCCAAGATTGGCAAAAGTAAAATGCATACAAAAGGTTTCATCTACATAAAGCATTCAATGGCGGTGGCAATTCAAAAAAGCTTCACGCGAGAAAGGCTGCTGGCTCCAATTCGTGAAAGTATCATACCACAAATGTTTCTGATTTTACAATACTCTCATATGGGTCTAAGATGCAGACTATGGAGAAGGACCTGCAGGTTCAGCTTGATGGCAGATACATACACTCAACTTCTTGTACAGGAGAGCAGAACACGACCGGCACAAGTGCAAAACAAAAGGGAGAGATTTTATGGAGATAGACCACACATCTCTTCCATCATGCTGGTCACAGAACACACCCTGCTGCTTATTGTTCCGTATCCCAAATCACTTTATATCTGTATTTTCTTGATATTTCCTTGAGATTGCCTCATTCAACTACATGTAGATGAAGAAGAGCACAGAGCTACATTGACCACATTGCAAAGGATATTGGACATTACATACTGATACAGACATACAAGTGCTTATGTTGGATATACACACACGGCAATGTCATTGCGTCCTGTATCTTGCATGGGCTCATCAAAAAAGTTGTGCCCTCATCAAGAGAAGTGAAAAATTCCTGACCCCATTCCCTATAGCTCCTATCCGCCTCCCCACTTGAAGAGTATGGAGGGGTAACAGAGTGACCCAGTGGCATAACATCCCTCCCCCCCCCCCATTAGACCCACACCTCGTCCCTCCATCCACCCAGCCTCCCTCCCCAATCCCATCCCTAATCCCCTGCAAACCACCAATCGCAGCCTTCATCTGGTCTAGTCAATCTCCTTGACATAGGAGTAGACCCCACAGCAGCCGCAGCAGTACCTCTTGCTCCCCCGATGCAGCTTGAAGAAGAGGATGAGGATGAACCAAATGAGCAGGACCTAGGGTCAGAAGAAAAAAGATAATAATAATAATAATAATAATAATAATAATAATAATGATAATAATAATAATAATAATAATAATAATAACAATAATAATAATAATAATAATAATAATAACAATAATAATAACAATAAAAATAATAACAATGATAATAATAATAATAATAATGATAATAATAATAATAACAATAATAATAATAATAATAATAAGAGGATGAGGATGAACCAAATGAGCAGGACCTGGGATCAGAAGAGAAAAGATAGAATAAAGAGGAAAGAGAGAAAGAAGCAAGGGGACAGACAAACAGTGAAAACAGACAAAGAGAGAAAATAGACAGAGGAATAAAGAGAGATATACAGACAAAGAAAGGAGAGATAGGGAAAGATAGACAGACAGAGGAAGACAGAGAAAGAGACACAAAGAGAGCTAGAAAAATAGATGAAGAAAACAGAAAGACACACAGACAGATGGAGATAGTAAAGAAGCAAGGTAGAGAAAATGATGGACAAAAAGAAAGGGAGAGATGTATAGATGAACAGAAAAAGAAAAAGAGAAGAGGATAAGACAAAAACATCGTGTAAGAATAAGACTTCACTCAATATTCCCTTAAATATTCACAAAGGCTACATGTCAATTTCAATGTCACATATAGATATCAGAAAATGTGCACACTTTGATGATGATGATGATGATGATGATGATGATGATGGTGAAGATGATGATGATGATGATGGAAGGTGATAGGATTACCTGGATGATGACAAAGATGAGACAGACCACTCCAATCAGGACCAGCCAGTCTCTCAGCTCAGCCATGATGATGTCCTCACAGCCCTAAAGGTCACAAGAAAGGTCATCAAAAGGTCATCACTTAGGTCAAACAAAGGACTACTCAAGATGCATGGTTGTATGGTGTATTGTGCTGAAATGATTCATCAGAAATGACAATGTTTGCTCAATAGCTATTGTGGCTTGCTTTCAAAAGTAAAATAAAATAAACACCACATACAAAAATAGAAAAATACCATCAGATCATGGAATAACTATTATTTCACATAATAACTAGAGAAGCACTCTGAGACCTCCACCAATCAGTTCATTAATATCACTGATCTTGTTCTTCCATAGGTATCAATTATTTCCACCCATGCTGAAAGTTGCCAAATTTCCCAATATAGAAGCCTTTTGTTACGTCATCAACCTCCAGCTGCATGGCGCCCCTCGCCCTATAGAGCACGCACTTTAGTGCATGAATGAAAACCTAAAAACACGCGCAGCTTGAACTCCCAAGTTCATTGACCCACCTGCCAAAATATTGAAAATCCTTCATAAAATCCCCGAAAATTCCCGGATCCCTACCAAAATTTAATCATCTGATACTTGTGTCATTCTTAATCTTTCCTGTAAGTTTCATCCAAATCCATTCACTACTTTTCGAGTTATTTTTCACACCGACAAACAAACCAACAAACACCCCCAAAAACATAACCTCCTCCCTTGGTGGAGGTAATTATATTTTGACACACAAAATTAGTGTTTGCTTTCACAGTGCATTCAGGGTCATATTCCAAAGTATTGTAATATGCATCCATTGACATGAAATGAATGTCATCCATGCCAACTCTTCAGTCTTTTTATATCATAGAATGATACATTCAGGCATTCTAAATGGCTTTTTAAAATGACATGAACTTTTCTCCCAACTGCCATGGATAGAAAAATAAAACTCTGAGCGTATTGATGATATCACAGCTTGGTGTATGATGACAGTGCCTTGTTGGGACTCAAAAATTCACACCAAGGATAAAAATGTTTACCTTTGACACCCCCTCCACTTCAGCCCACCCACCCCCCCCCCCCCCCCCAACAACAAAAAAACACCCACATACAGTCAACTTTGCCTAAGTCAAATCATTAGGACTGAAGAAATCGCTTCAGCTTAGAGAAAAATCGGCCTATGAGGGATTAAAATCAATAGAATACAAAGAGAAGAGGACTTGAAAAGACCTTCGATATCACCAATTATTCAACTTATGCAAGGTCAAATTAAGCAAGGTTGACTGTATAGACACTTTTGAATACAAACACACACACACACACATACATTTAACACTCTGCAATAGAGACGAGGTCAAATGTTTGTTACATGTTGAATGCTAATGACCCTCAATGGCTCTCCTCTCACCCCCTTCAGCAGCCCCCCCCCCCCCTACACACACACACACACACACACACACACACACACACACACACACACACACATACCTCTTCGTAATGGGTGATACAGGCTCCCTCTGGACCACTACAGCAGGAATTGGGGACTGTCCCTGGGGGGAATCCCCCTGTGATCTCCCAGTCCTGGGGTGAAGACACACCACAGCACTGAGCCTGCAGGACAAAATGAATCAGGAAAGGTCATTGACCTTGGTATTCCTTTGTACAACACTCACATTACTACAGAGCTAACACAATTCAGCATGGCATGCAAACAAAAAATGGACGCTTTGTCGGAAAAATGCATATAATTTTGCTGTAATTTCTTGTGTGCATTCCTACACACAAAGTGCAATTCTACACTCAACATATCATGTACAATGTAAACTTTTTTCAGAATGGAGTGAAACTGGACAAACAGGGTGACAGAATACTTCAGAACAGGACACAAAGGAAAGAAAGTGTTATGGGTTTTTAAAGTTTCACCATTCACAGCATCTTTCAATCACAATCACACACTGTAAAACCAGAAATATATTGTGGCATGGAACATTTGCGAAATGGAGCCGTTGGCTTTTTGCGCGGCATGATCTACTTTCAAAAATTGCCACTGGCATGCAATGAGTGTGTAGACACGAATTTTTACATGCATTTACTTTTGCGAATCTTGGCTCCTTGCAAAATTTTGCGAAAGTTTCATGCATGCAAAAATTTCTGGATTTACAAGTATGCAAATTAGAGTCTGAGACAATGTCACAGTGATAATTTCACAATCTTCCAAATATCCAGTACAAAACTTTACACTTTTATAATTTCCTTTAAACTTCAATGAAATAAAAGGAGTAAGTTGTATCTGTGACATTAAATTTTAGTAGTGTTGTGATAGCCTAGCAGTGGTGACTTTCAGGGAAAAAAGGGGTTGTTGTTTCTGAATTATGGAAGATGTGAAAACTATGGAAAAAATAATAATCACAATGGCAGAATATATTATCACGGAGGTGAAATTCGCAAATTCTGTGCATATTCACTGTGACATAAAAATGATGTTAATTTTCTGCAACAAACTACCACTTCGTTTTGCAGAACCAGAGTGGGGAAAATAATCAATTTGAATTGTGATTCGACTTTTTCAATGCTTGTGAATGGGCCTATTGTAGAGGGATAAACACAAGTGAGTGTTCTTTACATCCTCTTGCAGGCTGTCCCAGGCCGTTTTCATCTCCGTGTAATCGGGGTCCGTGTAGAGGTAGAGACCTCGTTTCATGCTCGCCCGGACGTAGTCCGCCATGTCGTCATGGAGATGGAGACCAGCAAAGGCGATGATGATGGCAGAGACCTCCAGACAGATCACAATCACCACCATGAAGTAGAACTAATGGACAGAGGAAAAATAGATACATTTTACAGCATGATGTATTACGGTATGACAGCTGATCCTTGCAGAGACTCCAACTCTCCCGCTTTCGACGGGAGATCTCCCGCCGAAAGCCCATTTTTGCAGAATCTCCCGTTCTCCCGCTTGAAATGATTTCTTACTTAATTTCATTGTATGTTGAAAAATAAGCCTTAGATAGCGTGAGAGAGCATCTAGAACCCTACACTGCAAGGATCGCGAACTTTGCGCTCATGATGTGCCCTTCGCGCACATCATAGAGTCTCCCGTTTGCTAAGGGTTTCTGGCGGGAGAATCTCCAGATTAGAAGGTGCTTGGGGTTGGAGTCTCTGTCCTTGCTAAAATGCAGCAACAACAACAACAATCAATCAATTCATACATATCAAAATGAGGCATGATACAGGTTAATTAAGGAAATAAAGCGACTCACACTTATGCACAAGTTGTCCAAATTAAAGTTTGGCTCGACAGTCAGCAGACCAAAGTGTTTAGGAGAGTCACTGTCCCAGAAATAGTTCGTGTGTTATAAATTGCATCCGTACAGGAAGTTTTCAATATGCCAAGACACATAGTATTCAAGTTTCATGGGGCTATTGAAGGAGTTTGTTTTCACCTATGCTCATCGAAAATGTCACAGAAATGTGGTTTGAGTTGCACCATAACTACTTGGTTGCAGGATGTCCTAAACTTTTTGCGAAAATCGAAACCACTTATAAAAAAATGTTAAGGAGCATATCATTCTAAGAGGAATCCAAAGTTTATTTGATGAAAATCAGTTTTGAAATGGCTCAGATATCCAAAGACAAAGTAAAACACAGCAATCCTAACAAAAGGTGGGCCCCACCTTTTATTAGGATCACTTTGTTTTGGATATATCAGCCACTTCAAAACCAATTTTCATCAAATAAACTTTGAATTCCTGTAAGAATTACATGCTCTTTCATATTTCATAAGAGGTTGCTCATTATCTCACAAAAAAAAAATTAGAAACCTGAAGCCAGGTCTCAACCAAAACTACTGTAAAAGTGGAAATTTTCACGCATTTCGCACAAGCAGAAACTTGCGCAAAAATAAAAGCATGTGATTATTTTTGCTTGCCATTTGTTCAAGTAGTTGATGCCTTGATTCCACGGAATTAAAAACACGCAAAACTCTTCTTACCCAGCTGAAAAATTAGTCGAGCGAAAATGTCCACTTTTACAATAACATACCATTCCTTTAAGTAATGTGGAATTTGACTAGTAGAAGTCAGGTTCAATGGCGCAGAGAGAACTTACGACGAGGAGGCAACACACGCTCTCCCGGATGGCGGCGATGCAGCCGACGATGGAGACGACGATGATGAAGACACCCAGGATGATGAGAATGTACGCTGCGTGCATGTAGGAGATTCCAGGCAGAAGGGAGGCATACGCCCCTGAGGTCACCCCCACCAGTACATGGATACCGGTAATGAAGAGCCCCACCCCGGAGAGCTAGTTATAGGAATTGTGGAGACAGACAGACAGACAGACAGACAGATAGAATATCAACAGACATACAGGGTCAGAGAGAGAAAGAGAGAGAGAGATTGAGATGCTGTGTAAATTACTATCATGCATGCTTGCAATCACAGTGATTGAATTTAGCATCGGTAGAACTATAATTAACTTTAAAATCATGTGGACTAGAAGAAAGTATGATCACTAAAAGTGGAAGTACAATGTACCCTTTGGTACTGCACAGTTTAAATCTATTTTGTTCCTAAAAACCTCATAATACCAATCTTTTGACATAAAAACCATTCTTATCTCATAGAACTGTCAATCTAAACTAATGAACAGCTCACAAATCTGCTGCCAGGTACATGTAAGTATTGTTTGTTAATGTTTTGTGTTTTTGCAAAGAGGATGATATCGTGACACTACATCAGACTGTAAAACATTACTCACAAAATATGCATGAATCTTACTATTCAATATCATTCAACAAATAATATTCCCACACATACAATGATTTGTAAAGTACCCTCAGAAAGAAAAAATAGATATGGAATGGACACAAATCAAATGGAAAAAAAATCACAAAAGCAGTGGGAGGTACGCACATCTTCCACTAGTGGGGAAAAGAGAACAAAAAAGAGAAAAATCTTTGCATGGAAATGACCATTGACCTCCATCACAAACCTGTGCTTCACCCTTCTCATTTCTCCACCCACATGACATTCCTGAGAATTGACTGGGGTCCTTTCTTGCCAGAGCTTCCCACAGTCAAAACTGAGAGAGTTCGGCTCAACTAGATTTCTTCCATATGAAAATTATGATTTCCCCTTCCAGTACTAACCTTTCAAAAAAAAAAAAATCTTTGGGCTAACCATTTTGGCTGATCTGATATGTTTCCCAACCTTTACTGACTGGAAAAATAGACTGATACACAATAAAACAAAAAGAAAAAATACAAAAACAACACACACACACATACACACACACATTTTTAAGGCAAAATCACTTTTTCGTTCAAAAATTAAACATACTAATCATGCTATCAAAGGTTTCAGAAAAAGGCTATCCTGTTATTTCCAAAAATATATTCCTATATTTGATGGAGAACAACAACAAAAATATTTTCCTATATTTGATGAATAAAAGAGACATTATCATCAATTCCTATGTTTCTAAAAAATGTTTTTAAAGTCTACTCACTGAGAGAGAAATAAGAAATTTATACTTTCATTGGACTCTTATGTTTCCATGGACAGGTTTTTGATTCCATTTTGGATTTTTTTTTTTCTAATTGCAGTTAATCTTGCTATTGTGTAGGATTGTTTCCCACTTTGATAAGTTTTCTTTTGTTACTGCCACATTGTAGATTTTCCCAAGTATTTTCAGTCCTCTGCTATATCTTAATTGTTTCTTGGAAAGACAGAAAAAAGCAACATTTTGAAAGGAGAATGAGCCGTAATATACAATGTATTTATTATGTTGATTGAGTGAATGCAAAATATCTAATACTGAAGTAGAACTCATCAGTGAAGTTTGAGGAAAATTAGAACATCTGTTCAGAAGATATGAAAATCCCCTTTTTTCATGTATTTTCTTTAAAGTGTGCACTGGGGTTTTAATGCACACACACCTTCACAGAACTGATATCTTTTTTTTCTCTCTCTCTCTTTCTTTTTATGTCCCCCCCCCCCCCCCCCCCCGCCACTTGTATAGTTCTCCTTTTTACACTGTGAATTGAATGAAACGGTCTGCCACCTCTCACTATTTATACTGTGGTCTTGAATTCCAGTAGGCCCTTACAATCAAATTCTGTCACTGTGGCCTGCGTAAATCTATGTGTGTGTGTGTGGGGGTTTGTGTCTGACACAGATCCTAGTGTGTGCTTCTCATCTACAATACATATTTCACTGTGAGTGAGCTGTGTAAATAGTGGCAACAATGTCTATATACAGCACTCTGTGTCGCCTGCTTGTGTTTCTTGTTACCAATGGTATCTTTTTCTCACAAATGAAAACACCTGCCAACCTCAAATATTTCTAAGGTGACTCACATACATGTACTCATATCATTTGAGACGATGAAGTACGTACATGTATGTCTGCCTAATATGCTTAATTGTATATTTGGATCAGACTTGGTGCTAATGACCCCCAGTCTGTGATGAACTTTGCTCCTACAGTCCTAGTAAAAAGCTGCATGCAAGAGAATTACAGCCAATATTTCAATAACACCTATCAAGAAATGGACTTTGAGTTATGAATGACTCACAGTATGGGGTTAAATCAATGTCTGAAAAGAACAAACACATCAACCAACTCCAACAATTTATGTATACAAATGTAGTTTTCTTTTAAACCACGTCATCTAAAAATCTTCTCTCTCCAAATTTCTCTGCCATTTTCTCTCCTTCTTTAACATCATCACTAGTTCCCATCCCTTTCTCCTTTTTCTTTCTCCCTCAAGTCAAGTGTTTGAGAGGGTGAACCAATCTTTGATTAATTTAATATAACTGCAGAGTGACTCAACAGTACCTGGTAATATACATAGACTCAGTTCCTCAAATAAACACTCAAGGTGCGATAACATTTTGTAGCATTGATAAGAGATGCATTCTATTCCCATGAGACAGTAGCTACAGACTGTATCATGGGCAAACCAAATCCTATAATGTATGTATGTACTCTCCCAACTCTTTTATGACTTACTGAGTAAATCCCTTTTGAAAATCCTGCATTTTTTTTTTCTGATTCCTTCATTCTTTACTGTTTAAAATAAAGATTGTACTGTACTTTAAAAGATCTCTTGTGAAATTTTGTAATATTAATAAATGTCTTGTCATAACAAGCGAGCACATATCGCAGGTATGTACTGTACTCCCCTATCCCCCCCCCCCCCCCAAAAAAAAAAAAAAAATTAAAGTGGAACCCAACTATGCTAAACACCTCATGCGACTATATTGTTACCTGTCGTAGAATGAACAATTATCATATGTGCACCTGTGCAGAAGGACTGTTTAATACGGCTCCATATCCTTGAAAACCTTGCATGGTTGCATTATATGTATGTGCACATTTGCAATGCCCAGCAAAGCAAATCACAAAACACATACTGACTATTTTCGATACACTGGAATGGGACTTACCAGAAACACAATGTCTAGGAAGTAGAGGAAGCATTTGACGCACTCGACTGTACAGCAACACATGTTGGCTGGATTCCTTGGTCAGACGTCCTACAGAGCTGGAAAACAAATTTTGAGAAAGAGGTCAAATTAGAAGAAATACTTACACTTACACTTACCCGGTACACTTCAAGCCGACTATGAACTAATGCAGAAGGGTACCCCAAAATAGCATCAGTGGGGATTACCCCAAATGCTGCACTATTGCAAAGCGACTTATACTCTATGTATGGTTCAGATTGTAAAATCAAACAAATGAAAGGCTATTTATTTACATCATACTTCAACTGCATTAACTTTAGTCCATAAACTCTTCAACAAAATAATTTTTCTTTTCTGCAAGGCAGGTAGTTTACATCATTATGCACTTTAATATAAACAGCAGCATGTTGGAAAGAGGAGAAGAGGATATATCAGGAGGAATTTTGTGATCAAGTAATATCAGCATTATCGAGTAAAGTTGTACATGAAGTTGACTCATAAACTGGTGTTTAAAAGTCAAAGTTAAAGATAATATTGATTGATTCAGGGTCCACGGGGGCTGGGGGGAGGGTCAATGGTAATGGTAACTCTGCCCCCGCACTCAAAAAGAAAGAATGTAAACGACCGAAACTTCTGAAAGCCATTTCTTTCCCCTCACTTCTTCTTCAATTTTTCTTGCAATTTATTTTTTCAACCTGTTGAGGACGGGCTGATTTTGCTACACACTTTTCCCATCTAGACCCTTGCCCAAGTATACTCCGGACTCATCCTCTATGGGTTAACAGACCCAAACGTAGGAGGGTACACCCCCCTGCCCTTCTCCCTCCCCTGCCACCCCCCCCCCCCCCTGTGATTTACAGAGGCATAAATCTTCTTCTGCATTCCAAATAAACACTGAACTTCACAAGCTATGTACATTGTATATGTAGTCTCTTCACTCTGACAAAAAAAAGTGTTGTTAACATTCATTGAACCAAACTAACATATACCAAAACATTTATGAGGGGAAAAAAACAGAGAATTTTTGCATTTCCCTTTCTGCTGCAAAACCCACAGATTCTAATTCATTTAAGTTTATAAAAATATATTAATTTCTGAAATCAACAGTGTCAGTCATCCCAGAAACACCTTTCTTCAAGTAGATCCCAGTGTACATACAAACTGTATTGTTTATGAAATGTGTAATAATACCATCACTTCTAAATAGAACTGGAAGTAATTTTTTTTTCCAGATATAAACAAAGCATCTTCCAGGGAATTTCCACATTAAGCATTGTGAAAAAGAGTGAATATCTACAATAATCTACAATATGTACATGTATGTTTCCCTTCATTAAAGTTAGCAATGATACAAGTTCCACTGCTAAACCTCTAGCCCTACAACATTGTAACTTACAACTTTATGCAACCCATGCATTTCGTGACATGTCAGCTCACCTTGTGATCTTTCTAGTTGCACACACACACAAATGCACACACACATTTAAAGGGACACTATAGTTTTTGGTTGAGATGAGGATTCAGGTTTTAACTTTTTTGCAAGATAATTAGAAACCACTTAGGCCCTAAATATGAAACATTAAAGAGCACATAATTCTAAGAGGAATTGAAAGTTTGGTTGATGAAAACAGGTTTTGAAATGGCAGAGATATTCAAAAACAAAGAGGTTCTAACAAAAGGTGGACCTACTTTTCATTATGACCACTTTGTTTTACTTTTTTTATATATCAGCCATTTCAAAATCAATCATTTCCAATAAAATTTCAATTCCTCAGATTAGGATTGTATGCTTTTTAATATTTCCTACATGTATATAAGAGGTTTCTAATTATCTTGCAAAAAGACACAACCTGCCAATCACAACATACCACCCCTTTAAAGGTCCTTGTTACCTTTGGGAGCAGTGATTTACATATTTTTCAAGATATCACATTTGATTCATATGTGTACATTTGTATGTCTGTTGTATCACAAAACATCCCACCATATAAAATTTTCACAATAAGGAGATATCAGTATATTTTCTCAATAAACCATGACTGTAGACAGTTTAGTCTGGAAACATTTTCATTGTAACTATTATTCACATTTTGTGTATATACTAACTTAGTATATACACAAAATGTGAATAATAGTTACAATGAAACAATACTTATATTCTAACATCGATTATATGCCAAATATGGATTCAAATTTTTACAATGGTTGTTTCTATCCCTAACTCACATTACAGGCCTATTCTAAAGCACTGATGCTGGGTTTTTGTTTCATCTGCAAATGGTAAATAATGCCTTTTAAGCTGTATTGAACTTTAGAAGGATGCAGTACATATAAAACCCAATTCTATAATGTTCATGCAATACAAAACTGTTACACTAAAATTTGTAATTAGCACCATTTCTGGTGGAGGGTAGATAAAAATCTCTGATTAGACTCCTTCAGATTTTAAAAGATGACACAACTTAATGGTAGATGCACAAGTCGTTGTGAATCCAGAGTTCAATTCAATTTTTCTTTAAAGGACAAGTTCACCTTCATAAACATAAGGATTGAGAGAATGTAGCAATATTAGTAGAACACATCATTGAAAGTTTGAGGAAAATCGGACAATCCGTTCAAAAGTTACGAATTTTTGAAGTTTTTGTGCAGTAACCGCTGGATGAGAAGACTACTGCAGTGTGTGAATAACTTAGATGTCACATGCGTACAACAATATAAGGAAAATATAAAGAGAATTTCACAAAATTTCATTGTTTGAAAAAAGTTCACATTCCCCCGACTCGTTACCGACAAATGTTACGGGTAATATTATTCCCCCCACCTTTAGAAAGAGGCAAGTCAAGTACTCTATTATTATGCGAAAAAAGTGAAAATATGTTGAATATTCTTTTACATTTTCTTTATACTGTTGTACGCATATGACTCACAAGCTGTAGTAGTCTCCTCATCCAGCGGTTCCAACACAAAAATTTCAAAAATTCATAACTTTTGCATCGATTGTCCAATTTTCCTCAAACTTACACTGATGTGTCCTACTAATATAGTTGCATTCTCTCAATACTTATGTTTATGAAGGTGAACTTGTCCTTTAATGATTTGAACCCCATACATGATATCAATCAACATGTGGAAAAGTCTCCAGCAAACTTTGTGAACTCATCTTACATCACAAAAAGGGCATTTACATTAAGTGCTCAGTGTACTCTCATCGTAACGAAGTCCTCAGGATATGTGGTTTTCTTTCACTATATCAAAAATTTGTTAAAACCAAACGGTATAGTGTATATAAAGCATAAACATATAGAATGATAATTTTGGGACCTGCAATTTTGATGTCGTTTTTAATGAGTAGAATTCCATTATACGTGTAATCTGTGTTCATTATAATAGGTGTGCACTCTATGATCATTTGTCTCTCATGTACAAATTTTGTACACTTGTCTAAGCCATACACTTGAAATATATACTGTACAGTGTATATATTTTGTATCTATTGTGCAGAAGCAAGCAACAGCTAAAACACCAGTTTGTAATTCCACTTTGCACATGAGCAGAAAAGGGTCATTAATTTTGTATTATATAATGCCTGAAGAGATCCTTGTAATTTGATTGGTTGTTTGACATTGATTATTCGGCCCATTTCACTATGATGTCATCATCCGTGCAATTGTGATTCCATTTACCGTGCAATTTTGGATCCATACGATTTGCTCCATTGCACGCTCACTGAGAGCCAGGCATACTACGCGTATACGCTTGTGTTTTGCAGTGTACGTATGCAACAGCGCGCTACCTAGCGTAAAGCTCTAAGTGAGCACTCTCGCAATCTCAAATTCTCTATTGTTTCTAAATAAATAAAACATGAAAGGACAAGGATCTCTTTCAGGCATTATATAAAACAAATAATAAATGTTTTTCATTCGTGCAATGGACAGAATATTTCATTCGGTGAAAGATGAAATGTTTGATCCATTCAACTCGGCTGCGCCTCGTTGAATGGATCATTTCATCTTTCACCTCATGAAATATTCTGTCCATGGCACTCATAAACATTCATTATTTGTATACCAAGAGGTGTGCTGGTTTGTAAATTCAGTGAGATAAGCATCTGTGATAACTAGTTATGTGATCCTTATAAATAATGCTTTCCAGCACATCCACCACACACTATGCCTGGTATTGGCAGTATATCAAAACATACAGTTGTATTATATGTACATTGAGAGGAAAACAATGAAATTTATGCTTCCCCATGTGTTATACTTGTAATTGATAGATCATTCTGTTCACATGCTCTCCACAAGTTTAATTCTTTGTTTGAACATGAATTCCATACTTCGGTACAATGGGCAAGCTCATGAATGCATTACGCTGCTTTCAGAACAAGTGAAGTGCCTTTTAACCAACCAAGAAAAAAGAAAGGTCATTAACCTGTAACAATGTACAAATGAGCTACATGTAATTACGAACTGGCTTATTCTGGTGTCCCTGCATAGGTGATTTCCAAATTACATTGTGTGTACATGTAGGCTACCAGGTAATCAATTGATTCACTGCTGCTCAGAAAGGTAAAATCCAGAAAAGCATCAATCAAGAAATATAAAATATATTGCTATAGAATTTTTAAATTTACAAATACATTATATGAGTATGTGATCTTGCATAAACTTTGGGACATGTAGACATGCCAATTTTGAGTGTGATTGAATTCTTGATCAAAAACAATATTTACAGAATGAGAAAGAAAAAATCTTATCACTTTAGAAGAGAAAAAGTGGCAATTTCCCAAGTCAATCTGTAGATCCAATACACAAAGTGATATATCCGTGCATTTAACATTATATATTTGTGTTATATGAAGCAAATTGTTTTTTTCATGAGTTGTTGATTTTATGAAAATTGCAAGATTTGCAAAGTGAAGAAGTCCTGCAAAATGTACTACATAATCATATACTGAGGTATACATGAAACAAAAATATATCACATCTGCAACAGAGAGTATACAGAGTACAATAATATGTGCATCGTACATGTATAGGCCTTCATCATGCAGACCACACACACAATTAGCATCTTTTTTTTTTTTTTGGGCAGTGAAATTTTCCTGCCATGGACAGGGGCAGATCCAGGAATTCCACAAAGGGGAGGCGCCTTTACAAAATTAAAGGGGCCAGGGCGCACGCCCCCCCCCCTTTTTTTCCACTTTTTACTTCTTTTGTTTTAACAAAAAATAAAGAGGGGGTGCCCCTCTGGATCTGCAAATGCATGGAGAATGATTTACTTTCTGGATATATAACACTGTACAACCTCTGGGCACATTATCATATGCCTTACTGTCAATAATATGAGTGTAGCATATTGTATATAATGCAACACAGTCAATGAACACAGTACCGGTAATGTTTTAACAAATTACATGGTCTTATACAGTTCAAATAATAGATGTGTCCTGCTTCGCTATCATTAGTGTCACCAACAGCAAATAGGGTGTGACCGTGGAGGGATGCTTGGTCTTCTGAAAACCGCACAAACTGCTGGAAATATTTTAGTGGCCAACCTCGATTTGACACAGTGATTTGACGATCGAAGGATTGGAGTCGCGGGGAAGTACCGCTCCACACTCCGCGCTCACTTTCCTAGATCCCGACATACAAATACTATTTGTTTATCACTGGCTGCTGGTGGTAGCAGCGTGGACAGACAAATTCGTCTGTTCGGATGAGTTTCATATCCTCTTTTTGACTTTGATTCAGATGTAGTCTCCTCGGAATTCGCATTCCCGACGATACAGGCTAATCTTTCGGTCTTTTGACTTTAGATGCTAACGTTATAGCTTACTAGACCACTCCTTTGCTCTAAGTTGTCGATTCTTTCCCTTGTAGTTGTACGAATAGTCATGCAGTCGTTTTACGCCATGCACCCATACCATTATTAGGCCATTGTGCTTTCCAACTTTACATTCATACTTTTAGAGAAGTGATTTGTTGTTTACCAAACTTACCTAAAACGTGTATTCGGTAATCTTGGAGGACACTTCGCCAAGCAAGTGGTGCTTACAACAGTGGATCATTAGACCACTGGTAGCGTCTGTGAGGAATATAGCCCGAATGGTACAGGCAACTAGCACAAAACAACTGCTTTCCACTGCTTGATTCGCGTAAAGGGGGCCACCGCGGGTACACACAGCGCTAGCGGGAGCGAGATTGGGGAACGTAATGACAACAAGTGGTTTCTTATTTCCGGATCCAATCAGACTGTGTTTTGGATCTGTAGTTGTCTTGCTTTAGCCCAATAGATGGCGCTGTGTAATATACTAGTATACGGCTACACTGAGCCGTGCCAGACTGCGGTAATTTATCTCATTCATTTTTATCCTTAACTCTACTAGTAGCAGGCTGAACTAAAAATGCAACATGTGATTCCGAAACTAAAAAGCATTATATTGCATGTTCACTTCACTTTGTATAAGACGCGACGTTTGGTTAGAGAAGGCCACTTGATTACGATTTGAACCTATGACAGCTTGACATAAAATATGCATTTAAGGTATTAATGTTTCGCAAAGTATGGTATAGTATTAAGTTTCACCAAATATTAAGTCAAATGTCAAATGGGTTGAGGATGTAAAGAAAAGAAGAAATTATCGTTTATTGTGAAAAGAATGATTTTCACTAATAGTGTAGAGATTAAAACCCTTTGGAGATAAAAACGTGTTCCTGACAAAAACAAAAAAAAATGAATGAGTACTCTAAAAGTCATGCTTCGTCGTTTACCGTAACGATCCACTATAAATACTACTGCGACTACACACTAAGAAAAAAAGGTTCATAAGGGAGCTAGAAGGGTTCGAAGTCGCGAAAATGGGTGCAATCTACACGATTTGAGAAAATGGTGGAACTTTGCTTCTTATATGGTTCATTTTGGGTTCGATCTTGCCACGGTCATTGACGGTGCAATATTACGCCCCAAACTAGTCTCAAAACAAAGGCCATCCTATGGTGTTGCTCGGCACTAAAATGCAATATTACATATCCTTGTGCTGATATTACGAACATATATTTTTTGATATCAGGAAACTTAAATTTCTTTCATATTCTATAATCATTCATCGAGAGTATATTTTCAAATTAAGTTGAGTCCATGATGAAAGGGGTCTACTAAAAAAACAAAAGTAGAATACCTGATTGCTTGTCTGGTATTGACCAATCACATTGTACACATAACCTAGGAGGTTTAACAGATGAAGTTCCAACTGGATGTAATTATTCAAATAGTCGTCAGATTTCTATTGCTGTACAAAACAATTCCACAGGTGCATTTGTGCCTTCGCTGATCGGGATTCGATGCCGCCGTCTCACTGAGCAATCTGAAGATTCATTGTGGACGTTTACGTAATTTTGGCTATATTTTGCTTCAAATGAAATCCTATACTTTAAGATAAAAACATATAAAACAAATGTCAATTCTGAACAGAAATATTATTGTGCAAAAGTGTTAATCAGAGCTGTTTCATGTGAAAGTGTTTAAACTGTACCCTGGATAGCCGGTTTATTTTATCACTTTTCCTCATGATTCTGACAAAGCAAACTGATATGAATCTTCAAATAGAATTCTCTATCAATAGAAACATCAGATTACTGCCCAGGCATGCCTATTAGAATAATGTTCGTTTTATTTCATTTTTTTGGAGCAATTTCTATTCGTGAATCCCCGTGTCTTTAACATTCACCTAACCTATCTCTTATTGGTGGGGATGTCGAAACGTAATTACCATTACAAAGACATATCTTCCTGTTTGTGGTTCATTCTTGCTAAGGTGCAATATTGAGCCCATAACAAGTCTCAAAGAAAGACCCATATGGTGTTGATCGACACTTGAATACAATATTGCATACCGTCGTGGTGCTACTATGTACATGTTTTTTTTTTTAAAGACATCATAAAACTTGATGTTCTCCCATAATTTCATAATCATTCATCGGAGCATTTTTAAATGAAGTTGAGTCTTTGATGAAAGGGTTTGCAAACAAGCTAACGAAGAATACTTGACTGCTCGTCTGGTATTGACCAATCGAAATGGAATATGTCACATCAGCATTCCCTGCATGCTTACTGTGCGACGATGGAATCAAACCCTACTACACGCTAAAGATTTTCGTTGCGACTCGATCTCGGGACAGAAAAAAAAGTCAATATTTTTTCAAGGCCCTCAAATCTGGAATTCCATCCACTCTGATGTGAAATGTAAGAAAACGGTACAAAGTTTTAAGGAAGCTTTAAAACGTATTTTACTTGAAAGGTTTTCTGGAAGTTACCAATATCATTTTACGAATTTGGAGACTAGCAAGATAGGGTGTGTTTGTGAAAATGACATCTTGTGTATTGCTAATATGCGCTGGTCCATGTTTTTGTCTGTGTGTGCATGTGTGTGTATGTGTGAGTGTGTGTGTGTTTGTGTGTGTGTGTTTGCCAATGTTTTTCTCTGTATATACAATGTATTTACTTTTTCCGGGATTAGTTTTAAATAAGGCCAATTGCCTTCTCACTCACCCCTTCACTTGATATCTTTTGCTGTTTGTTTGCTTTGTTTGTTTGTTTGTTTGTCACATTGTCATTTTATTCATACCATTGTCACATTTTATGTATGCATATTTTATTAAGTGAACGTAAAGGAAATGATAAACTAAAATCATTTAGAGAGCAAACTCGCGGATATATAAGGGTGCAAACTACACGATTTATTTGTAAGGGTTGATTTTTTTCCCCTTTTTTTTCATGGATTCATGCACGGTAAAGCCTAAGGGTAAAATGCATGCACATGAAAAATGCAAGCACATGTTTCCGTGTGCTTACAAACACCACATTTTAGAATGAATAAAGACTAGCTGTGGAAGTGGAATTTCTCATGAATAAATAATAAAGCATTAAAACCCTGGCTATTGTTCAACACCATTGTCAGGGTGTTAACCACATACTCCCATACACACCCATTGGCCCCTGTGCAAAGTGAAAATTTTGTACAGAGGGTTGGAAATAGAGCAAAATCTGTAACCTAACTGTGAAATTGATCATGAATTTCATGAAACTGATTTGTGTTTTAAACCACCTCCAACGAAATTGTACATTATACAACTATCTCCCATATCAATGATAGTGTTATCTGTTATATAGTTACTGAATTATTAAGAATCAAAAGTGGATTTTTTTTTTAAACGCCTATTAATCCATAGAATACATTCGATGCAAAATAATGACATGGATGTTTCCTAGAGTGTCAATTCACGGACCCAGTAGTTTGGTCACCTGGTTCTTGAACATGATTTATGAATTCAATGAATTGTTGAGTCGTGCAAACTTATGTGCACATAAGTTGACTCCCAGATGGCTCATTACACAGCTCGTTCATGCGTGTTTGAGCTGAGCATCTAGCGCAAATTCCATTTCCATAGCAGATCAGCTCTTCTGAGGTTTTTCGTAGCGGCTTACTGCAACTCTGACTTCAAAATTATTTTGTCCACTTCATAATATCAAGACCCCGCAGATTCCTACCACGTGGAAAATGGTGAGTTAAAACATCATCGTAAAGCATGATTTGAAATATCCACAATGTTCTCGACCAAGGCCTTACTCTCGATATTACCCTTCATTAAATTTCTTGTATCTGTTATGTTTTTGGTTGTATAGCCATGTCTTATAATGTAGGCTTGCAGGCAGTAATATTAAAATGTTCATTTTAGAGTTCTGTTAAAACTGGCTAGTTTTATGCGTGCTGTTTTCTGTTCTATTTTGTTTTGTTTCGTAACCATTCTGTGGAATTAGAGCACCTTTAGCGATAAAATGTCTTACTAAAGACGTCATGGCATTCCGTTTCAGATTTCAGATTCATTTATTGTTCATTTAGGAAATTCTTTTTGTTGGTACATGGGCGTGCACATAGGAATATCTACATACATGCATAAACTCACATATATTCATGTACATGTACACATTATAAATGATACAATTTTCACTACATACACAATTATACAAGCATAATTTATACTGACAATACAGTGAACACATACATAATCACAAATTTCAAGTAATTCTTTATATTTACCGATCAACAACAAAACAAAATAGTTAAGAAAACGTGGAATCGGATATTCCTAGAGGAAGTGTATCCTTAACATAACCTTTACGCCACCTCCCCCCCCCCCCCACACACAAACACACATCCCCAAGGATAATACATCGCGTCGTGCCATACCACATTTGATTGATAACGAATAAACTTATGGATAAATAGACTAGTGTACTAACTAAACTTATAATGGCAAACATTGCCCGCTTATCTTTATGCTGGGATAATTCTCTGTAGTCAGGTATAGTGTTAGTGGTAGACTTAAGTTCACCCTGTATGCAGCAAGGCAGTGCATAAAAATTGAACTATACATTAAGCTGCCATGGAGAGAGTTATGTAGTCACATTTACATAAGTTAGCTCTTCTGCAAAATTATTACACACGCATGAACTGTGGCCTTGAACTCATGACACTTGATTTTCCTTTTCAGGTATTCAAGCAAGATACAATAATTTGCGCGCATTCTCCTGATCACGTAAACTGATATGCAATTCTGAAGGACAGAGTGATTCCTCAACAGAATATGTAAGTTTCATTAATGGATTAATCCGTAATACATGTACACTTGTATATGTATTTTCAGGTTATTGATTCATCTAGATTTTCAGCATGTGATATCCGTGAAGTATATTATATTAAAGCGTATTATTACACATGAACGCAGTTTTATCAGTTACTATAACGTAGCCACCGTTTAGTGGGTTGCGGAAAATTTGATAAGACTATAGTGCAATTTTTGATACCATCTATAATCGAGAGATATGTTACTCAAGTGGACCATTGCGATCATTCATTCTTGCCTTTTCCGTTCTGCGTCTTCTCAGTTTTTTTGGACTTTTTCCTGAAAACTCCATGATGGATTGTAACTCATACAGGCAGCATCTCTACCCCGCAAGAATCTCCTTTTTTTTCTTTTTTTTTAAATTTATTTATTTATATATTATTTATTTTATTTTATTTTATTGTATTTATTATCATTATTATTTATTTATTTATTTATTTATTTTTTTTTTGGGGGGGGGGGGTAAGCTTCTTTTCTGTAACCAGTATTATCAAAGTAAATCAAATCAATGTTATGAATAAGTAGAGGGGGCTATATTTTCTCTTTTTTGTGTGTGTGGTAGCAGGATTAGAGGTGTCAACCATAATGGGCATCATTAAACCCATTGCCATGGCCAGCACCCGGACCATCATCTGTGGCAAGCTCAGCAACGGCTGAATGGCCGAGGTCTATAAGTCTTACTCCTTTCCTAACTGTGTAAAATATACAGCAAACTGATGTTAAATTGGCATGTAATTTGATGTTGTCTTACTTTGTTATTTTATGTTATGAAGACTTTGAGTTGGTCAGGAAAAATGTGGGAATATTTGAATATGCCCTATGTCATAAATGTATGCAGGCCTACATAAAAGGTGTGTATTTTCATCTCAGTCCAAATTCGCCACATTTTTCTTTTCAACATGACTTTACTCAGCCTATTCCACATTTATTCTTTTTTTTTCAGCTCTAACTTCGTGATGTCGGCATGCTGTCTCCCAATTCCCCGTCTGCCTGGAGAGGACATGCTGTATGTCTGTGACAAAGTGAGTGCTGCACTTTTATTTTTTTATGGGAGACGGGAATTCCATCTGCTTTGTGACTAGAAATATAAGAGGAATATTTCTTTGCAACATTATCATGTTTTACTTATATGACAAAGAGCTGAAATAAATCTATCCGACCGGATTTGTTTAGAAACCAATATCAAAGCTTAAAGGGGTGGTATAGTATTGGTGGAGGTGAGGATTTGGGCTTTTAACTTTTTGTGATATACCAAGAACCTACTTATGAAATAATAGAGAGTATGCCATTCTAAGAGGAATTCTAAAGATTGATGAAATTTGGTTTTGAAATGGATGAGCCATCCAAAAACAGAGTAAAACGCAGCGATCGTGATAAAAAGTGAGTCTTATATTATATTATTATTGCTCTGTTTTGGATATCGCAGCTATTTCAAAACCATTTCTCATTATTTCAGCAAAAGACGTTAGAAACCTGAAGTAGATCTATGCAATCAATTTAATTTTCCATTTTCTGGTCAATGGTCATAGTTGCAACCTGTTAGTTTATGTAAGCAACAAAACCGCCTATAGTGTAAACGACCTATTTCCTTCGAAATTTTATTCAGTCATTATTTATTCATGCCAAAATCTCTTTCAGAACCTGGCAGGACTAAATCCCACAATCTTCACTGTGAATGCTGCGCACTATTTGGCTGGATGGTTGTGAAATCTGCCCGAATTCCTGTATACAATCGTGCCTTCCTTCGCTACAATGTTTCCGGCCTTCTGTGCTCTGTGGCTTTCAGTATCCCAGACAAGGCAGAAACACCCGATGCATACTTCAGCAGTACATTGCAAGCCTTGATCTGAACAGGCAACTATCACGAAGAAAAACCTATGGCATTTCATTAACAATATTGTTCAATAATTGTCTTGATATAGTTTACCAGCCTAAAGTTTTCATGGTGTATACTTTTACAAGGAATTGTCACCAGAGAAATGATGTTGTTCAGCTTGTCCTTCCGTTCGTACATCAGTCTGTTATCGATTATGGCAACGTTGTATCAAGAAGGGAAATGAAACGAAAAGTACAAGTGGACAAGTTAATGCAGGGAGATTACTTTAGCAGTTGAACACATCGTCACAAATTGAGGAATATCGGAAAATCCGTTGAAGAGCTATATATACACATATATTTAGAGTTTCAGTGCCGCCATTACGAGATGAGAAAGCTACATCTTTGACGTCAACCATGGAAAATTATATAAAGAAATGTAAAGAAAATAGGCATAGTTTCACATTTCTAGCATTACAAAAGGAGCACTTGATTTACTTCTTCCAGAAGGGGGTGGGGGTAATATTACCCTTAACATTATGGCAACGACAAATAAGGGAAGGCAATTTGTACTTTTTATTTAGAATAAGATTTTATGGAATTCCCTTGATATTTTCTTCATATACGTTTCCATACATGAAAGTGACACTGAAACTTTAAAAAATGCATAACTTCCACTGGATCATACGATTTTCCATGTTCACTTATGTGTTCTTATGATATTGCTCCAATCCACGGGTACATTTGGGTTTCATTCCCCTTTAAGTACTGTTTGAGGTATCCAAATGAAACTTTGCATATGTATGTACGATTGGATGAAGTTACTTCTACCACCTTGTGGGTGCCAGCGTTCAAGGTCAAATATTGTAGGTCATTGTCAAATTCTACAATGTCATTTCGTGCTCTTTCTTTGTATCTCACCTTGTAAGCACTGTTGACATAGTATTGTGGTGTTCTTTTAATAACTTTCCACACTTTTGAGCTATATGACCACCAAATTCACTCCCCAGAACATCTAAAGATGGCTGTCAAGTGTTGATATTGGTGAAGTCCGACTCCGTCAACAGTCAAAAAGTCAATGAGCTTACATTTGAAAATCAGTGTAATCACAAATTCGATATGTGGGCAAGACATCACTTCCCTTTTACCTTGTTAGATGGTGAATATTTGTGAAGATTCCGTTTCTAAATCATACAGCATCAGCATACCTTATGTCTGAGAATAGTGGTAAAGAAGATTAGATACTTTGGCAACAGCGTGTAAAATTCGCAAAATTTTATTTTGTGCCTTATTTGCTGAACAAACGTCGTAGGAGGACTACAACCTGCCAGGCAGTATGGTGGAACAATTACTCTATTATTAGCGTCATAGAATAAATGACAATGATGTAGTTCTGAAGCATGCTATTCATTAGATACTTTTGCAATGACTCCATGTATACTTTTAATCGAACTAGGTATATAATCACCAATGTCTTGTGCTTGAATAACGACAGAATGATTTCGGTGAGGAAAGTTTTCTGTCACGTCATTTAGGAATAAGGGAACGTGTCAATACTATGCTATTTGTTCCATAGTTATTTCTGAAGTGGTTAAATGTATTTTCCTTTAAAAAAAATCATTTTATATATACCTACGTTGCATCCAGATGCCTATTCGTTGAAAAATATGGGCAATGTATTCAAAGGACAAAGATCATACACTAATGAGCCTAGGGTATACAACATTTCACTCGTTGTTGCGTGTTTTTTTTTTTTTTTTGGGGGGGGGAGGGGGGGGGGGGAGACGGTTCAAAGTGTCCTGAAACCTTGTATAATACATGCATTTAGTCATGCATGATGCCAAACTGTTCCCGCTCATACAAATGCAGCCGTTTCAAGGAAATAGCATAAGATTATTCTTATACTCCATGATTTGGTAATGCTTAAGTGGTTCATAAGAGTCCAGTGAAACTGTGTACAGAACAAAAAGTGGATTTGACAATGGTATACGATATCCGCAATTTACTCTTTGACGGGGATTATAAGCACGGTAGTCCCCTACTCAGGAAACTACAAGTTAGATAAGCTGCAATCATTTTGCACGCGACCATGGCGCTATAGCCAAAGGTGATCTGCAAATCCCTGTGTGCCTACAGAGGATTGGAAAACGTAACAACTTTCTATGTATAGAACAACGAAACAGAAACTGGTGCATGTATTATTCTCAGTCACTTTGTTAGTCATTATGATGATTTGCTCATTGCAGTTCCGGAATCTCAGCTCGAGGGACTCGAATTGATCACCCAAAACAAAATCTTAATACATAACCATGATAACTGCGATTCTGCCTAGTCTCCATTGGTAGCCCATAAGGGCTGGTATCAAGTTCGATTTTCACATTATAATTATACCTTGTATTTAGATGTTTTCATCGAAATGCCCGTATACCTGAATATGGTATGCGTATGTCAGTTAAGTATCTAAACCATAATGAATTGTAGTCGTAATCTAAGTGCCAAAAATCTCATGATTTGAATAAGTGTGAACACCAAGACATGTCGTGATAAGGACTTTAAGACAATTGGCATTGTCATTATAAAACAAACTCCTAATTGTAAGACATGTTTTAAATTTTAGATAAATTCATGTCTATGCTGGAAACATATCTTTTTGATGATTCATGATGACGTCACTGTTACATGAATATTGTACGCATGGAAATATGTAGGCCTATTCGTTTAAATGCATACAAACAACTTGTTAAATCCTCTTACATTTTTTTTTTTTTTTTTTAGATATGGTGCATACTTTTGAAATGTACGTAGCATGCTTTTGTTTTTTGAGGCTTTGTGTACTGGCAAAAAGCATATCTTATTCTTATAGATTATGTGAATAAGTACGTATTCAAATACGTTTTGAATAAAACGTATCCAAACAAATGTATATCATATTTTTACCTCTTCCTTTATGCAGATGTATGCTCTTGCGTAGGGGTTTGTTTGATAGATAGTGATAGTGCTCACCTCATTGGAAAGGTAATTGGGTAAATATTTGGTTTCAGTATGTCATTCAAACACAACTATAAGTTAACTTCTACATTAACATCTCAAAACTCACAAATTCCACGCACACATTTCATGATTCACAGGATCCAAATTACACCAATCTTATTTACTTTGCAGAGTGCAACAACAGCATAAGTTTGATATACTGAGCAAACAGGCTTGCATTAGTTCGCACTATTCAAGGTTTAAAGTAGTTAAGTAACCAAATTGTACCTTGTTATGTATGTTAAGTATATTTACCTTATAAGTATAATGTTGCAAATATGTGGTGCTTATTTCATCCATAACTGCTGCAAAATTGCTTCTTTAAAGGAGCCAATCAGTGTCACTGCCTGTTCCTCTAGAGACGCAATATTGCCCAGTAATCTCAAGGTTCACTTGAGGTTATACTGGGCAGCATTGCGCCTCTAAAGGCGTAGACAGTGACACTGACTGGCTCCTTTAAAGAAGCAATTTTGCTGCAGTCATGGATCAAATAAGCACCACATAGGTGCAACATTATACCTATATATATGGCACAAAATCGCACCCTCAAAAGAGGCTACAATCTTGGAACTTAGGGTGCTTCTTTGCACCCTCACGAAAGGTGTAAAGTTGCACCAAAAGTATAGGCAAGAGAGGGTGCAAAGTTGCGCCGAAAATTAAAGGGAGAAAGATCGCACCCTCAAGAAAGGTGCATCTCAGCACCAATTAGTGTGGGTGGAAAGATGCACCCTCAAGAAAAGGGCGCAACTTAGCACCACTTAGTGTGGGTGGAAATATGCACCCAAGGGAACCACTTCGCACCCTCAATAAAGGGTGCAATGTTGCACCTTCTTTGGCGGTGCAAAGGTGCACCCACAGGTTGCAAGGTTATACCCTTGCGCAAGGTACCATTTTTGCACCCATTTCTCGAGGGTGCAAGATAACACCCATAGGGAGCCACCAGTGTGACATCACTTTGCACCCTTAAAAGGTGCAAGAATGAACCATTTTTTCTTAGTGTGTACCTCTTCTTTAGTTTAGTCTTGAAGCAATTCTCTCTAAGCTAGGTATGAAGGAGGCATTTTGAATATGTGCCTTTTGTATACTAGTAGTTCAATGTTGATGTCACGGCAAGAAACGGTAACAATTCGGTTTTCCGAAAGTTTTTTTTTTTTTTTTTAATTCCCGAGGTTCGTATGGAATTTTGAAAATTAAATAAGGTTCGCTATTGCGAATATTCGTTATTCCGAAGATTCGATAGCGGGGGGGGGGGGGGGGGGGTCGTTTCTCCCAAAGTGGGAAAAAAAGTGAGCAGTTGGGGTCTACTAACGAAACTCAGTTGGGAAAAGCGAACTCACAAATTTAATTTTCGGATTAAGGAACCTTCGAAATAACGAACCTTATTTTAACTTTGGAATTTGATCTAACCTTTGGACATTAAAACTAGGGCTAAGTCACGAACCATCGGAACGACACCATAAAAAATGAAGAGTTTGTTTGCAAAAACCGATAAGTATATTATTGAAGATTTTGAAGTACGGTGTTCTGTCATAAAGTACAAAATAATACATTTTAAATGATATATTGGTCACTACATATAAAGGTACATTTTTGAAGTTATGCTCAAAAGAAGTAAAACTTTTCTTATTATTCTCTTTATTTTTCTTGACCTTTAATCGCAAATATCCCCATTTGGCAAATATGGACTTATCGGATTTTGCGAACAAACTCTTCAAATAATGTTTTGATTGCACATCAGGAACCCTTTCATTTTTCGGATAGACGAAATTATAGGTAGGGTGGCCTTTATAAGCCCCAATGAATTTATATGTTTTGGGATACCGAAATTTTTTTAATGTTCGTTCAGATCAACAACACTTCGGAATGACGAACAGCACTCCTAATATTACACGGCCATGCTCCATATTAATAAAAACATATACAGAGCTACCAAGTCTCACGCATTCTGCGTGAGACTCAAGCATTTAGGGGCCATCTCAGGATCTCACGCATGACACCCATTTTTCTCACGCATCGGGCGAAGTCTGCAACTTGGTCCTATAATAATGAGCATAGCCCAAATGATTAAAGTGATAGTTGCAATGGAAGGTATATTTTCCTTTTGTCTTTTGAAATAAGTAAAAGATACTCACATAAGTATGCACCTGATCGCACCATTAAGAGCTAAGAATTGAAAAAGCTCCCTACCGTGGGAGGCAAAAGGGGGGGGGGGGGGAAACCCCTCCCGCACACTCGCTCGCGCGCACATTCGCTCGTCGAGATGCCGAGTCATGAAAATCTCACTCATAAAAATCTTTTGAACTTGGCATCCCTGTGCACCCTATTACTAAAAATGTTTATAGTGACTGCCGTTTGCTTACGGACGGAGAGACGGAGAATGTGGTGGTCCGTATAGGCAACCAACGTGCTCTCGGTTCATAACCGCAAATAAAGCCGCGCATGCTATGAATCCCCGTCAAGGTGTGAGTCAACGTGTCAACGAGCTATCATGATGGAGACAAGTGTGAAAGTCAAGAGCAGTTCGTCTTTGAGTCAGCCCCGAAAGACTCTCCTGAATACTATGACTTTAAAGAGAAAATAATAATAGTCCCTTCATGCTCAAGTAAAATGCATCATGATAGCGTATATAAATGCGAAATAATGGTCTTATGATATATAGTTATCTCAAACTCCTCTATATACTGAGTATTTCTCCAAGGTAAAGCCAATTGGCATTGTCCGAGAAGTAGGAAACAGATTATAAAGTTGACAATATCAAATATGAAGATAATCATAAAAATTATGCAAGCCGACGGAACCGCGGGGGGGGGGGGGGGGACGACGGGGGCTTGGTTAGCTGCATATATAGCCCAGCTGACTGCATCTTAAACTTTTCTATTTAGCATAACAAAGGTGAGAACTTGACTTAGTTTTTTTTTTTCAGAAAGTGGGGGGAAAGCATTACTCTTGACGTTGTCAGTAACAGGAGTCGATGGAATGTGTATAGGGTCTATACTTTTCATGAAAATTAAGTTTTGTGGAATTCTTCTGATGTTTCTTTATCACTGTTGTCCATAATGACGTCATGAAATGTCTGAGCCTATTGTAGTCTCCTTGTCCAGCGATGACGGTACCAAAACTTAATAAATAACTGATATTCAAAACTTTTGAATCAACAATAACAATTGTACGATTTTCCTCAAACTTTCACTGATGTGTTCTGCAATAATTATTACTACTTTCATTCAATTCACATTAGGCCTATGTCGGATTTTAATTTTCTTCATTAAAGCCTCTAACCAACAGGCTTATAAGCTTAGGAGTCCGCACACAAATCTTGACTATAAACAAAAATGGTGGAAAAAATGATTTACATCAGGAGTATTACTTGCTGTAACAGCATCAAATGAAGATTCTATTGGGCCTATAATGTATATTGTGGGCTGGTGAGGTTTTCTAATTCAACTCAAAATATGGCTATAGGTTTTTTTAATCGGAGAATGGTGCATGTCCACCGACTCAGAGCTACTACTCCATCAGTATACCCTATTTTGGTTGGGGCAGATTATTGCTTTTCATTGAAACAACAAAATGTTGCTTGTAATTTTCAGCGTATATAAAAAGCTCACAAGTTACACACCGTATAACACACACACATACACTCTTAAAACATCCGAGTCAGAACTAACCCGGAACTGGGTCCGTTGGGGTCACACACCGTTCCGGGTCAGAAATGACAGGAATGGGGTCAGATATGACCCATTCAGAGTCATGAATTGGGTCAGGGTGACCCCATTTTGGGTCTTCATGACCAAACTCCGAGTCATTTCTGACCCGGAACTGTGTGTGACCCCAACGGACCCAGTTCCGGGTCAGTTCTGACTCGGGGGTTTTTAGAGTGTACGATCATTGGCGGCGAAAGATTTTGCCGGTCATTTTGATTGGTGTAAAATTCGTATTTGTATAGACCTATTTCAAGTTGAACATTAAGTCGTGGTATCTACATTAAAGGACATCTCTACCTTCATATGTGAGATGAGTGAATGCAGCAATGGTAGAACACATCAGTAAAGATTAATTTGGGGAAAATCGGACAATCCATTCAAAAGCTTTGAATTTTCAAAGTAGGCGCAGTCACTGCTGGATGAGAAGACTATGACACTGTGTCATATCACATGCGTAGAATGATGACGAAAATATAAAGAGAATATCACAACATTTTATATTTTGAAAAGAGTGCAAATTTCTCGACTTTTTGTCACTGATGACGTATGCCAAGGATCCCAGCTAACATCTAGACGTTTTCTGAACGTTCTTGAAACGTTCCAAGTTCTATTTGGCCGTTTTGTCAAAACGTTTTCAGAACGTCTCTTTGTGGAACGTTTTCGACGTATTTAAAACGTTTCTAATGGACGTTAAAACGTTCTTTTTTTTTCAACGTTTTTAAAAAAACCCGTCTAGAACGTTCAAGAAATGTTTTAAGAAAAGTCTAAAAATATATAGATATGACCCGTTCCGGGAACGTTTAAAGAACCTTTCATATCTGTCTAGAACGTCCAGAAAACCTTTTAAGATTGGGTATTACATATACTAAATATATATATATATATATATATATATATATATATATATATATATATATAGTTATGAGATTATACAAGCACAATCTGGGATTAATGTACCCTAACTTTATAATCCTATATAATCCTATCCTATAACCTGTTCCTAATGTCCTACCATCTATTACACTACATCCTATTCCCAATTGATGAATTTTTATCACATTCTTTTATATACCAGCAAAATGTTGAGATGCACGAAGACATGGTTACTGAAATTACATCACACACACCTTAATTAGGCCTATCAACATATGAAAATACGTATTCATAACACAATTTGAAATTGTGAATAACTTATCAATAACGTAGGTAAGTTTATTTTTAAGACATAAAGTTTGAACCCAGCATACCCCCAATAGTTTTCAATTCTTATATTTTCTTATTTGAATATTTACAAATAGGCATGAATATTCATGATAAGGAAACCAATGACGAACACGTAGCGGACCAAATAAAAACGTTTTTTAAACGTTCATTAAAGACGAAGTCGACGTAGCAGACCTAATAAAAACGTTTGTAACGTCCATTGACGTTTTTAAAACGTTTTCCCAAAAAAAACCCACAAAAAACATGTGCTTTGCGGTAAATGCAAAGTCCCAACTTTGACGTTGTATACATGTACGTTTTAGTAAAAACGTCCATTTTATACGAAGACGTACGGAACCTAAAAACAAAAAACAAAAAAACAAAAAAACACGTTTAGGAAACGTTCTGAAAACGTGTTTGCTGGGATGATATTATTTTCCCTATTATTCCCCCTAAGTCTAAAGTGTTCTTTTATTGTGCGAGAAAAGCGAAAATATGTTGAAGTTTCTTCTTTATATCGTTCTACACAATGCATGCGACATCACAGGCTAGAGATGTATAGTCTTTTCATCCAGCAGTGAGCGAGCAGAAGCGTATATCAAACATTCATAACTTTTGAACGGATTGTCCGATTTTCCCCAAACTTTTTTTTTTGTCCACCCCTTCCTTTGTAGTTTTGTGTTATTTTTCTATACTTTAGAATAGTTCTGCTTTAGATTTTTTTCTTCTTTTTTCATAGGTCTACTAAATGACAAGCTATTAATTTGGGCCACATCTATGTATAGGCCTATTAATTGTCCCAAACTCGCAGTATGATAGCTATAGAATGTGAGGAAGGCTTTCGCATCGATTTCTTCATAATCGTCTCTTCAGTTTGATGGAGGGGGCCATTCCAATTTAGGCTAGAAATCCCATATTTTTTCTTCATTTTTTTTTTTTTAAATCAGGCGTGCACTCTTTCTCGACCACGTAACCCCCTCCCCCCCCCCCAAAAAAAAAGAGAGAGATAGATAGAAATCAGAACAGCCAATCCAAAAAAAAAAAAAGTTCATTGGAGCAAATATGAACAGTATAGGCCTATATATAGTATGTGCTAGTACCTGAGATTGAAGACGAATTAAATGCAACAAACGATTGCGTGAAATTATATGCTCTGTTGTAAACTTGGAACAATTTAGTTGGACTGATAGTTAGCGATACAAAAAAAGAAAAAAAGAAAAGAGAAAACGAGTTTCTTGTTTACGAAATCTACACAAAAAAGGGGGTAATAACTACTCGGTATGCGCTGCGCAGAAATATCTATTATTCAATGTCAAAATTGCTACCCCGACTACTTGTATCTCGTTGGTTGGGGTGGACTTCTTTGGAACTACAAGTACATTTATTACAGTGTTCACTCGTTTCCCTTTCGTATACTAATAGCCTTTTATACACGCATTGCTCTTTAAATGCGTGCCATAGTCATTCAAATACCTTCCACTCTGACATGCACATTGCACCTGGGGCACCCGCGCCAAAATACTGTTTACAAGAACCACGTGTTCCAATTGGTTATTGAATTACTCTGACGTCATTCTCGGACCAATCACGAAACAGTTTCAAAACCCGCCATCTTGACATCGCAGGAGACAATATTGCATCTTTTTAGGTAAGCGCTACACGTTTTTCGATATATTTTTCAACCTACAACGTAGATGTGAAAGCGTTGTCGAAAAAAGTGATTCGTATTTGTGTGAGAACCGATTAACAACCTCAGTAATTTGATTTTAGCCGGAGAACATCAATTAACAGCATTTTATTTCAGCTGTCAGGTGCGACTCATTCATTTTGCAAGCGCGCGCCGGCCATGGACACACATGACCAAACGATGGTTTCTCGCTCGCGCATGGATCTGAAAGATGCAACGCCAAAAAAATATGCACATGATGAACGGGAGAAGTGTTCCTCACTCAGTAAACTTCATATTGTTAGATTGAAACATTCTTGAATATTTTTGGCATGTTTCCCAGCGAATTATGGTTAGCTTATCTAATATTATGAGGAACCTTATCATGATTGTTATGTTATCATTTTGGGTTTACCACTTAATACCACTACCAGGCAGAGACGCTGAGTTTTATCATTCATGGTTATGTTTGCCAGTTCAGTTGCCTGAGCTTGGCTCTTGTTCACTTGATCACATTTTTTTTTCTTAGTGCTACAAAATGTAGCTACTGTGACCAGTGTACTGGCTACATGTGCTCATTGCCTCGACATTGGGACACTGACAATCGGAGGTTTATGCTATGGATCTGGCTTTCATTTAAATGCATGCTCTAGCTGTGTCTCCACATTGACTGAGTGGTAGGGGTAGGGTGTCTGGTAGATTTTTGCAACTGGAGAAATACAAGTCATTTCACACTAAAACATACATATCCATAATGTCCATAGTTAACATAATACATGTGCAAAATTTCTCACCATAATAATGAATAATGGTGAAGTTATGAGCAAATAAAAACAGGGTATTTTTCATCCTCACGCTGTCAAAACCTTGGCGAAAAAGTGGGTCGCGAGCGTAATGAAATTCACTAGTCAAGCGCACTCCAGTGGGCGGTGCTATTCACTGCGTTTATCACATTCAAAGCGCGCGTGTTTCTAAGGCTAAGCGCGCATCCTTGTCAGCTAGCACACACCTACCCAGCCAGCTGTGCGAGGCCCGCTTCGATCCCGCGGCACGCACTTGTACTTGCACTCGCACGCGATTACCATTTGTACACACGGGTTTACGAGACCGATGACCCATCATACATACAAACGTATCACAAACGTAGGTCTAACAGCGCGGCGGAGTAAAAGCGCACACAGTAGTGGTGCATGTGCGATACTAGTACAGTACATGGAGGCGCGCACATGTACCGGTACTCACATTACGTACCGGCGGTGCGCTATGGCAGCTGTGCGGAGGCTGAACATCGTACCTATGCATGCAAAACCGACTCGACTGCATGGAGCTTCGCTAAGTGCGCGCCGTAACCACGAGTCATGGCGTGTAACTACGTGTCTAGACTTGTAGGCCCCGCCTCGCTTAGTTCGCTGATGCTGTTACTATGCTGACAAGGGTATCCTAATCGCTATTTCGCGGGTTTATCCTGGGGAATAAGCGAAAAACCAATGCTATTTTTGGATTCAGCACCATTGAATCCTCCTACACATGTATGGCCAGTTTCACAGTGGGACGGAACAGCCGAGTTATAGCGATGTTTAGGCTTAAATTTGAATTTAGGTAGAAATACTCCTTGATATCTACACTCGGTGTAGGACGAGAAGAATGAGACCACCACAAGCTTTCATATGATACCAAATTTATGGAGATTTGTTCCCAGGATAAACCCGCGAAAATGCCTGAAAGGTGATTTTAAGCCAAAACTGTGGGTCCACTTTTTGACCGAACGCGCGCCCTACGTTTGCCCATTGCCCAACACGCACTGAACGCATCTGGTAGTCGTAAGTTTATTTGAAAATGCTAGCGCTTTTGCATTCAAAATGTGACTTTCGTGATATCATTTAGTATCGAAGATAATATGATAGATTTCTCTTATTGTAAAAAATGTTTTGAACTAGTTTTATGTTCTGTAGATGCATAGCTATAGACCTAGAAAATCTAGGTCAAAGATGACTTGTGAACTCGCGACTTTTGCGTGAATTTCGAATGGGATGACAAAGCGCATCGCGCTACCGACGCCCTAGTAGGGGCAAGCATGGTGTCACCGGACACCATGGTATTACCGGACACGCACATTTTTGCGTACTAATGACATTCTGTACGCGCGAGACTTCGTAGATTAGCCTCGCGGAACTTTGTGTGGACCGAAATCGCAAAAAAAAACGCCACATAAAAATGTAAAAACACGAAAAAATTCACATTTTACCTCAAATTTATAGTTGAGTGACCCGCACCTCTTCATAGTTAATATTTATGCATGTTTGAATCACATTTCATGACTGAAATTCTATGAAATCCCACTCACATAAAGGAAAAATGCTGAAGATTCCAATAGAACCAAAAGTTCACTGATCGATATCGGAAATTTGTAGCGATCGTCCTCAAACGCGAACGATGCGGAATAGTTGTGCGCTCAGGGGCCCGCAACTCATCACCCGCGCGTGCAGCTCCCATAGACAAAGCACGTATACTCCAACCAGTTGTCGATTTCTCACAAGGTTTTATTGCGTGAACTGTTCGAAATGGTCAAGACAGACATTTTACTGTAAAATACGAAATTTGAGCCTCATTTGCCGATTTTTTTGTGTGTCATCCGCTCGGTGAGAATGTGTACGGTGATTTGTGGGATGAATTGTGATTCTGGTGCAAGGATTAGGTGCGAAAGACCTTGATTATTCGATTACGAAAATCGCGTCCGGTAATACAATGCGATTTTGCACCGCACAAAAAACCACTATTTTTAGAGGGGTATGTTTGAAGCATATTTTCTAAAAACTGGAACAAAGAAATGACGTAAGTTGGCTGAATTCGTAATTTCCATGAGTCTGTAAATAAGTGGTGTTGTTTTTAGCCGAAATTTCATTCTATGAGTACGGAATTCAAAGCCACAAAGAAAAGCGTCCGGTAATAGGATGTTCCACCCTACATCATCGAGCACATGTTTCATTGACAATATTGAGCACATGTTTCATCATCGTCTATCGAGGTAGAATATTTTGATTTGATACAAATGATAGACAAAAGGAAAAATATTCAGCTACCTTGCCATTTTTTGTGCAACTAACACGTTAGTGAAGTCTTGTCTTTGAAATTGATGGTCTCTGCAATTAACACTTCTCATTGATCAATGCAGATTTTTCTTTTCTTTTAAAAGGAAGTTTCCTGTACTGTTCTGTAGCATACCGGTCTAGTGACAGTGTCTGTTGCATCCTGTCCATCGACCCTTTTGTATTTGTTTGTTTTTTGTTTTTTGTGAGCAATTGTCTCTTGTAAGGCTCCTGTAGGTTTTTGTGTTTTAAACTGTGTAAATTCCACACTCTTTTCAAGTTGACTTTGTGTCAAATAGATCCAGAGTAAAGTGAGATAGAACAGAACAGTGAATTCATCAAGATTTATAGACAGAATATTTAGAGTTATTACTTTAAAAGTAAGGTACTAACGATTGTTATGTTTTCAGTAAGAGACGATATTGCAGGTCCTGGCCAGTTATGATGCAAATTATGCAGCTGTCATTTGTATGACGCACCTCTTAACCCCCGGGAAATGTGCGTCATGGTCGCGTCAAGTACCACCAATTTGATGACGCGTGGTACCGTCACGGGAGCAAAATGTCCGTCACAATACTGACCCATTATGTGCGTCATAGTCGGTCATTTAACCAGAGTGTGTCAACAGGTTCGTTAATAGGACCGTCATGTAATTTTGCGAGGCTTCTTGCATGGTATCCCTCCGTAACAGAATAAAACAAACGCGCGATCGCGAGCTGGCCGAATTCACCGGCTCCTGAAAACGCGAAAATGACACAATTTTCATTCAGTTTTATTATAACATACTGATACTCACTTCATTCTCCTATGTCTTCTTTTTCTATCAGATGTCAGACTAAAGGTCTTTTCAGAAAGTTTGAGCACAAATTTGCTCCAAAACCACACTACCAAACACGATTTGTGATTAAAATCATCACATACAGCCCGCGGCATCGCGAAGCTCGCTATCCTTCAATCGCATTCACTGTAGTGTAGCATCGACCGTCGACCGTGGAATCTGCAGCAAAACCACGTGCGTGATGTGACCATGTGGTACACGTATACAGTACAGGCGTACGTACGTACAGAAGACGAGACATGACAGAGGCCAGGCCGCAAAACACATACAAACGATTATGGAACTACTGAGAGTCTATTAAAACCTATATTAACTTAAAATAGTAAATTCTATTTAAACACTAGCCATATAAACCATGTACCTAACTTGGGATTTAATAAGGTTCGTGTTTAAATAGGCAGGGGCTTCAATCAAGCTGTTTTCGAATCGGGGAAGGGGAGGCGGGAGGATTAATACGGAAAAAATTACTGTGGCCAGGCCGTAGTTTCGCGAAACTAGATAGTTCGAGGACATGCCATAGCAACGTTTATATCAAAACACGCGTTTCTATGGGATGTCCCACTGATCTCCCCTCTCAGTGGGATGTCCATGAACTAGGGAACGGTTTTGAGAAATTCGAAGTCATTCGAAGTTGAAGTGTTTTTTTTCCTACGCATTTTTATTTATTTATTTTTTGTTGTTGTTGTTCATATCTCAAAAATTCGATTTCTTAAATTTTTCAACTGGTATTTGGGAGTCTTGTAATATTATTAAAAATGTTGATAGAAATTTCTGAATATATTCAGAAAGTACGCCTATAGGCGCCTACTGTTTGGATAAACGGTAAACATGCAGTCTACGTTCGATACGAAGAAATCATTACGTCTTTCCCGAGGAAAAACATACAAAACAAACAAAAAACACCTACGAACGAATGTTGATAGTCAAAACTTTGATAAGTAATAAGCAGTTATGATGAGCGTGAACTGAAAGTAATTGTCATGATTTTGCTGTCTAACCAGGTCACTGACTGCATCTCATTGAACCTACTCGTAGTGAATTTCTCTGGGCATACGAGACCTTTTAAGTATTTCTGTGATTGCATTTTTAATTGACTGATTAATCGATTTTTTTTTTATTGTTCAGGGAACATAAGATATTCGATCAAGTACACTATATTCGACTGTTTGATGTTTCCTACTACGCGCCAAAAGAAAGGCTATAGAATCACGATATCTTTGCAATTGATTCCTTTAATTCAACTAATGAGCTGGTTCTTCGATCGATATTTCCAGGATATTTACAATCTGTTTATTCCAGTGCGCGCATTCTTTCGTCTGGCACGCACCTGGGTCTGGCACCTGCTTTTGTGGAAATTTCCACAAGGGGAGAGGGGTGGGGTGTCAAGTTTCTTCGAGCCGAAGAGACTGCATGTAAAACAATCTCTTCGCTCTAATTTATTGTCATTCGTGCTTTCTCCTTATTCTTTGCTGATATTGAACATTTAGATTTAAGTTAACGAAGGTTGGTAGCACGTGGTTCTATTTTGTTGTGAGGTGTATGTAATTTCTTTTTTTATCATTCTTGGGAAGGAAAAGAAGAGTAAGGGGGAAAGAAGAATAAGAGAGAAAGTGAAATGAAACGAACGGCACGTACGCTCAGCATTCAGAGTAAGCCGTCTTTTTACACCAGCATAGTTATCATCATCACCATCAGACATCACTCACACCATTTTAGCTTTTTCCTATCAACATTAAGAAACACGCAAAGTCCCTCGAGGTAAACACCTAGGAAAATAATAACAAATACAAAGTATCAACACCTCCCAACAACACAAATATTTAGAAAAGACAACACACAGCACACTAAAGCGGCTGGTATCAATCTTCGTCGCTTCGATTCGAAAAAGTATTGCAAAGCGGAGAAATCGCCGTTACGAAAATAGCAGTGCGAGACACTTGAAAAAATTACGTCAAATACTTCAAAGTATAAAGGGAACGGATAAAGTGATACAAAATGGAAGAAATCGTACCAAACGAGGTGTGAGGAACGACAGTGGAGAACGGTAAGTTTAGTAGTAGGCTAAATAGGCCCTAACTACACGCAGACGCTGTCGCTTGTGCTTTGCACAGCGGTCTGGTCAGGCTAGCTAACGTAATAGGCCCTAGAAAAGTTTACAGCACTGAAAGCTACGCAAAAATAAATACACATTGGAAACTCGGTATTGCGACGAGATCCTTAGGAGCAAGTCAATAAACGATACAAAACAAAGGAAATCAATTCATTTTGACCGGAAAATAGTTTGTTATAAGTATTCTGTTATGAGATCTCCTTTGATAGGCCTAGAAATACATCGAGTTTCCACGATACTCGGGGAAAGAAAGTTCGAACGCTTTTCACCTGCACATACTGCAGTGCACATCAATACACGAACAGAAACTCACCTCTTCCTTGCAGAAAAATGATGCAATAACGTTACAAAAAACACACACAACACTCTAAAAATCATTTCGTACTTGGGAGGCAAGGGACAAGCGGATGAAGAAGAAGAGAAAAAGAGACAAAGAAGCAGACATTGCACAACGGAACGCTTCTACCCCGACTCAAATCGAAACAGGGTACTGTAGTGTAGTGGCAGCTGGCTACAGTGTGCAGCTAAGCTACTATACTCACGCTCCCCTACCCAGCCGCCCACTTACACATGGGGATACAGTACCACGGCGATCGATGTAAACATCCAGGCTCCGTAGGCGACAGGGATTCACGCGCGCGAAGTCCCGTTCGGTGTACACAGTTCGCAGGCAGCGAATTGCGTGAGCGCACACTTTTCTATGATCATTCAGAGCTCTGCAGCATTCCAGTCTGGTACGTACCGCGAATAACATGTGCGTCAAGGGTCAGTCATTTTCACGAAGAGGTGCGTCACCATTTTGACTGGTTAATGCGTCAATGTCTCATAGAGGTGTGTCACTTTTTGTGACGGAGGGTACGTCATGGTACCTAAAAGGTATGACGCACATTGGTACTTTGACGCACCTATCCCGGGGGTCAAGAGGTGCGTCATACAAATGACAGCTGCATTAGAATCTAGATAGGTGATGTGGTTATACAAGATCACAAATCTGCCATTTAAAATGTGCAAAATAATATCATAATATCATATCACACACAAAAAAGATAACATCACTTGAACTTGGATATATTGCAATAAAACAAAACTTTCTAAATGCAAACAATGCATTTCTTTTTTCTTTCACAGGAATATGCTTACAACGACACACAAAAATAAAGAATAAAATGCAGCCATGATTGATTGACTGTTAGCAGTAGGCCTAAAAAGTATATTGATTATTGTTTAGCAGCCAAAAAACCAACACTGTTCTACAAAATGAACAGCAGAACTCTCACAGAGACATGCATGAGTGCACTGCCCCATGCACACACTCTCTACACCATTTTCTTGTCAGTTCCCAAACTCAGAAGGGGGGGTAATTCAAAAGCAATCTTAGGCCGACACCTAAAATATGATTTGAATACATTGTTATGTGCATGTAATTATTATTTGCATGACACATTAGGCGTTTTCACATCAGCCGGATGTTTCGAAATAGCGCGCTATTTTCTGACTTGGGAAATTAACCCGATCACGAAATAGCACGCTATTTGATAATGTGAATACAAATTAGCGTGCTAATTGATCGAAAAAATTTCTCGAGTCCAACTCGGAAATTTCCGAAGTAGCAGGATGATTAATGCGAACCAGCGCGCTATTTGATAATATTCGGACTGATGTGAATAGGAAATGAAATAGCGCGCTAATATGCGATCGCGAAAAATATCTCGAGCTTGGATTTTTATCGGGCTGATGTGAAAACGCCTATTGAAAGAGTGAGTTGCATATTGTATGATGCATAGTGTAGACGTCTAGACTCTAGTGACAATTGACATGCACTGATATGCACTGAACTCTGAGACGGCTCCAACCAAAAGCTAAATTGCAAACCTCCTCCCCCCCCCCCCACACACACACACACGCACACACAATCACCCTTGAACGCACTAGAACACATCCAGAGCTGAAATGCTTCACAACTCTAGTATGTGCATTTTAGCAGAGGCTTTTGTTCAGAATTAACCCTTCTACCCTTTACCAAGACAAAGACTAAAGGAATGAGTCATTTCAATGCAGGAATAATATATAAAATGTTCATTAACCCGTTGAGGATGGTTTGATTTTGCTACAACACACATTTCCCATAGACAACTGCCTGAGTATACTTGGGACTCGTCCTCGATGGGTTAAATGCCCCAAATTCACAAAACATTCATCTTTAGTACTTAATTTGTGCTGGAACACTGAAGACTCGCTACACATTTGAAGGATTGACTTGTCATTTAAACCATGTTGTATGGTGCCTGCAGTTTATAAGTGGGGGCAGAATGTTCTTGTGGCCTATATGTGGTAGATCTACACAATCACGTGTGGATGAGTTATACATGTACAGTGTATCCCCTCTTGTGATCCAGTGGACCTTTTGGCGTAATCCAGGTCACATATACAATTGGGCCTTTTATAGACATATAGTGTACAAAAGCACAGAACATGTTCAAACAAGGTCAGCTATGGGGTGGAATTTTTATTTTGTGGAGGATTGATTCCATTATTGTTTAGAATCAGCTGGTAAAGAGCCTGCACACTGAGGGCGCCATAGCAGCATTTACCATAATATCATCAGTGCCAGTTCCTGTGCATACAATGTACACGTAATGGCTAACTCACCTGTTGTGCAGTACAGGGTGCAGTTTACATGTAGTGCCATTTGGTCATAATGTACAATGTACATGTAAAAGAACATCATCTACAGTGTAGATAGAGTCTTGCATTTCAATTTCTGTCCTGCAGCAGGTTCCCACTGCTCCGAGTCATGGCAGAAGAAAGCCGAGTAGCGTAAGGATTCCCTTACTTTCTTATTGAGTTTACATTTTTAGTTTCTTGAGCGGTTTTGTGTGGTTTATGATTTTGTTCTTGCATTCCCTAGGCAGGGGCACGCTAACCCATTTTTTCTACTGGTCCATTCCTGAAAAGGTTACTGGTCCGACAAGTGATTTTTACTGGTCAAGGACTGTCGGACAGTGCCGGTGCACAGCGTTGCATTAGGACATGGTATCATCCTCTGTACAAAAACTTCGCAGACCAAGAAGAACACCCCCCCCCCCCCAAAAAAAAAAAAAAAAAAAAGACCCAACACAAACACACAAACCACATTCAGTACTTGTAGGATTTAGTTGTCCACTTGTGCAGTTGCTCTCGAAATTTTCAGATGCAGTTTCAGTCATGTTCATTTGAGTTTAACCAATGAAATATTGACAATGTCACATCCTCAACTATTGAATCCAGTGTACACTTGACAATGGGTGATGAATCATTGCTTGTATTGCCAATTTACACAGTGGCGTTGCAGCTATCTTCTTCGGATATCTCTGATTGGCTTACTTTTTTTTGGGGGGGGGGGGAGATGGTTGCCCACATAATTTCATTTTCATTGAAGAGTGCACTAGTGTCAACAAAGTTTTCATAATCTCTTTCTGTTGTGAGTTTTCCTGCATGCACATTGAAGTTTTCAAAATTGTTTTTCATTTTGATTTGATAATTGTTGTTTTTTTGTCTTTAGTTTTATTTGTGCTTTTGTTTTCATTTTTATTTTTATAATGCCTCCAACAGGGAACTATTACTAACTGATATTTATCATGTCACCTTCCCTATTAAATCTTTTTCAGTTGTAATGTATAATAAAGTTTTAAGAGGTTGTGGTTTGTTTGCATTTATCCTGTAAAAAGAGAAAAAAAAAGGAGACATCTATCAACGCTTCCTGAAAGAATGAATGGCCTACAAGTACCAGCACAATGCAATTCTCTTGTTGCAGCTGAGCAAAGGTGCACAGACAGAATTTGATTTGTAAATAGAGCCAGACTATATTTCACAAATCCAAAGCTAACTGAGGACTTGTGGAGTGTAGTCTACCACGTTCCACTCTTGAAATGGCTCACATGACCTGATTTAGACACTTGTGAAAATAGAGACTGATCCTAGAATCATACAGGTGCCCATATATTTTCAAAAGGGGGGGGGGGGCTTTCAAAGTTTTTATCACCCAGTGAAAATGAGACACCCACATACATACACTGTACCTACAAAGTGTAGTGTAGCTTCGTTGGATCCACTGAACTCTTAAAGGGAAGATAAACCCCAAGAACAATGTGGATTGAGTGAAAACAGCAACATTTATAGTAGAACACATCAGTGAAAGTTTGAAGAAAATCGGACAATCGATGCAAAAGTTATGAATTTTTAAAGTTTTGGTGTTGGAACCGCTGGATGAGGAGACTACTAGAGGTTATGACGTATGAGTGGACAACAATACCAAGAAAATATAAAGAAAATACTACAAAAATCCATTTTTCATGAAAATTACAAATTCCATCAACTTGATATTGACATATGTTAAGGGTAGCAATTATTCCCCCTGCTTTCTGAAAGCGGTTGGTCCACTGCTCTTTCATAATTCTATAAAAGTGAATTTTTGTTGAATTTCCTTTATATTTTCTTTGTATTGTTGTCCACTCATACGTCATATCCTCTAGTAGTCTCCTCATCCAGCGGTTCCAACACCAAAACTTTAAAAATTCATAACTTTTGCATCGATTGTCCGATTTTCCTCAAACTTTCACTGATGTGTTCTACTAATGTTGCTGCTTTCACTCAATCCACATTGTTCTTTGGGTTTACCTTCCCTTTAAAGGGCAAGTTCACCTTCGTAGACATGTGGGTTGAATGAATGCAGCAATATTAGTAGAACACATCAGTGAGAGTTTGAGGAAAATCGGTCAAGCCATTCAAAAGTTATGAATTTTTGAAGTTTCTGCTCAGTCAAGGCTGGATGAGAAGACTACTATAGCTTGTGATGTCACATGAGTGCAACGATATAAAGAAAGAATAAAGAAAATTCAACGTATTTTAGTTTTTCTCGCATAACAAAAGAACACTTGACTTCTCTCTTTCAGAAGGCAGGGGGAATAATATTACCCTTAACATATGTCAGTAACAAGTCGAAGAAATGTGCACTTTATTCAAAAAGTAAAGTTTTGTGAAATTCTCTTTTGACTTTCTTTATATCATTGTACGCATATGACATCATACACTGTAGTAGTCTTCTCATCCAGCAGTGACTGTGCAGATACTTTAGAAATTCATAACGTTTGAACGGATTGTCTGATTTTCCCCAAGCTGTCACTGATGTGTTCTACCAATATTGTTGCATTCACTCAATCCACATGTATATTAAGGTGGGCTTGTCCTTTAATACAGAGAGGATCCGGAGGAGGTAGAAAAAGAAATTGAAACTTGAGTCGCATCGCGGAAGATGCATCATCAATTGTGGAGTATGAATGCAGTACCGGTATTCAGGAATGTATTGAGTGGATTCAGAAGTGTCCTGGCGGGTGTGACAGTCAGTGTAATCAAAGCTGCTACCTGATGACTAAGAGCTGTCCATGTTTTCTGAATCACAGGGGCGGGGTAGATTTGTCACGAGCATCATATACCAACCATTCCTTCTCTTCTGTCACCCCCCCCCCCCCCCACTCCATTCTTCCCCCAAGCAAAATAGGAAAATGTGCCATGCACTGTGGCAAAGTGTACTGTACACGCCATATATTTCGCGAGTCTAAATTTTCGCGAGTCGGGAATTCCCGACGATTTCGCGAGTGCTTAAATTCGCGATCGTGGAGTCATGTAGTGAACGGAGAAGAGTACAAGCGTACGTAACATTCACATCGGGATCAGAGTCAATATTTTCGCGCATTTTTAATTTCGCGCATAGCATCTGACTCGTGAAATTCGCGAAAATGAAAACCTCGCAAAATGTTCAGCGTATACAGTATTCTAATGATGGGTTATGACTTTACTGCTACTATCATCTACAATTAGTTTATTATTTTAGTTGTTACCGGGAAGTACCATTTTTTTTTTGGGGGGGGGAGGGGGCAGTGAGTATGATAAAGATGATTCTTGATAAAAAATTCTTGCTGGAATTTCAAAATCATTAGAATATGTTACATTTATGAATTTTATGAAAGATTTCACAGCACAATTGATGTACTGTATGTTTAATTTGGGGGGGGGGGTTTCAGTGTGGATGATAGGCAAGTGTTAGTAATAAAGTCATGAATTCTAAAACCAAATTAACTCTAGAATTGGTTTTGTTTCAAAGTTACGAAATGTTGCATTTCTTTTTAGTGGTTTTGCTGTATCGTGTTGTGTTCATGAATCTTTCAGAATGGAAGTGAATGCAGTGCATTCTGGGATGTTTGTTGATTTATTTGAGTGTGCAATGTGTGCCTCCTATAAAGCTGCCAACCAGTCGGCCCGACATCTTAACAATATAAAGAACATCTCTCCTCTCCCTTAATTGAATAAGTTTGAAGTTATTTTTTTCTCCCTCAATTTAATGTAACAACCTACCATGTGTGTACAATTTCAACATTTTTCACCAAAAGGATTTTTTTGTTTTGTTTTATTTTGTTTTGTTCTTGTTTATTTCTTTTTGTTTTATTTTGTATTGTTTTGTTTTGTTTTTTGTTTTTGTTTTGTTTTTGTTTTGTTTTTTGCCATGCAGCAGTATGTTCAGTCTTTCTTTGTTCTTGTTACGCAGCCAGCACAAAGTGTCACTGGAGGCATTATTTTTTCAGGTTGTCTGTCCATAATCAATTTTGTGGACAGTATTGTAATAACTTGTGAACCATGTCAGGTATTCAAATGAAAGTTGGCATACTATACAGTGTACAACCTTATGAACAAGGCTGTGTCTGTCAAATTTTAGGTGCACGTGCTCAAGGTTCACATTCTTAAAATATTACTGCTTCCCCCATATCCCTGCAATGCCTGAAGGTATTTTCCTTGATACATTTAGTGTATACATAGACGCATAAAAATTCTCTGGGGAAAGTTGTGGGCCAAGGGGCCAAAGGTCAAGTGAAATTTCTAAAATTTCACTTCATTTTTTCACCATATCTCGAAATGACTGCAAGGTATCTTCATGAAACTTAGTACATACAGTACGTACTGCCCATCAGAGATTCTCTTAAGAATTTTGGGGTCATTGGATCAAAGGTCAGGTTGAAATCCTAAAATTATACTTTTAGCTGAAACTTCACTTTTTCTCCATACCTTGAAGATCACTGAATGCATAAACTTAAGCTAGGTACAAGTAATCATTACTGCAAAATATTTAAAGGCTGTTGAAAAAAATATTGGCTATGGGTCAGAGGTCTAGTGAAAATGTTACAATGTCACAATTTTTCTCATATTTAAAAAAAAAATTTAAAAAAAAAGCTCAAAGTATCGTCATGACAATTGGATATTGCCAGTTAGTGCGCACTTGTGAGCCAGGGCGAAGGTCAAAGGTCACAAGTGAAAATGCTCAAATTCCTGAATACTTGCTCTAAAAAAAAATAAAAAATAAAAAAAAATAAAAAAAAATAAAAAAATAGCCATCCAACTTGATCCAAGTAAAATCTTGTTCAAGGACTGTAAACCCTCAACACATTTGTGGTTGTGCCAAACTTTCAAATTTGTCATTTCAATTTGTTGTTGTTGGTTTTTTTTTTGCCAATCATGTCACACTTGTCCATTGTCAAGATGTACTGTTGACCTATTTGGAGAACGATGCGATAATGACGGAAGCATACCAATTGCCATAGCGACATTTCTAATCCTTTTTTTTTTCCTGCCGAAGTTGACAGCTCTAGTATTTTATAACCAGCATCACCCAGGCCTGTACAAAAATATATTTGAATGTGCTGCTGTTAGACTTTCATTCATGTGACTCACAGAAATAACACATTTTATGTGATTTGACAGCAAAGTGACACTTAAGTGGTGTCATGTTGTGGGTAGTCATCATGAACTTGGGAATTCATCCACACACACACACACACACACACACACACACACACACACACACACACACAACCAGTCCATTGTCATTATAATGTCCTAGTGCATTAGAGTTATAAAAGCAGTTCTCTCAGCGGTTAATGGAAGATATCGTTCATTTTCTTTTTTTCATTGCATTATGGTTTCTGATACAGCAGGTTGCTGGTTTTCGATCAGGCCATGAATCAAATGATGTCCTCCTGCCTGAATTACAGATTGCAAAATTCAAACTGTGATTAAAGACTATTTGTTCATACCCTTTTAATTTTCTCATTGCGTGAAATTCTCACCCCAGACTGACTTCTGCAGGAGACACAATCGTCGACATGGATCCAGGACCACAGGGCGACGGGCAAGACTTGGAGGGCGTAGAGGTGATCGACACATCCACAGCTCCCAAGATCAACTCGTCAGACACGATAGCACTTTCAGGTACTGTTTGGTGTCATCACGGCAATGGCAGGTTGCTGTCATTTGCCCATGCTTGGCGATGCATAGTTTGAAACCAGTATTAAATAAGGAAGAAAAAGTAGTCTTACAGAATTTTGCAGCAACACACATGAAGTGATAATCCAGAAATGGTAATGCTATGATAGTAAGCAAATAATCAACGTTGGTAAAGGTGATGGGACAAACTATCACTTCCAAGGCGATCTGGATGTAGCTATCTTTCCAAAGCGCAGCTGAGGAAAGATGGCGTACACATTCAGATCGCTGAGGAAGTGATACTTTGTCTCATTGCCTGAAACTAAAAGTTGATTATTTGCTTTATATTCCACATACGGTCCTAGATATTCCCATTTTATTCCACATCTGAAACCGTTTTTGTTTTTAGGTATCCTCAGGGCTTAGGCTACGTACAGTAGTTTACTTTAGACGTATGCGTGTAGATGACAAAACAAGGAATTTGCTCCACGCCCCACGCGTGGGATGCACCGAATTAAAAGTGCGTTGCACTGTGGTCTATCACTTGACTCAGGTCAAATGATAGACCACAGTGCAACGCACCTTTATTTTTTGTGTACGCAAAATTGTAAGTTATATCACGCGTCAGGACTGTGTGGACTATTTAGAGACCAGCGAAACAAAATGACTATCGTCATAGAGTGTAACGAACTTCTCGGGCGCTTTATCACGTGATCAGCTCTCGACCAATCCTACATGTATATCAAGATTCTTAGTGTGTGGAATATAACAATGAATATTATGATGCAGTTTTTACATCAAAGATAGATTTTGAAGTGTATTAAACTGTTTACTGAGCAACAAAAATGTGTGTCGAGAATAAGAATAAAGAGAGAATGAGAATAAAGTGTGTTGAGAGAAACACTACATTGCTGCAATGCAGTTTGAATAAAACAAAGATTTTAAATGTCAGCTAGCCCTTGCAAAATTGTATTGATGGACATTAAGTCTTGGGATAAAGTGATAGCCAGACCTACCAAATCTCTCTGGTCCTGCAGGAGCTTCCAAGAGTACTTAAACATTTGTTCTTATCTCTGCAAGAGAATGCAAAAATCCCCTGGTATCAGAATTAATAGTGGGATTCACATGTATGCAAATTACATATGGGATACAAATCTCAAGATTTGCATTGCGATCGAAATCTCGAGGTTTTGCCTGTGGTGTGTGGACACAAAAACCCCACCACTTTACCGTCTCGTTGTCATGGCGATGTTTTCATCTTCTCATCCTCCAGAGCTGAAGTCACAAGTCATGCAGAATCCCCAGGCCCTTGCCGCCCTTCAGGGCCACCTCGACAGCCTCGTCGGCCAGAGGAGTGGTTACATAGAGAGGTACGTCACCGTGGCAACCCGTTGCCATGGTGTCCATGGGAGGCTTGTATGCATGCATGTACCCCCTGCAGAATTACCAAGTCTCCTGACCCTGCTTGAGGCTACCTGAGGAAAAAAAGAAAAGGAAAAAAAAAACTTTTCATGTCTGGATAAGAGATTTCAAAATCTCCCTGACTTACATATTATCAGGGATCAAGCGAATGCAGTGATACTAGTTGGACACATCAGTGAAAGTTTGAGGAAAATCAGACAATCTATTCAAAAGTTATGAATTTTTGAAGTCTCAGTGTAGCCATTGCTGGATGACAAGACTACTACAGCTTGTGATGTCACATGCATAGAACAATATAAACATAAAGAAAATTCAACATATTTTCACATTTCTCGCATGATAGAAGAGCACTTGACTTTCCTCCTTAAGAAGGCAGGGAGCAATAGCTGCAAAAATGTTCAAATCACCATTAAAACTCTTATTTAGTGCACTTTTTGACCATGCTTACAAGTGCAAACATCAATTTATTTGTGTGATGAACCAAACCTCACTGTAATTGGTACAAATGTGAACAGGCCTAATGCAGATATTTTTTAATGATTCAAATATTAAAGTTTGGTGGTTTGGTTGATTTTCACTTAATCTACAGCCTTCCCAAGGTAGTCAAGCGCAGGATAAAAGCCCTCAAGAACTTACAAGTCAAACACACCCACCTAGAAGCCAAGTTTTACGAGGAGGTCCATCAACTAGAGTGCAAATATGCCAAACTCTACGACGCCCTCTACGACAAGGTGAGCACATTTTCAACGCAATTTCACTCCAATTCAATTCACTTCAATTTTACGTGATTTCATAAAGGCAATACAGCCAATATTGAGTATGTGCATGTTCATTGTCTTTGCCAAACAATGGAGCAAAGCCTGTGTGACGTTTAGTTGTTTGAAAATTAGAGAAAGCTAAGGAAGAACAGATCAGAGGCTTTAAAAATACATCTGATGCTTCATCGGATGCCATGATATCACAAGCAGTCATGCTTACGGTTTTGATTAATTTTCAGTTCTTAGAGACACATAATGCCATAAGATATTCTGTCTGCATAAGGTGTATGAAAACAAAAATCACACAAATATTTCAGTTTTGATACTGTACAACCTGTATATGCCATATATTTAGCGAGTCTAAATTTTCACGAATCGGGACTTGCCAATTTCGCGAGTGGTTAAATTCATGGTCGTGGAGTTTAGTACTGAATGGAGGAATGTATACGGGCACATCACATTCATATCGGGATCAGAGTCAATATTTTTGAGTGTCTTAAAATGCACGAATAGCACAGGACTGACACGCGAAATTTGTGAAAATAAAAACGTCGCGAAATATTCAGCATATACAGTATATCAGGAACATAGTTAACAATTATGGCTTTCAAAAAGATGAGTATCATATCCTCAGCAGAGAGAAGAAATAAAGATGTGTCAGCCATGCCATTTGATCTATTTTTTTTCCCCTTTCTTTCTTGTAGAGGAAGGACGTAGTCAACGGGGTGGTTGAGCCGACAGATTCGGACTGCGAGTGGGAGTCCAGCGAGGACGAGAACGATGAGGAAGACGAGGAGATGGAGGAAGGGAAGAAAGAGGTTAATGCATTAGCGGTAAGCCCGGATTACTCTCTGGCGAGCCGTGTTACTGTCAGCTTATCCTCGTAACCCACTAACATTTTTTCGCCCCGCCGCCTCCCATCGACGGCCCACAGTCCGAGACGCTAACATTGCCAGCGCTCTTGGGACACAGCTGTTCTGTGGTGGCGGGGGCTGTGAATTTGCGAGACCAGGCTGCCCTCTGAAATGCAACTAGTTTGCTGTGTTTCTTCCTTTTAATGAAGTGTCCGCACCTTTTCCTTTTATTTCATGCACTATTAAAAGCTGTGCATGTTTGGCATGAAAAACAAATGCAGCAAAAAGAGCAACAACAAAGATGGATGTCGTTTATGTTGAAACACGTTGAGACAGAGTTTCTGTAATGACAGCGCAGTTTGTGCTTTTCATTTCTCAGCAACTTCACTTTCAGTGCTGCAGTTGAAAGAAGATGGAGGTATAATATTGTGTATCCTTGAAGTCATTGACTATAACAGTGTAGCACCACTCTGTTAAGGTTGACTGTCGGAAGTGCCGTATAATGACAAGAGAACTGTTGATTTTTTTTCATGAAATTAGCATTGAATAAGAAATATAAATTAGCGTAGAGTTGCACATGTTTCTTTTTCTACATGCTGACAGGTTGCAACCACAAATGCAAGTCAAATGCATGCATGATGTTGTCTCAAATTCGCACATGATTGTATCTATTTTTTTTTTTTTTTTTTTTTGGGGGGGGGGGTCATTTCAACAGCACAACTACAACCCCCATCTCCTTACAAGATCCCATTGCCTGAATAGTACTTAGAGCAAATTTTTTTTGAGTATGCAATTTTCTGAACATTTCGGTGCAAAAATAATGATAATGATAATGATAATAGTGATAAATATGGTGAAGAATTTTGAGACAGTGGCATTTTTTTTTCTTCATGTGAATTAGACTGACAATAAATGAAAGAAAGATATTGCGATCTTAACAAATTTAATTTGTAGAGGGAGACAAATTGAAGACACTCACACCTACACTAACAATACTTTGCAAAACTGTGTGCAAGTAAAAAATACGCCTAATTGTAATCTCTTGTGGCCAATTCATTCATTCATTCATTTATTTATTTTTCATTTCCAACAAAAACATATAAATGTATTACAGAAATTGAATACAAGTACATAAATTTCATCATAATACAAAATAAAGGATAAGTTTACAGAAAAATTGTAGGTATACGAAAATGTTGGAAATGGGGAGGAATTTAGATGAAACGTGGTGTGCTTTTGTTGTATGAATTAATTTTTTGAAGACCTGGGGGGCGTTTCATCAATGAGTTCGTCGGAGGTTTTCACCGACAAATTTGCTATCAGCCAATCAGACGCAAGGATTTCAGTAGCTTTTAACAGTTGTCAGTGTAAATCACTGACGAAAAGTTTCATGAAACGGTCCCCAGGTACCATGGGGATACCATGGAGTAGGAAGGCTGGCCTGGCTCAAATATATTCAAGAATCCCCTGAACAAATTGTGCACAGCTTTATCACTGATCTCTATGCAAGTACATGTATACACACAGCTGAAGAAGCTTGACTGGTGTCGAACGTTACCAGTGAGTGTGCGCTTTGATGCACATATTTTTTGATGGGTGCTGTTTGTGGTTTTTGAATGTACCCTGGGCCCCGTTTCATAAAGTTGTTCGTAAAGTTACGAACGACTTATGAGCGACTGGTGATCAGTTCTTGTGGTGAATTATTGAAATTCTAGTAAGTACAGCACATCGCAACTGATCACCAGTCGCTCGTAAGTTGTTCGTAACTTTACGAACAGCTTTATGAAACACCCCCCTGGTGGGCGGCAGCTGCGAATGAAGATCAATTCAATCGCCCCCCCCCCATGTCTCCCCACGCTACTAAATCTTTAACCCGTTGAGTGAGGACGGTTTGATTTTGCTACAACACGCAAAATTTCCCACAGACACATGCCCGAGAATACTCGGAACTCGTCCTCAACATGTTCATTTTCATTTTCAGTGCAATTAGAATTATCCTCACTGCTCCAAATCCGCTGTTGTGTTTTGGCACTCGTACTGACATTTCGCCTTCAGTAATCAGGAAAAAACATGATTAAGATTACACGAACCATCAACTTTAGGAATGTGTTTAAAGTGCCCATTAGTGAATGCATTCATATGCAGAAATAAAGGAACATTCCCTGAAATTCATGCCTGCAATAAAAGACAGCTCTTAGTGAAACGTAGTTTTAAATAATGTCACCGAGTGAGCTGCACATGATGGAATAGTTAGCGTGACGTCATGGAAAGGCGAAATTATGTTGCGATGAAGATTCTTTAGTTGTATTTTGCTTTTTTTTTCTGCTTGGCACTGAAAATTGTTGTATGAAAGAATCGCCATTTATATGATGAAAAATCAAAATTTAATACTTTTCCAGTTCAGGTTGCATCTGTAAGACACTGATTATTGCACATTGTAGAATACTTTGTTTCGTTATGGGTGTGATTTTAATCTTCCTACTTTTTCCTTGAACAAAACATTCTTATTACTGTAAAAGTGGAAATTTTCGCTGTGTTGAAATTTTCGCGCATTTCGCGCAACCAGAAACTGGCGCGAAAATAAAAGCACGCAAATATTTTTGCATGCCATATGTTCCTGTGCGTGATGTCTTGATTCCACGGAATTAAAAACATGCGAAACTCTTCTGTCCCGGCCAAGCGCGAAAAATTAGTCGCGCGAAAATATCCACTTTTACACTACTGCATCAGATCCTTAGGTGAAATTTCCTTTTGAAATTATCATTGGCACATCAGGGGCCCGTTGCATAAAAGTTACAATTATGGTAACTTTGCCATCCAATGGTAACTTCCATGGAATTCTTGATTTTGATTGGCTGTTGAGTATTGTTGCCATGGTAGTTACCATTGGATGGCAAAGTTACCATAATAGTAACTTTTATGCAACGGGCCCCTGAATTTTACCTCATTAATTGTTTTAGAGCTTAGTTGGAAGATGTGGTTAAATTTAAATCTGCTCATACACAAAGAACCCCCCCCCCACACACACACACACACACACAAAATTGTAAATCTAAGAGAGAGAGAGGAATTTTGATCTTTCAGAGTGTGGTGCCAATTTAGGAAAATGTGAATTTTAGTGAAATACTTTGTGTTTGAGTTCTGCAGCTTGGAAAACAATTATATCATGAACAACATAGGGGCTACAATGAAAGAGAATTTAGTCACCATCTTATAAGATACTAAGAATGAATATGGGGGGAATATTCTGAACGGATACTGCAACTGTACAGACCTCAGAAATGTAATTTGGGGGGCTGGATGGGTTAAGGTGGTGAAGGCAAAAGAGAGGGAGTCATGTAGCCAGACCCCCCGGTGTAAATCCACAAGGACGGATGTAGAATAACGGTGATTGCATCCTCTCCTAGTGATTAACCCTCTGTGTCTTTTCCCGTCTAGGGTGACTTGAAGGACAAGGCAAAGGTCACAGAAGATGAAGAAGGTGAGTGAGTGGATGAGACCAGACATATGACTTTATTCATGCCATTTAACCTAAAGGGAGACCCCGTTATAATGAGCCCGCGTACAATAAGGTACTGCTTTCAACAAGGTGAAATCGGCCTCTGCAATTGTTAATGACTGTAATTAGCTTGTCTCTTTTTTAAATAGGTTTACAGTAAGGTACCAGTTGTAACTAGCTAAAATCTGCAGACCCTGTGATTTTGTTAGTGTGGGGTTCCCCATATTTCTTTCTGAAATGATACATTCCGTTCATTTTGTATGTAGAGAGGAAGGAGTGATATAAGCTTTACACTCCAGTTTGGTGTAATAAAAGAAAACAACAAACACACACCATTTGAATGTGGCATTTCAAATTTATCCCAATTGATATCGCTACACTTGCATTAGAAATATTCCCAATGTAGGTAAAGTTCTCAATCATGTCAAAGATACAAGCTGAACTCGTGACTTCTGACCTCTGACCTTTGACCTCAAAATGTCATCTCTGCAGAGGCACCTTCAGGCATTCCCAGTTTCTGGCTGACGATTTTCAAGAACGTCGACATCCTCGGCGAAATGGTGCAAGAAAACGACGACCCCATCCTCAGTCACCTACAAGACATCCGGGTCACGTTTCATCAAGGGGAACAGATGGTGAGTTGAGGGAAGGAAGGGGGGCAGGGGCGGGTGTGGCTGGTGCCATGGAGGAGTCACCGTGGCAACTGACAAGGATGATGTTGGTGGTGTTTGGTGTAACACTCATGTCTCCGTATAAACTGCCTGGATTCTCACTGATTTTGATATGTGAAAACTTGCAGCCCTATGATAACATGGTTGACCCACATACATTCTTCATGATTTTAAAATCTCATTTTACCGGTAATCATCATCCCCCGCATGGGAATCTTCTGGGAATTTGATAGGAGAGAGTGTCCCAGCCATAATCTCGACAATGGCTGGAGAACTTTCAGGACTCGCTTCACCAAAGCTATGGCTCGAATATGCCATATTTCATGTCATAACATACTGATCAGACAATACCCAGAGCTGCCAAGTCTGCCTGCCTAATTTTTCCAGAGGCAAGGGGGAACAGATGGCGCGTGAGGAAGTGTGGGGGCGTGGCTGTTGACAGGGGTGTGTTGCCGTGGCAATAGAGATAGACTGAAATCTCTTCATGTGCAGTCAGGAGAGTACTAAAGCCTCCCTGGGTCCCCTCTTTCAAACCTTTTGATGATGGTGTGTGAATGTCACCTGCCATGCCCTGTGCTAGAGGTAGGGGCAGAAGAAGGGGGAGATGATCGTAATTAATGATAGTGGTGGAAAGGGTTTAGAATGCTCTACCACATATATTCAGGTAGCCGCAAATAATGTTGAGTATATTCATAATGAATTGTTGTCAAAGAAATTAGCAGTTGCTGAAAGATGCTTTGGGATTTGCAAAACATCACGGAGCATGCCACAGTTAAATTGAATTGGCTAAAGTTTCATTTTCGTCTCTTTCTTGTCTGTTTCCCCCATGGTAACAGGGTTTCACATTAGAGTTCTACTTCTCGCCCAATGACTACTTCACCAACACCGTCCTAACAAAGACTTATCAGATGAAATCGGAGCCGGAGGAGGGCGATCCATTCAGCTTTGAGGGTCCAGAAATCATCAGCTCACAAGGGTAAGAAAAGCTAGAAGAGACCTTCGGATTCGTGGGTCCCCAAGGCAAGGGGAGGCTTATTTAGGCTGGAAAGTATATCTAATGGTCAGAAGTGAATTGCTTCCTGTGATAAAGATATATATATTCATAAGGAGTTTGTTGGCTCTTGGAGGTAATCCATGACCCTCCCACCCCCCCCCCCCCCCCCCCCCCCCCCCCCCCCCGCCAACCATTGTGAATTCAGAGGGAAGTGTATTTTTGTCCATGGTTAGGATGTTTTGCAGGAGGGAACCACAAAAGTATGACTCCACATGTTGCAAGCGGATGTGGAGACCACCTCATTCGTAAGCATGTAGCATACAGCCAGTGTACGGACACAACCACTAGCGACTGATTGTGTACACTTATAAGTGATCCATTGAATTTGCAGAGTATTGCATGGAAACCTGATATAAAAAAAGCTTGCTTACAAAGCAATACCGCTTTTAATGAGATTAATTTGGCAGTCCCAATTTTCCATTTGCTGAAATTAACTGGTCTTTTTTTTTAATACGATTTTAATGAGGAACTGGTTATAAAGAGAAGAAAAATGAGCAGACCTGGTGACCTTGCTGTAACTGGGTTTCCCTGCACTGCAAGTCTCGCTTCATAGCAGCTTTATGATGCTGTAAAGCACCGGCTGACATGTCATGTCACGTGCCCTCTTACCCCACCTAGGTGTGAAATAGACTGGAAGAAAGGCAAGAACGTGACGGTGAAGGTGATCAAGAAGAAGCAGAAGCACAAAGGGAGGGGCACCACCCGCATGGTGACCAAGACGGTGCAGACCGATTCCTTCTTCAACTTCTTCAACCCGCCCAAGGCGCCGGAGGAGGGTGCAGAGGTGGTGAGTTGACCCCCCCTCGTGGCCCCCTCAACCCACTCCCCTGGCCGCAATCCCCAGAAATTTTATTTACCAAAACTCACTCAATGATGTCCTTGCATGTATGGGTGTGTATGTGTGTCTGTGCTTGCATGGGGTGCAGAATGTGAAAGTGAATATGAGTGAGGGCTTAGATCATGTCATTCCTGTGCCCACATACTGTGCATTAACCCGTTAGGAAACAGGCCATTTTTGTTGTAACATGCATTTCCTATAGACACCTGCCCAAGTAGACCTAGGACTTCTACATTGAATTCTGCATTTGTGTAAGGAGAAAAAGTGTCTGAAAATCAACATTGTTTGAGCAGAGATGAACTTGATAAGAACATAAACAAGAAACCAAAGCTGCAAAAGCCATTCAATGTCAAACTTGTAGATGAATGTCATGAGAGTTCTGGTTGGAGAGTGAACTTGCCATTGAATGAATGGCAGTAATGAAATGCAGTATCTTTAGTCATTCTCTGACACAATCCAGAGCTGCCCAAGTCTCCCTGATTCTGCAGGAGTCTCCCTGAAAATGTCAAAATCTGTTCATGTCTGAATAAGAGAATATGAAAATCTCCCTGATTTGGGCATTATTTTCGCCCATTGAAATGCATGTAACACACAGGTATTTCCGTGATTGCTGTGTGGAAACTTCCTGATTTGGATGTGGGAATGTGGCAGACCTACACAATCTATGCTACTTCAAACATGGGTCACTATGATATGCAAAATATTTGGCACTTCTTAGAAGGTTCCAGACAGATCGTACACAGGATCAGCAAAACATTTTTGAAACAAAATGTTTGTATTTTCTTAGGATGAGGAGACAGAAGCTCTGCTGAGTGCCGACTTTGAGATCGGCCATCTCATCAGGGAGAGGATAATCCCCAGGGCGGTGCTCTACTTCACGGGGGAGGCCATCGAGGATGATGAGGTAAGTAACATTATCAGTCCCTCCCCTTCCTCCTCCAACTTCCCTTTACACCCCGTTCCCCTCATGGTACGGTCCATGATGTAATTACAAGTGAAGGGTTATTCCACTAGAAAACTTACTTAAGAGGGGTGCTACCTTTAAAATCCATTTCCTTCGCACTTCCATGCAAGTGTTTTTCTCGGGGCAAATTGTTGATCAGAATCTCAAAGTCAGACCCTCGGATTGGTAATTGCTTCAAAATCATCCGTCACTTTTTTAGGGAAAGGATCGAGGGTTGTCTATGCCATTAAACAAGTTTTATGCCTGAGCACTTCTTGACCCATCGCAACCTTGTTTGATGAAACATTAGTGCAATCACCGTATGTGATCTTCACAGTGATATCATATAGTGTACTTGTATGCCAGGTCACATGCAAGCACATTTCTCAACATTTGTATGCTGAAGGTTAAGTAAAGGGATAAAGCTGTAAATCCACAATATGGATAAAAGCATTCTCTATCCACAATGTTTAGTCTCGTACTGACAATGCTGCAGGTAGATTTTTTGCTCAGGGCAAGTGATTTCCACAAAGGTGTAATCGTACTCCCATAGGGCTACAAGATTTATGACGTTGTTGTCGGGGCAAATGCCATCTCCCTTGATGTGCTGCTACATGAATTCAATTTCCAAAGGGTCTACCATTTGTAGTACAATTTTGAAAATATGACCCTTACCAACCTCTGCGTATGTTCGCTGATAGAGGGAAAAAGCTTGGCCATAATTTGAAAGAGATTGGATGCAGCAACACTTACTTTATGTGGTGTTGTACAGAGAACCTCATAATAGTCATCATGGTTACATATGTACATGTATACCTGTACCATGAGAAATGAGAAAGACTAATTTCATTTATGATATTGGCATTAAGCTTTTGCAAAACACATCCCGGATCGTGTGGTATGACCACGCTTGAAATGGAATGCTCTGGGATACACAGAGGTAGATCATCATCTGTTTTAGCGGTGACTGGCTTTACGTTGTTTTATCTGAAAAGATCATCATATTCAATCTTTTGAATGGTTAATGCTAACAATGGAGTCACAGGGTGGAAGGATGTTGTGAGGGACATGGAGGGGAAATTGTAGGCAGCCCGAGAAATCTTGTAGAAACAAATGTTGATGGTTACAATCATGATTATGATGGTTATAGTTACTATTTTTAGTACTACTACCATCACTATTGTCATCAGCATGATCATTATCATCATCATTATCATTGGTGTTATCTCCATCATACTAAACAATATTACATCGCAATTGTTGTTGAATTCCAAATGCTCCAAGAATGTGTTCACGTGAAATTAAAGGAAGGACTGAAGGGGTGGTAGGTGTAAGAAATGAAATCAACTCCGACAGAGTAATAACAGAGACAAAAAGAAAAGTGGGCATGAAACTTGCCACCTGCCAACCTGTACACGCCAATTGTGCATTCCGCGGTGTTGCCTCTACCCAAACCACGCCCTTGTGCTTTAGAATGTGGTATTAAGTGATGAGAAGGCACAGTACGAGGAGAGTCTGGCCTGGTAGTGTCCTCTACTGAAAGCATTACTGTTCTGTTCTGCAGTGTCTACCTCCCTTCCTCTCGCATTTTTATGCCTCCGCCACAAAGTGTCGCCGGAGGCATTATGTTTTCTTGATGTTTGTTTGTGTTGTTGTCCCACACTGATTGATGGTGTTATACCAGAGAAGACTTAACCACTGGTTACTGGTCTTCCTTGATGGACAGTGCGTGGTACATTTTGCAAGTCCACCAAGTATCACTTAGCATGACACGAGCATCGATATGACATCGCACTGACAACCAGTGAATTCAAATCCGCAATTTCCCCCTCGCTGACCCGACAATGAGCTCATTTTAATAGTTTGCCTTAATATTCCCTACTACCACGTACCAGTGCAGAACTTACAGTACACTGTGCATGCATTTGTTATTGCTATATCGGGTTACATCTCGGGCGAGCTCCCTGGTTGCCAGGGGAACAACCCTAGCTATAAAGTTTTCATAAAAATCAGTTTCTATTTCAGCATAACCGTTGTAGGGACAGTGATTTTCTTGTTCATGAACTAAATGGGAATCTTGTGTGTAAAGAAATTCCTTGTGTTCATGATCCACGGCAAAAACAAAGTTTCCTTGTTTTTCACCATATTTTATTGTGGAATTCCATGTTTTTTAAGTAAAGAAGGGCAATTTTGTTTAATGGAATATCACTGTCTCTGCCGTTGCCACTGTGGATGTTAATAATTGGCCAAATCCTTTGGTTATGGTTTGTGCAAACAGTGTGGTGTACGTCCTTCCCTGGTCTGGTTTAACTGTGAATGTATTGGGGGGGGGGGGGGGGGGTGGGTGGGGAGTAAAGTCTGTTGCACTTGCCAGGAATTACACAGCAAGCTTTCCGCACTTGTATGGGTGCACATTGTTATTGTGGTTAAATTTGTCTGTTTGATAATGAGTAATGCACCTGTGAGATTGTCCCCTCCCCCCCCCCCCCCCAAACCTGTTCCCCTCCATGCACTGCGGGTTTAATCATTCAGAAACCTTATGCACAACTTGGCCTTGCACTCAATGTTTCCTAATATGTGTTGCGCTGAGACTGTGCGTCGACAGGCAGATACCAACACAAAAATTAAAAATATGATACCATTGCAGCATGGAGTATTGCTAGATTACTTGTATGACACGTATCCACTGTTTTGCACACATGCTGCTAAGACCCCAAACTTACTCTTGAATTTCGTACAATCTTATGTTAGACATGTGGTGCAGCTGCCTAGAATTATAACTAAACCAATTTTTGTGTGTATCTTGGCCTGATTTCGCTGTCAACTGTACATGTATTACATTGTCGCTAGATACACCCTTCCCTTAAAATTTGTGCGAGAGATCGAGTGCACAGTTTAAAGATTGATCCCCTGGCTTGATTTTATTTTATTTTTATTTTTCAAACTCTCCGTCATTCACTTCCATTCGGCGCCCGCAGTTCATTCCAAAGTGTAACACTTCTTCTAAGGTAACTTTCTGGATTTTTTTCCCCTTTTTTTTTGGTTTGTCCAAGTAGGTAGACTAGGATTGATGTCACCTTTGACCCCTAGATTCTTGTCATCCCAGTGGTAGTTCTGGTCCGTTGAACACGGTTTCTTTACCTCCAGTCGTCTGGCACCCGCCTGCCACCTTTGTGCTCTGTCACAGATCTTTTGCCTTCTTTTGATTTTTCGTTTGTCATTATTTTGTTTCACGGAAGAGCAGTGCATCAGAAATTTTGTTATAACAGTGTTCGTCATAACGGGAGTGCACTGTTATCGTGTCAGTTGTTAACTCGGTGCCAGATATGGTCGTTATATTTCACGAGAGTGTAGTAACCTCTGATAGAAGAGGCTACATTGTAATTCAAAAATTTGTCAGCATTTGAAAGCAAAGTTTGGTAAAACCACCATCAATTCCATCTCTGAGATCTACTATTAAGTGTACTGGAAGGTATAATAATCTTAAAGGCCATTAGTTTAAATGGAAAACCATGTCATATAGAAAGATGTGCTTCTAAATTCCTGCAACCCCTACAAAAACATTGGACGACAAGCCTAAATGGGCGGGAAATAACACAGATGCTTTCAAATTTTCTCATCAATGTTAATGAAGTAGCAACATTTTACTTGCCCATTCTTTAATACCAAGGAAACATGTTCTAACATTTTACTGGCCTAGGGCCAATGGGCTAGTGGTGGTGTCCAGATTTCATTTCATATTCTGTTTTTTGTTGTTGTTGTTTTTTATGTCAAGAAGTTGGCAGATCTCCGGACATGAATATCTATTATCATATCTGCTATCACTCACAGATGCAGTGACAAAAGATCTGGAAGTCAAAGGCCACAAGTCAAAGGCAATAACTGAAAGTTTTCTTGAAAATAAGATTTGAACAATTTGTGCACAAAGATTCTGTTTGACAGTGTGACTTCTTTGTTGTGTTTCAAAACAGAACAAGTCACAGTTTAAGTCTGTTCAGCTCCTTTCCTACCCTTCATTGTGATTTTGTAATGCAAGCATGCATATTTAGAGTGTCTTAGTCCCTCATGTATATATCTTTGTTGGTGTATCTTTAATGGGTGGGTCCTCATGTCTGTACTGAGCCCTGTATGTAAGGGCTCAGTACAGACATGATATGTATTGGCATGATTCTGCAGCGCCTTTCAGTGGAAGTGTGTAGTGCTTTGTTCAAGGTACAATCGTTTTCTCTCTGCCATTAGAGCTCTGCCATTAGAGCTCAGAAATTATGTTTTTACTTCCAGTATTTGAGACAAATATCATTGGAAAAGGGCATTTTCATATCAGAAGCATTGTGGCAGATTTAACTTGAACAATCCTCAGCCCAATTCTTTAAATAGATTTTACTTATTTTAGTGGGAAATCAGTGCTTAGAAGAGCTGCACCCTGCTCCGACACCCCCGTGATGTGCGTTGATGAAGACTGTCCATAGTGTTCCTGTCCATGTGTGTCCTGTAGTAGATAGAGAAACACATTTTAGTTTTGCATGCATAGATAGTTTCATCTGGAAGGTTGCTCCATAATGCTTCCGGAAGTCCACAGTATGGATTTACAATGTTTTTTGTTTTTTTTTATTGGTTCAGAGTACCACTAAACTTTGGAGAAAGCGTGAAGTAACTAGCAAGTTCATGTTCACAGTAGATTGTTGGATTGATAAGGTCAAATTCTGATGAAACTTCCCCACCCCCTTTTTTTTTTTTTTGGGGGGGGGGGGGAGGTGGAGGAGAATTCTGTAGAAGGAGTTGGAATTGTTCTTGGGCAATACATCCAGATATCCTTCAGCTGATTATGGATGACAATTCAGCTTCAGAACTATTTTGTTTCTGGGTGTGTGAACTTGAATCAGAAAGCAATCATATTTCATGAGACTGGTTATGATGCTGGGGGGAGCAGGGGAGGGGAGAGGATGGGATAGGATTTGAAGAGACCTCATTACAGGCAGAGGTCAAAGGTCATGTGTATTACCTGGGAAAAGAGAAATACTTGTAGCACCTCAAGTTTGGAGAACTAGATCAAATTGATTATGAAACATACCTACCACGTTTGACACTGTTTCTCCTGTATATTGGATTATGGACATGGCGTGTTTGCGTTTCCATTCAGTGATGTAGAGAGGGGAAGAAGACTTCAGAAATGAAACATGCGTGTCGGCTGTTTGCCCACTTTGTCCATGCTATGTCGGTCAACTGACCTTGTAAGTGCGTGGCATAAAATTGACATCTTATTCACCCCTACCTGTCCAAAGCCATCCTCGTCCAAAATTCCCGACACATACAGGCCGATTAACTTTCAGTTAGATGATAGTGCATGTGTGCATGTGACGTACATCTCACATCTCCGTTCGTGATCTTTGTGTTGTAGAAGGTATTGGAAAGTGTGCTCTGTCAACCAGTTCCACTTTTACTCTCCAGGAGCTTGTTCTCCACAGCGCCCTCTACTGACCAGCATATAGTAGTTGAAAATAACATTTCAATGTACCAGTGAAAACACAGCAGAATATTTTACCTCGTCTTATATACATTTTCACACACACACACACACACACACACACACACACACACACAGGACAAAACCTATTAACAGGCTGATTTCTGCCATGAGCTGACAAAGTCAACATGTGCAGCATACATATTGTGCACACACAAAGCCTAATACATTATGACATTCATTAATTTTTTTTTTTTTTTTTTTTTACCGAGCATCAGTTCCACCTCAGGTACTCTAGCCAACAAATCAGAAAATGTAGAGTAGAAATATAAGGTGGGTAAGGGGCGTGGCTCATTGCTGCACATTCTGGCCAAAAGCATGAATGCTAAGATCACTGTATCTTCCTCCCCCCCCCCCCCCCCCCCCCCCCCCCCCCCCCCCCCCCTTCCCTTTCTTTGACCTTTTAAGATCATTATGTTGAGAGGACTCGGGGCAGGTGTCTGTGATAGCACAGATTTCATGCCCCACCCAAAGATGGATGTTGGATGTGAGCTCTTGACATATCACCCGGCCATGGGGATGCGGTTTTTTCTTACTCAAAATATTGATATTGTATCTTCGATGAAATTTGGTTCACCAAACAGATCACAATGTGCAAATATATGTAATATATTGTGTGGTATTAGTGTACCACAGTAATGAATTGCTTTAGGAATATGTAACATATCATCGAGATGTCATTCAGAATGCCCCTCCATTTATTTGTCAAACTATGTCAGTATGATTCATTTTGTCTTTCTATCTCTTTTTCTCGTTCTCTCTCTCTCTCCATCTCTTCTTCCCTCATTCTCTCTCTTTCTCTCTTGTTGCAATCCACCCCTTCACATACTCGGTCATCACCTTTCACCATTTTTCTGCCCCGTCTCCTGCTTTCTCGTCCTTTCTCCAACCATGTACTCGTCCCTTCTTGTGTGTCCCGTTTCTTTTATTTACTCTTGCTCTCGTTCGATCCCCCCTCCTCCCCGCTTCTCTTCCTCTCCTCCTGTTAAATATTTCCACATACCACCGTCATCGTCGTTGTCCACGTGTGCCGACATCGTGTTCATCACAGTACGAGGAGGAAGACGGTGATGATGACCAGGAGGGTGAGGAAGGCGACGAAGAGGACGACAACGATCCCGACTTCGATCCAGGAAAAGTGAGTGTCCATCAAACCAGGTTGTCCGAGAAGGGACTGTACTCTGTATACATTGGACTTGTTTAAAGACCCGGGCCCTGTTTCATAAAGCTGTTCATAATGTTACGCACGACTTTACGATTGACTTAAATATGGCAAGCCATGTGGGTTTCCTAATCATTGTTAGTTTCAATAGATAAAGTTGAAATTTGCAGATGAAAATATTGTTATTCTTACTTGTTAACACACGTTTTTAGTTGAAAGTGTATTTTTGCCCCAATGGAGACGAAATGTTGACATACAGTTGTACTTTGTTAAAATGTAAGGGGGAAAAAATGGGCATACATATTGGCACTTCATATTCCAGTCGTTCTTAAAGAAGTCACGCATAACTTTACGAACAGCTTAATGAAAACGGGTCCTGATTAGCTTGGGGAGAGAAAGTTGGTATGATTGAATCAATTTTCATTTGCTTTCCTTTGATGGGACATTCGAAAACCATGACTAGCGTGGGCCTGTGAGAATAGAATTGCCTGTTTGCAGTTTCACTTTCCTGAGTGGACAGAGGCGTGGGGACAAGATAGCTGATTGGCTGGCTGGCTGGCTGTCTCAATGCTACCCAGCATTGGGACCGAGAACCGTTCTTGTTTTCCCCAGGATTGGACGTTTCTCGGATTTGATCATGCAGAGAAGCAAATTTTGCACACAGCATGCTCGACTACCGGCCACGTCATGCTTGCGAAAGCTCGCTAGTATCACACGATATGACTCATGTTATAAGATATGACTTTGTTTGTTTGCATTTGTATGTCTGTTTGTTTTAGTTTGTGTGTTCCTTTGGGTATGGGAGTCAAATTCTTCTTCTTCTTCTTCTTCTTCTTCTTCTTCCAACAGGACGGGGCCAAGCCACAGGAATGCAATCAACAGTAAAGTGCACTGGCCAGGGTTTTTTCTTGACGGAAGCCCCCCGGGGGGTGAATCCCGGGGGTGTATTCTAGCCTCGGCCCAGGGAGAGCATGGGGAGAGGAGCAAGCCGCGACCAACTTCATAAAAACAGGAGAAAAAAAATCATTAAAAACAAAAAACAAAAACTACTTTGTGTATTGAGCAGACTGCACTAACAGATCAAATCATCCAGATGTCTCGTGAGGGTGGAAAGTTCTTTCCCGTTTCGAGGTTCGGGGGCATCGGGGTAAAATTATCTGCCACTGGAAGCCTTGCCAAGGCATTTCAAATGACTAGTAGCCATATTGCATGTTTTCTTTTCTTGTTTGTCTTCTAAATAGTAAGACAATTCAGATATATTTACTTCTTGAGCCATGCTCAGGATAGAATGTCCATTCAGATATATTTGCTGCTTGAGCCATGCTCAAGTGAAGAATGTTTGGTTGTGTCTCTTTTCGACTTATATAATTTTTGTTTTCACCCGGCCAGAAGGAGAAGTTATCTGATATATGGGAAGGAGAGATGATGTGTGTGGGTTTTGATGGGTGGTTCAGCGGTAGGAGCAAATGCAAGAGTGTGTGTGTACGATGTTTGGGTCCAACAACGATATCAGCGACAACAACGAATGTTGCCAATATGACAGATTCCAGGAGTCAGCACATAGGATGCGCCTGTGTAGCGCGTAGCTCCGTTTTGTCTCTGTGCGACCTTGTCTGTCTTCTTGCGTACTGTCTGTCTGTCCGTCTGTCTGTCTGTTTGTGGGTGCTTGCTTCCTTACTTCAGTACTGATGTGTCTCGACCTTCCTGGCGTACAAAAACTCTTGTTTTTCTCTCTCTTCTCAATTTTGTGAGATGTTTTCATTTTGTTGCCGTTACTTTCTTGTATATCCTTCTCTAATGATTCGATGTCGTTCTTTGTGGCTGGCTCTTGCGTACCTTTGCATTCGGCACATTAGCGTGTTTGACCCTTGCAAGAGCAGGCAAAGTTAGCTTTTTCTCATTATTATTATTATTTTTTTTTTTTTTTGCCCAATGAAACGGTGCAAAGAGCAATTGAACAGCCCATCGGAGGGCAGCAGGATTTTAGGGCTTCTTTTTTTACCCCACGTGTTGTTGACTGCATGTGCAATGTAGGAGGTAGTCTTTGCGGAGTAAAAAAATCCCAAGCAGCTTTTGATTGTTATTCATCCATGTGTTGCAGGGCTGAAAGAGAAACGAGCACAGCATGTTTACATTCCTTTTTAGGTTGAGCAATGATGGGACGGCTGCCTTGATGGGAATTTTTTGTGGAGTTGCAGTCGGGCTTGTCAAGAAAAGTCAGCTTCTCCTAAATTGACTTGTGGCTAAATGTTCTCACCTGGCAAATTTCTAAAATATGCATTCGGCTGAATTGACTCGTGAACCTTTAAACATCCACAACAAAGCCCTTTCATTGGACAGCTCTCAGACTTGTGGATAGTGCGCCACCGAGCTCTTCGTTAAGAATAGAGCCGAATTTTCACGCTCCGTGCTCAGCACAGAGTTACTTTATGTCAAATTAGTTCCCATTGCAGTAGGGCCATCACACAAGCGAGAAGTTGTTGGAAGAACTTGTTGCAGGTCTCTAAATTTGCTTTTGCTTTTTTTTATTAATGATAAGCTGTGATGTTGATTCTTTTCACTCTTTGCCTGAAATTGTAGTATTGCAAAAAACTTTTTAACCACTTTTGTGACCAGTATGAGGCATTTGCAAGTGACTCTGTTATAGCTGTTGAGAAAATGCCGAGGATTCATCACATGTTTTCTACTTTCTTTGGATGTTGCATCCAAGGAAATGCAGAATTGTGATTTGTTGTGAGAATAATTGTGATTGATTTGCTTTCAAAACGATGTCATGTTGGATTCAGCAGTGCTGTCCTGAAAAGTGGAAAGCTTCTGAGATCCCAGAGTGCTTTGAGGCTGGTCTGAAAGAGACACATACTCCCCTATATGTCAAGGGTGATGCTGAAATCACGAGTTATGCCAAAATACACCTTTCTTGCTGATTTTTGGCACCAGAATAATCTTAACGCTGTGAAGAGATATATGTATTGCTCACTTACAAAGAGATAGCTCATTTTTCTTCTATCTGTTACGTATATGTCAATATGAATATTGGAACAGCGTCACCTTGTCGACATTTCCTCGCACTGTGTAACATTTTGAGTGAAATGGGGGGGGGGGGGGGGGTGCTGATGGAAAGAATGGTCACGCTATGATGCCAGCTCCTCCCGAGACAAATGCTGCTCAAACATATCCCAAAGAAGATTGCAGGGCAGTAACCATGTATCACTGTATGGGACTGTCTCGGGCGTTTGTTTCATACCCACAATCACTAGCAAACATGGGACAATTGTCAGATTGCTTTCAAATTTTTTTTTTTCAAAGAAAACAGAAAACGTACTCCTTGTGGCATTGTCGCAGCATGATAGATATTGCAATGTGCATCGTCTGTTTCTTTCTTCTTCTTTGTTTAAGGAGACATGTAACGCTCTGTGTTTTTCTACGCTATACTGTCAGGTACACATGCTTTGGGTAGATATTTGCGATGGAAGAGATTTTTTTTTTTTTTTTTTTTTTACTTTGGGAGGTGTATAGGGGATTGGATCTGTTCTAAAAGCGTGTAGCTGTTTGCTGCTTGTTTCCACAAGAAAAGTGGAAGAACCTCTCACATGACTTCAACTAACAGTTAACGAAAGAATTAATTCATCATTAAAGTGCTTTCTCAGGGGAGAGGGGAAATAAGTGAAATGGTAGAAGGAGGTGGGGTAGCAGAGCATTAAATGGTCAAAAAGATTTGTGCTCTTGGGGTAAATTAAATTACCACTGTGTGTGCATGCTGGCGTGTGTATGTGTGTGTGTGCGTGCATTTCTTTTTCTTTTTCTTTTTCTGAAGTAGGAATCACCCTCATCATCATTGATATAACGACGATGACCGTTTCTGGAGAGGAATGCACATTCTTGGTAAACGTGAAATGAAAGTTACCTCTGGTTCTGTGTGGTTTAAATGTGGCATAAGGAAGCAAGTGACAAGAAAAAGTTTTCTGTACCGGTAACAAGTGATAAAGGTGCACGTGGCATGTACATTGATATTGATGCAATGCTGTAACATCTTGAATAATATACCAACTGGACGAGTGTGCTGAAACGAGGCAAATGAGAGAAATAGGAGTTGGGTGTGATAAAAAAACATTGATTTATCAAATATGAATGATTTTTGTCACTTACTTACATTTGTTGTTCATGTGGACGAGGGGTAGAATAATGCAATACTCAATACATCTGAACGTAGCCCCTGTGTTGAATGGGGAGATTGTTATTGCAAGCACACAGTTAAGAATCATTTGGGTGGTTGGTTATTTCTTGCCCAGTCTTAGCGATATTCTCTGTGTTCGAAAAATGAATGAAACGACGTGTATGGAAAATAATTGAAATGGCATTTAAACCCCACGGAGATATCATTAGCAAAGTACTCTTGTGGTTGTTACGTCCTTTTGCAATGAGTTTCCCCTGTATTAAGAATGAGGGTAAATAATGAATATAATTGTGATGTGATGATCACCTTCATGTAATGGGACATTGTTTCACACAGCAAGAGCAGATGGTCGATGCAGCCTATTGACCAATTCAAACAACATTCTTTTTTCCTCTTTTTCCCGTCCAGTGCTTGTCTTGATATGTAACGTGAGTTTCTTATGAAATCAGGAATATGGCATTTCGTAAGGCCCCCTCTATTCAAGCTCATTAGCGGTTGTCAAATGCTTGTAGCTGGACATGCACTATTGTTGTTGCACATTATGTAGAAGTCTTCTTAGAATGCTGTAAAAGTGGAAATTTTCGCGACTTTTTGGTCACGCTCATTTTGGTAAGATGAATTTAGAATGGTGATACTCTCACCAAATCACAGAATCACAATTATATTGTAGTATTACAAATAACAGGCAAAAAAAAAAATGCTTTTGTTTTTCAGGCTACACGTAGTTTCATGTCGCGAGACTTCAACACCGCAAAAATTTCCACTTACGATATATAGTTCTGCAGTACTGAAGGTAGTTTTTGTATTATCACTTAACACTTCGCACTGCCATGTACACAAGTTTGTATTGCGTAAGCCTTTCACTTTGGATACGAGTTGTCCCATTTCCATTACGGATATGATTCCATGGGAGAACAATTTGCTGGCAGAAGCTGTGAATTTGTACAGTTCTTTCGTTTGTATGATTGTAATGTCGCATGAATTTATATTGAAAAAAAAAAGAACTGAAGGTTGTTGCAGAAAAAAAAGCTTGTTGCAGTCGCCAATAACAACCACCCTATTCCCAAGCCCCACCTCGAGAGAGAAAGAAAAAATCCATCAACATTCCATTAACAGATGGAGTGTCTTGTCAGATATGTATGTGTTTGAATTATAGTTCAGTGGGTGCTTGGAGTGGACACTGGAAGGATTTTTTTTTTCCACCACCAGTAGTCCGAAGAAAACAAATGTATTTTGTTGCCCAGAATGGCTATGATGTGAATACAGTGGACTCCCGTTATAACAAAGTCCTCGGGACCGGCAGTTTCTTTCGTTATGTCGGAATTTGTTATAACCGAACAAGCAAACAATAAAAGAATATAGAGCTGATGATGTTGCGGCCTGAATTTTTACTTCGTTGTAACCGGAACTTCGTTATAATGGGAGTGCGCTGTATTATATGCTGGCTGCATTGCTTGTTAGATGGGACCCATTTGGGTACAAGAGGCCAACTTGATATGGAAATGGCAAAATGATTTGTTCTGATCTGGTCCACTTGAACTTCGAGAGGAAGCCACTGAAGGAGCGGTCTTACGACTCGTCCCAGTCACTTCTCGGAATGAGCTTCTAGAGGCACATGGGATGAATCATGATACCGTTCTCGGGGGGTCCCCCCCCCCCAAAAAAAAAAGAAAAAGAAAAAAGAAAATAATAATAATAATAATAAATAAATAAATGAAAATAAAAATAAAATAAAATAATTATAATAATGATAATAAAAAGAAAAAAAAAGTCCAGTTTACCGGAGTGACCAAATCTTACTACTTACCTGCGAAGAAGATGAATATGAAATCTTTGATGGCATCAACATCCAGAAAGAGACAAAATACTTCTACCGCTGTAGCAACCCCAGACGGACCTGCCTTGGGCTACTTGCATTTATTATCGGGCTTGTCTCTTTTGAATTGGCGCTTTGCTGCTGAGAACGTAAGGTTGTGATGAATTTGGTGCTTTGAGTTTTTTTAAATCTATCCATCGACTGACTGGTCGTGTAACAACAAACGGGCATTACAAGCACCATCCACCGCAAACCCAAGTCGGATGAAACTCTAGAGGAACTGGCGTCTCAAAGGGGGTTTGATCTCATGAAATGCAGGTGCAGATTTGTTGTTGATGTTGTTTTTTTCGAGGCGCACTTTTTGTAAATTACATATGATGCCGAAACCTGTGCAGAGAGAATCCACACCCAAAAGGGAAAAACTAGCAGACAGCGACAGCAACGACTTAACGGTACTAAAGAAGACTGGGAGAAGAGAGACGCGCGCTGGGGAGAGGAAACCATTTTCTACTGTACAAATGAAATTTGTAAAACTTGGCTTTATTGTATGGTTACAGATCCAGTACGAATACATGTATCTGGCTGTGGTTGTATTTGTATTTGCGTGTACATTTGTCTGTGAATATTCTTATTGTAAAGCAAATTTCGAAGAAAAAAAAATTGAGAAGGGGAGAGAGAGTGAGAGAGGACAACAAGGAAAAAAAAAATCACAAAACGAAACAAAAAAAAATATCTCTGAATTTATTGAACTGCTCAAGTTAATATTCATCGTCTTCATTTGAAGAAGCTTGTGTTTCTGCGGAGTAGATTTATTTATACTGACAGTATATCTCCCAGCACGTTAGATAGGATGGGAGCAAAGACAATGATTAGCTGTTGCATTTTTTCATGATGTTGATTCAGTAACGAAAAAAGAAATTAAGACAAATGACAAAATTCAGGAAAGAAATTCACTATCATATTTGATATTTTCAATGGAAGATGTTTTAATGTTGGAAATGTCTATCCATTGCATGGTATTTCTCACAAATAAAACCTATGTTAAAAGCTGTTACTGTGAACATACAGTGTGCTGCAGTTTTCTTTGTGTTTGTCAAAGTCTGGTACTGAATTGCCTAAAGCTGAAATGGCGATTTGCAGGTTTGCCCTGTGATAACAGCTCTTACGAATTTTTCCGGGTGTATGAACGTGTTTGAGTTAGGTGTGTGTGTGTGCGTGCTTTTTGTCAAACATGGAACAATGTTCTTCAGCCCAACACATCGTGTATCCTTGTTCTGAGTAGAGTCTATGTACAAAGCTCCTAACTTGGACAAAAAAAATAATAATAATGAATAAAGAATGTATACACTGATCCACACACACACACACACACACACAAATATTTGTGCATACTTACAAAGTATATTCATATTTCATTGTTTTACAAAGTACATTGTATTTTATATATGTTTTTGGTTTTTTTTACATTAGGAAGTATTCAAAATATGTGCATGTATGTACACTGGATTACAGCAATGATATTTGCTACAGTTGCTGGTAGATAAGCAGAAATTTATCTAAAGTTTGTTCTGGGTTTATTGACATTCATGAAAGAGAAAATATTGATGTACACTGGACATCGCACAGTACATAAAGCAGTATGTCCTCAAAAAAAAAAAAAATACATACATACATGTATAACTTCTTACCTACATTTTGAAGAAAACCTCATTCAATTTGGGTACATGGTAACAGAGAAATGTGGATCGATGTAAAACATGCCATGGGTGCGTTTCTTCCAAGTTTGGCACTTGGATGTTCTTGAAACTGAAAACTCTGGACAAAACTTGGAGGGAATTCCTGACATCCTGTACAAAGATCCTCATTTCTCTTTGACCACTGAAGCAAATTGGATGGGGTTTTCTGTAAGATGTAGGTAAGAAGTAACAGTTTCGTATCTTGAAATTGCATTTGTATTTATTCACTATTTTTACAGTTATTGTTGTGGAAAGGCCGATTGTATATTGTTGTTTTGTTTTGTTTTTGTGGTGAGGGGTCATACGGTATACAGTGGCCCTAGGTCAAACACTATAATGACACAGTACGGCAACAATGTTTGTATTTTTTTTCTGGTTTTACATTTAATAGAAAATACATGCAAGTGCAAAAATATACATAGAAATCATCACATTGAAAATGTCACGCCACATACAACACACAGATGAATCCCACTATTTAACGAACATGGATTCAGCAAGTTGAGTTCCAGAGGATTTTACTCCTAAACTGCCATTAAATTCCCCTACCAGGTAATCACTTGGTCCATTTTGATGATATTTTGTCATTGAACAAGAAAATTCTCGCAGTCTTGACCATCTAGTTAAAACATGGTCTGCCTGTAAAAAGCCCCACAGTGCATATCACTACGCAAGTCCAGTACAATGTACAATGTCAATCATATCTAGAGTCATTCTCTATGTATCCTACTACATGCTACTTCCAATCTGCTTCTACATCAGCCATCTTTCCTCAATTTCAGATTAATGTCGACACCTTGGTGCACGTATGTGACCGAGAATTCAAAATTCATCATTCCGTCCCATTTTCCCACGCTTTCGCTCATCCTGCTCACTCATAATAACTTTCACTTTTAAAAAAAGAGCACTTCATAACTTTCTCTTGTGTGTGTCAAATCACGTCAGCTTCCCGACGTGAACTTCATGAGGGATTCCAAATCCATTTCATTGAATAAAAATTGCTTTCCCCAACAGTCCTACACATTCGAAATGAAGCTGGGTGCCAGCCACAACTGGATCTTTCCCAATTTTACACATACACTGCAGTATTATCAGGCCTACTACTGAGGTGCATGTACAGCTGTATAACCTTTCAGTAACTGTTATTTCCATATTTATTTAAGTACAAAATGATTGGCTAACTGCACTCACAACTACTTCATGCATTGAACTTGATTCCAATTAAAACCTGGCTGAGTATATTGTACAACTTGGATTTGACTTGTATCAATTTACTCTTTGTGCATATTTATATGGCTGTTAGTGCATATCTCCTTTAGAGAGAGAACTTCACAAGTATTATGTTATGTTTATAATTAAACAGCTTTTGTGCCACAGAATGCAAGATGAGTTGGGGAATTTTCTCTCATTCTATTTTTTCTTCTTCGAATCAAAACATCTCTACTGGTGCAGTGCAACATCTTTTCAAATTTTTAGTGAAATTTCAGCATCCAGAGCTCTCCGGGTGATAGTGCAATGTCTTTCAAAATAATTTTCAATGAAATTTCAGCAATCCTTCGTAGAAAAGATAGAAAGAAGAAACGAAGTGTGAATCCTCTTGAATCTACTTTGTGTGACAGCATTTCAAAATGGAAATGTCAACGAAATGCCAATCAGATTCCAGCGGAATAAAAGAATACACCCTGTCCCACGGAGGAGCGTTTGTAAACCCCCAACTAACCATCCCTGCAACAATTACTGACTCAATGAGCTGTAAAGTTTTGTCTTCTCAATACAATGTCTATGTTTGTGACAATATACTGTATGAATTAAAGAGATTAGATTTCAGTACACATCAATAACAATTCAATTCGATGCCGTACCAGGTCCGACCTTGGTTCCACTCCTACGCATGCCACAAAAGAAGAAGATCCACGCAACTCACAATTATAGTTCATGGAAACCCCGCTACAACAAGGTTGCTGGGTACCGCCAATTTTACTGTTTTGTAACTGGGTACCTCACTGTAAAACATTCTACAACAGAGACCGGTTAAAGACAGTAACAAAAAATCTGGACTGCTAAATTCACTTCGTTGAAAGTGATGCCTACATTGATAAGTGATTTTGCTGTAACGGGGCTCCCCTGTAATCCTTAGCAACGCCAGCAACATCTCATACAACTCACTATGTACACTAATTAACATCAACAAAGACTCCTCAATCACTGTTCATCTCTCCTAGGTATGTACAACACCCAAAGTCTTGCGACAGCTAATCTATTGCTAGGTGAGTCCTTGGTTAGAAGCCACTCCGCTACCACACAACGGCCTGCTATTACTGTATTGCACACACTTTTGAGAGAAATGCAAACTTCCCCTCACAAGAATGGGACTTGCTGCCAATGGTCCTTTGGTGTGAAGTCCTACATCCTAAGATCACAGCAACCCTCTAATTTCCAAACATAATATAGTAGACTCCGCCATAACGACAATTATGATTGAGACTAACTAATTCACTCTGTCATGTCAAAATTCTGTTACTGTAAAAGTAGATATTTGTGCGCGATCAATTTTTCGTGCCCAGCGGGTATGAAGAGTTTCGCGTGTTTTTGATTCTGCGAAATCAAGACATTAACTAGTGGAACATCTGATCTCGCTAGCAAAGAATATTCACATGCTTTTATTTTCGCACTAGTTTCTGGTTGCGCAAAAATTTCAACACCTCGAAAATTTCCACTTTTACAGTATTCTGGACTTTTGGCAAACACAATAAAATAAAGTGAAGCTCTGAACCACGGAGCTAGAAAACTAACTTGGTTATAAATGAGTTTGTTGAATCAGTGCTCTTTAGAACTAGTCTACAACCTATCATCTATCTTATTCAACCCTGCTTTCGAAGAGAAGACATTTGGACGCAAAACAGTAAAGATAATATTACATAGCATTAACCCTAATCAGGCTGGGGGGGGGGGGCCGAATCCGCCCTCCCCCTCGACGTTTCGCGCAATATCTTCGCAGCGCGATAAGCTCCCACCGCGATGTTTCATGATTTTTTTCTTTCAAGTATCGCGCAACTTTTGAGACCAAAATTGTTGCGCCCGCGCGTACCGTTTTGACGCGACGCCCGTTCGAAAAAAATTTGTCGACCCCAAAATTGCTCCAAAACGTGATTTTGTGTACAAATCCAATGCAAATTGTGTTTTTTCAATTAATTCACATAAAAATTCATATCTTGACTTAGAATGGACGAAATTAATTTATTTTAGCATAATAAAGCTTAGAAAAATGTCTGTGACAAATTTTGGCCACAAAACAAACAAAAACAAAAGGTCAAAAAAACAGGGAAATACATAAGAAATTCAGAAAACAATCAAATACATAAGAAATTAATTTCGATACAGATCTTTTTTTATCCTATGTCTCAGAAGAATGATACAAGAAACATTTTAAAAAAGAAATTAGCTTAATTAGAGCATCAATAAGTGATTTAGAGCCCAAAACTGATTTTATGCATAAATTACAATAATTAATTAATATAAAATATAAGAAAAATTTTTCAGAGAAAGCAACCATACATTTTGATAGTATACGTCGCGGGCGTCGCCTGTGCCGATTTTCGGCGCGATCACGCGTTCCATAGGCGAGATCTGAAGGGGGGGGGGGGGGGGGGGGGGAGGACCATGGAAAATCCAAACCCCTATGAGACACTTCCACAACAATGCTTCACCACAAAAAGGGAACAATCTGGAGGTGGGCGAAAACTTCATTCTGTCGGATGTGTCCCTTTGCACAAAACTGACATGGCAGTACCACAAGATACAGATCACTGCAGCACATACTTTTAGGAGAAATGTTCTGCCTGACCACTGGAAGTCCACGGTCACTTTTTTGTTTTTTCAGAGACTCCAACCCCAAGCACCTTCTGATCTGGAGATTCTCCCACCTGAAACCCCTAGCAAACGGGAGACTCCAACTTGATGTGCGCAATCACGAGCGCGAAGTTTCTTGCGGCTGGGGTCCAGGGCCCGCTTAAGGGCCCTGGAAGTTTTTAATAGGGTTCTAGATGCAATGCTATCTCATGCTATCTCAGGCTTATTTTTCAACATACGATGGCAATAAAGTAAGAAATCATTTCAAGCGGGAGGCACAGAGCTGGGGCGGGAGAAATCAAATCTCAAGCGGTAGACTGGGAGATTTTGCAAAAATGGGCTTTCAGTTGGAGATCTTCCCTCAAAAACAGGAGAGTTGGAGTCTCTGTTTTTTCCCCATGCATGTTACAGCAGTTATGCCAGGCGCTGCAAACCCACGAGCCCACTTGCTGAGGGCAACCAGAACTTTGCTGTTTGGCAAGAAAAATGAATTGATTCTTGTCCATTAAATGTAAACTTGGTCCAAATGCTAATGCGGGCAAACTTGGGGAGGGGAATTTTTTTTTTTTAATGCTTTGCAGTATGCGTTATTGGTAGAATGACATTCTTATTTTTTAAAGAAATCCCCCCCCCCCCAAAAAAAAAATAATATGATTGCAATATTAAATAGTTTTTGTGTGTTTTTTGTATACCAGGTACACACAAAAAATAATATCAAAATGAATGATTAATATCAAAATGAATACAGCTCCCTTTTGAGGCAACCTGTTATGCTGATATCATGTTGACTACACTTTTAATAGTTAAATGTGTCTGACTGGCTATGATAGTTTATGACAAATTTTATAATGATAATCAAAATTGTTATGTCATGATAAAAGGGCCCATTATGCAGGTACATTGTGTACTACAATATTGATTAGTTCACTATAATAAATTATTAATTAAGTAATGTCTCGGCCAATATCTACTTGTGATTATTCCATCACGTGAGTACACAGATTACAATTTTTACATTTGCATAAGAATGATGGACAAAAGTCAAAACCTCCACCTGGCAATATACTGTACCATAATACACAGTGGAACTAAGAATTCATAAGTTCCTTCACTTGAAAACAGTCCCCCCTCCCCCCCCCCCCCCAAAAAAAAAAAAAAATAGAATAATAATGATAATAAAATGATAATAATAATACAAATAAAAAATCAGATGTGAACTCAACCTCAGAGACAATCAAGGTCTTAGAGCTGCACGCTAACCCATTTTTTCTACTGGTCCGACTTGTCTGTTGGACCAGTAATGAGTATGTACCCAGTTTTTCCATTTCTTACTGGTTCCCTCCTGAAAAGGTTACTGGTCCGACAGCGATTTTTACTGGTCCTGGACCAGTGCCAGCGTGCAGCCTTGCCATAGCCTGCAATGCAACAATGGCATCTACATTCATCAAGCTTTAAGTATTAGCCCACATTTGCAAACCCACAAAAATCAAAACTGCATAAAACAGGTCCAATATGACTTCAAGTACAAGTTATAACAGTAACATACCTCACCTGTTGCTCTTTGTCTATACCATTCGATAAAAGAAAGAAAATCATCGTTTTAAAATCAATTTTCAAACCGGGTCAACCCGACCCAAAATCGAATTACGAGCGTGGGCTAGCTACGTACATGTAACTTACACATGTATCGCATGCATGTAGTACGTACGTGGACCGGAGCTAGCGAGCGTTATACGCATGCATACGGTGCATTTTCATTTATTTTTATGAAAGTAATGGACTAATTGGAACGAAATTTTGCACAGGTGTTACTGCAATCATACCCAAACTCCATGCTAACTATGAGACCAATTGCTGCAGGTTTACAAATGTGGGCTAATACCTTTAAGGGCTTTAAGAATAATAAAATGCATCTCAGAATTTCTCCCTCCGGATGTCGATCATGACATTGACTATGAACAATTGCACTCTTCTCAATTTTTTTATAATATGACTAGTGGCATCTTGCAGTTGCAACCATGGCCACCTCCAACTTTTGCAGTATTCCTGTAATTTGATTGCTTGAAACAACTCAGGACATCTGCAAATATTTGTTATCAACCATTCAGCGGACACAGTGATCCTGTTTATCTCTGAATGGAATATCCCTGCCAAAGTATGGGACTTTGAATGAGGAAGATACACGGGTCACCTTTTTGTCTGTTTAATTCTAGATCCAAGAAAAAAGGGAAAAGGCTGTCATCTAACAGTCCTGACATACCATAACAACCATAACATCGTAGGGAAGTATGTATCGTCATATTAAAATGAATTCTCAGCTACACATGACAAAATTTTCTATCCTTCCCCCCCCCCCCCAAAAAAAAAAGAAACCTTGATAGCAGGAGGATGTAAGAATTAACAAAAAAATAAATAAGACAAAATAAGCATAATCAAAATGTCTAGGTTTTGGCAAAGATATCCTATCAATGACGAGACAAGACATCTTGTAGTTCCACATATAGCGTATCGTTGAGGGCGCTGTGTGCATCGCATGTGAACCCCAATCACCATCATGAAGGCTGACCCTAGAGAATGACGCACTGGCTCTCTGCACTCTGCTCAGCCGGCAGTTGGGGCATCTCTCGCAAGACCTGCTCCCCCCGCCGGTAGCTGGTGGTGCGTTCCTTGCTGGGGGTCAAAGGGTAGATCTCGTGGTGATCTTGGTCGTCTGCGGCAAGCGCTGTTTGATACAGGGTCGAGTCGGGGTCGTCGCTCCCAGTCGTCGTCTGGTTGCTGCGTGCATCCTCGTAAAATGTCTCTTCTCTCTCCTTTATAAAGTGTGAAATGATCAAATGAAAGGGGATATTCTAGCCTTGTCTTAGATGAGGTATGGAGCATGGAATCAGAACTTGTATGATTGAAACTACTATGAACTGTTGTCGTTATGGATATCTGTAATCATTATACAGTGGACTCCCATTACAACGAAGTCCTTGGGACTGGCAGTTTTCTTTCGTTATCTCGAAATTTCGTTAAAACCGAACAAACACTATGAACACATTGAGCAGATGTTACGGCCTGAATGTTTACTTCATTGTAACCAGAATTTCGTTATAACCATGTTTGTTATAACGGGAGTACACCATATTCCAATTAGTCTACAGCAGTGTCATAAAGAGAAAAAGGTGTGTCTTATGGACAAGAGTCCAATGAAACAAAAATAAGGCAATTGCTATTTTAAGCCACATTCTCTTTGGTTAATTCAAAAAGTGTACACAAGATGAGTCCTACAGGTTAACTTTTCATGACCTTTCATGACCTTTGACTTTTGTATGTGGCCTTGGACAGCAGCTTGACACAAAGGTCTGGTTTAAAAAAAGAAAAACAAACAAACAATAGTCAATAGATTGTAGGTTGGCAGTGTTAAGACTACAAAGGGCTCCCTCCAGGTGACTTACTGGTGCCTTCCTATGGGACTTATCCAGTGGGCGGGGCCCACGATGCTGCAGTCTCCTCACTTTCCTCTTTGGGAGCTGGGGCGGCAGGGAACGCGGGCGCAGGGACGCCCTCCTCAGCCGGGGCGGGGCCTCCGGCTGTGGGGTCGTATGACGTCCAAGGGGCCACCTCCTACTGATTCGCTGCGTGCTGGGTGGCTGAGTGGGCATGGTGGGTGCCTTTAGGCCACGCCTACTTGCCCTCTGGTAAAAAAGAAATACAGATTGTATCTTTGCTATTGTAGTTCATTCTTCTGCACAACTGATCTACACTATACAGCATCAATATCACACAACACTTTAATGCAACTAGAAACCGAGTGCTGTAGCAAAGAGCCAATACAGTATGGGAGCTGATGTATTGTATTAAAGACTGAATTGACATAGAGTGTAGATTAATAGCTCAGTTTCAGACTGCATTGTGTCATAACACTAAAGGTGAAAACAGCGATAGTTACTGGTAAGCCACTACGCTGATTTCTGGGTTTTTCACTTGACATCTTCTTTCAAGGAGAGAAATTCTGACATTTCTTATATTATGTCAGCTGTACGTAATGCTGGTACATGTCATATACGTCAAATTTAGACAATTAAGGAGCACTTTCGGTTGAAATGTGTTTTCATTTTTCCTGCAATTGACAATCATAGTACCATAATACAATTTGGGAAAATAGTATTTCCATTAAATCTGCAGTATTTTTGGCAGAAGAAAAAAAAAGTTCAATACTGGAAAAAAAAAAGAGTAACAGCTGGCATCTCTAAAATTCTAAATTCTTTGAGCAAACGCAGCAAGGAATGTTCTTTCGATCTTTTCTACAAGCATTTCTTCTCTCCAAGGCCAAACGAGGGCGCACTCACCTTTCTCGTGTCCTCTTTCAGAATGTCTTTTCTCATGGGGTACAACATGTCCTTCATGGTGGGCGAGGCTGAGACTCCTTCCTGGAGTGTCAAAAGATTAACCAATTAGATAACGGGAGAATAATAAGATGCGTCTGCTCTATAGCTTCAGCATCTTACAAAGACAACTCACTCTTTAAAATTTCCTTTACACCTCTCCTTAACCTCACAGAAGAATAACAGTAAGTATGAAAACATATACATCAGTATATTAAGGAATGGCTTGCACGACGACTAGGCTGAGACCCCTTCCTAACGTGTCAAAAGGGTAACCAATTAGATAACGGGAGAATAATAATATGGGTCAATCCACGTCAAATCAACCAATTTTCAGACAATTTGTAACCCGACCCCCTTCAATTTTCTTTAAACTCGCACCAAATGTGCCCCCAAGTGTCTGACGGAAGATTCTAAAATATTTTGCCCCAAGGTCAAACGGTTGCTAAGATACGGCCTCCCATAGCAACCAATGCGTGGCCAAATAACTGAGTTTAAATAAAATTTGCTATTTTTGATTGACTGCTGCAGCCAAGTTAGATGAGATACATTGCTCATTTTCTGTAAACTTGAAGAACATTATGATACTAACATGCACAATATGTTACGGCACGGATTTGACATTCGGTTATTGCGCAAGAGGTCACCGAAAATGGCATTAAGCGTCAACGTTAATGTTTTTGGGTGCATGTTTGGAAGCTGATAACTTCAAAATGTAATTAGCTTAGAACCCAATATTATGCATATATAGAGACTCTCACTTGCTCTACACACCTACCAAAAATCGGCCAAAAAGTATGCTCCGTTTTCTTGAAGGGCGCCCTCAAAGTTGGCTTTTTTCAAAAAGTTGCCAAGTTCAAGGTCACAAATCACCACTCGTCCCATCGAGGAGTGACACCAATTTTTGTGTATTGATAGACATTAACCTATATTTTCATGGGTTACCAAAAAACTTTTGTAACCGTCATGTTTAACAGCTTTTTTATGTATTTGAAAATGGTCGTAAACACCCAAAAATTGACGTAAATTGACATATAGGGTTTTAAGCATATTTCAAATGGTGATAAATCAGAGATGAAGTGCCAAGACACAATGGTATCTTCTGTGATGATAGTCTGTAACTAGTACCAAAAGGACATACATCACAAATTGTTTTGTCTTATTGACAATGACCTTGAAAATGCATCTGAAAATCACAAAAAATAGTATATTGCTCAATTTTCTGTGACCATAATGGCGCTAAAGTGTGTTTACATCAATTTTTAGTTGTGTGCCATTTCAGTACTCATGGTGACTTTAAGCTGAAAACTGCTAATCATGTTCCATTTCTATTCTATTTCAAGCTACAAATAATATTTGAAGTCATCTCCAGATATTTTGACCTTGACATTGTTCTGAACACAGCTGTAAATTCCTTAATATTAGCATTATTCCCAACACACAAGTGATTTACAACTTTGTACACCATTTCAAACCTGAATTTCTCTCAGACAGAATGCCTGATCATATTTATACTTACAGTACTGGTAGTCTGTAATGAGAATTTAGAGGATGTAGTATCAACTTATTTGTCTCAAAGACATTGACCTTGAAAATACAGCTTAAAATCATAAAATCAATATTCGTTCAAATTTGCAATACACACTTTAATTAAAAAATAAGAAAATGGTGTTTACAGCGACTTTGAATTGTGTGTAATTGTTGTATATCAATGATGTGTTACAGCCTATAATTGCTAATTATTTTCCCTTTTGTTCCACTTGAGCAGCAAATAATATCAAAAGTCATATGTACATATATCATTTGACCTTGACCTTATTTTAGAATAGCCATAATGCCTCAAAATGAGCATATTCACCACACATTGAGCACTACATCACATTTCAAAATTGATTTTCTCATAGACAGAATGCCTAGTCATGTTGATATTTGCACTAAAGGTAGTCTGTAATGGGTACTTTGAGGATCTATGATGCTCAGTGCACACACTTACAGTAGTGTCCAATTTATCCAAGTTGTATGCCTGTAGAAAATGGATGCATAATCACCATTAACATTTTAGCCATACAAATAGAATAATCAAAAGAACAAATTTCAAGACTACTTCCATCCTAATAATGTCATTGACTTCGAATTTCTGGTTCTGAATTTCATACACTAGGCATTCTGTCGATGAGAAAATCAATTTCGAAATAATGTTGTAGAGCAGTATCTTATGTGTGTTGTGAATATATTCTTATGCTCAAAGGCATTTATGACTGTTTTTAGAATAATGTCAAGGTCATATGATTTTTGATATTATTTTTGGCTCAAAATGGAACAAAAGGAAGAAATAATTTGCAATTATCAGCTGTAACTCATCATCAATATAAAAATCATACACAATTCAGAGTCACTGTAAACACCAGGCTCTAATAATGTGTATTGCAAAATATTTTTAACGATTATTAATTTTTATGATTTTCAGCTGTATTTTCAAGGTCAATGTCATTTGAGACAAATCAGTTGATACTACATCCTCTAAATGCTCTTTACAGACTACCAGTACTGTAAATATAAATATGATCAGGCATTCTGTCTGAGAGAAATTCAAGTTTGAAATGGTGTGCAAAGTTGTAAATCACTTGTGTGTTGGGAATAATGCTAATATTAAGGAATTTACAGCTGTGTTCAGAACAATGTCAAGGTCAAAATATCTGGAGATGACTTCAAATATTATTTGTAGCTTGAAATAGAATAGAAATGGAACATGATTAGCAGTTTTCAGCTTAAAGTCACCATGAGTACTGAAATGGCACACAACTAAAAATTGATGTAAACACACTTTAGCACCATTATGGTCACGGAAAATTGAGCAATTTACTGTTTTTTTGTGATTTTCAGCTGCATTTTCAAGGTCATTGTCAATAAGACAAAACAATTTGTGATGTATGTCCTTTTGGTACTAGTTACAGACTATCATCACAGAAGATACCATTGTGTCTTGGCACTTCATCTCTGATTTATCACCATTTGAAATATGCTTAAAACCCTATATGTGTCAATTTACATCGATTTTGGGGTGTTTACCACCATTTTCGAATGCATAAAAAAGCTATCAAACATGACGGTTACAAAAGTTTTTTGGTAACCCATGAAAATATAGGTAACTGTCTATTAATACACAAAAATTGGTGTCACTCCTCGATGGGACGAGTGGTGATTTGTGACCTTGAACTTGGCAACTTTTTGAAAAAAGCCAACTTTGAGGGCGCCCTTCAAGAAAATGGAGCATACTTTTTGACCGATTTTTGGTAGGTGTGTAGAGCAAGTGAGAGTCTTTATATATGCATAATATTGGGTTCCAAGCTAATAGAATTTTGAAGTTATCAGCTTCCAAACATGCACCCAAAAACATTAACGTTGACGCTTAACACCATTTTCGGTGACCTCTTGCGCAATAACCGAATGTCAGATCCGTGCCGTAACATATTGTGCATGTTAGCATCATAAAGTTCGTCAAGTTTACAGAATATGAGCAATGTATCTCATCTAACTTGCCTGCAGCAGTCAATCAAAAATAGCAAATTTTATTTAAACTCGGTTGTTTGGCCACGCATTGGTTGCTATGGGAAGCCATATCTTAGCAACCGTTTGACCTTGGGGCAAAATATTTTAGAATCTTCCGTCAGACACTTGGGGGCACACTTGGTGCAAGTTTAAAGAAAATTGGAGGGGGTCGGGTTAACACCATTGGTTGATTTGACGTGGATTGACCCATATGTTTACTTTGGACTCCAGCAAAATTAAAAATATCTTCAATAAAGCCACAGTATCGTTCTGAAAAAAAAAAAAAAAAAAAAATGACAGAAGCTCAATTCACCCTGAATTTTAAATTGCATGGAACAATACTGAAACACATTTCTATGAATATGGGGCAAAGATGCCAACCAGTGTACACAGTATTGCCATATTTGGAGGTCTGAAAAGATGTATTTTTGGTGGAAAAAAAACAGTATTTTTTCAACTTTCTTGCAGTAGACTAGTGCAGTGATACAATTTCAGAAAAACAGCATTTTCCTTGAAATTTTTCTTTGAAATGCAGTATTCTGGGGAAAAAACAAAAAGTACCAGTTATCATCTCTGATCGGGGATAAAACTGAATTTCTGAATTGTACTTTTTTTTTCCTTGCACAGCAAAAGTGACCATGACACAACAGGTAAATTTTTTACATAAATTTTTGTCAGTCATTCAATTCTTCCTCGCAAACCAACCTCCTCCGACATCTGCTTCCGGCGCAGGCCGCGGAGCCGCATGCTGGAGGGGAAAGGGGTGCGTCCCGCATCCCTGGTGAAGGCCTCCTCCTGCTGCCGCAGGGCGGAGGGGGTGCGGAGGGAGGCGCGGTTGCGGCGGTGCGTATTGATGGCGCCCTGCAGGTGGTCGATCCATGAGAGGGCATCGTCATGGTTGGTGGAGTACAGGAGGAGGTGATCGTCGTTGAAGGAGAGCTGGGGACCACAGAGAAATGAAGGTGAAAATTTCAAATGAAAATACAAAATGAAATATAACTTAAATAAATTGAAATAGAAGTGGCAGAGAGACAAAAGGTGCAATCAGATTGGCACAAAAGATTGGATTAAAATTTGAAGATCGCGATCTTTAAAGATCTTAAAGTTTTGCCAGTGTGACTGCAAACTTCCCGCAAAACCTCTCTTGAAGCTTCCCATTCGAACTATGGATATTTCCCCAACCCCTGCCAAACTTTCCCAATCTTTTGCCAGTGTGACAGCTAGAAAGTGAAATTTTGGGATCTTTGTCACAGGACCAGTCCACCACCTGTTGTCAGGATGTGCCTCAAAACGCACGGCTAATGCATTGTTTGAATACCGACTTCACATTCTATGGCGACGTACCTTGAAGAGTGCTCCGGCGCCCTCTATCCGCTGCTCGCCGAACACCAGGTCCACCTTGCAGTCCTGCAGCTGGATCACCCCGGAGACTGTGTAGGGTTTGGCCAGCAGAGGGCGCTCCAGGCTGGTGTTTTGCTTGGCGTAGATCAGGATGTCCGAGAAGAGGAAGAACATGCGCTCGTGGGAGCCCGACCCGTTTTTGGTGACCTGCAGCAGCAGTTTGAAATACATGGGGGCCGGTACCATTACACATCATCCACACACTAGTTGACTTCAATCATTCATGCAATTACCTACGCCAAGGAGCTTATTGTCGCTGGGGCGACAAGACCTCGTATCTACAAAATGTCAAATGTTCAGGGGAGTAAAAAAACATGGCAGCCAAAGCACTATAACAAATGGGAGAGCCTTTCCTTTGACATGCTGTGGTGGCTTCTTTCTGGGGGTAAGACAGCTAAGATTTGGACAGGACATCACTTAATTGATTATCTGACCATTAATCCAAAAAAGTCATTTTCACCAAAATTTCAGATACAAGGTCTTGTCGCCCCAGCAACATTATGTTTTTGCCACCATTTGTTTGCTTGCTTGTTTGCTTCTTTGTTTGTTCGTTTGTTGGTGTGTCTGTGTGCAAAACAATTCAAAAAGTTGTGAACGGATTTGGATGAAACTTGCAGGAAAAGTCGATAATGACACAAGGAACAGATGATTAAATTTTGATAGTGATCCCGAAATTTTTATGAATTTTTAAATCATTTGATATTCTACTGATTTTAATCACTCATAAAACTGTCAAATCGCTCATAAACTGACAAAGCTATTTCTTCAGTCCAAATAGATTTGACCTAGGCGAGGTTGACCGTACTCTGGTCACATGATTGCTATGTATTTCCACTCTTCTTGAATTCACAGTGGTGATTTAGAATAACTGAGAAATACCTGATGACTGAACGTTGATGACTTACCTTCATAAGTGGGCCTTCTTTGATGAACTTTCGGCCGGGGAGGAGCAGTTTTGGTGCCCGCCCGCCGAGCGACTTCTGGATGTCCAGCATCTTCTGGAAGTTCTCGTGCTCCCGGATGTATTCATTGATGCCTTGCGTTACCATGGAGATGTTATTGAGTGCATCTGGAATCATACAGAAATGACAATAAAGTGACAGGTTTGAATTTGTGGAAAATTCTGAAAATGATATACTTACTTCTGTTGTTTTTTAGTTCTTTTGCATGTGTGCTAGTGTCGTGTACTTCATGCAAACATAAAAAATATTCAAATAGTTCACCAACAAATCTTCGATGATGTTACAGCATGGGCACAATTTTTATGAAGGATATGGTTTGTATGTTTTTCTGTCTATCTATACCCATCCTAACAGGCCAGCCTGCATGATTCAAAATGCCTTCATCTAATTTCATTTGCAATAAAAGGAACTGAGTTACGATACTTTCAAGTGAAGCTAGAAACTTGTGGCATAAATCATGCCCTTCATCTTGCTCCACTTAAAGAAAGGGTGAAAATACACAGACTGAACATATCTGAAGTCTTTGGCATTCCTTCCTTTCCAGACCCAGTAGAATTCTACACATGCCTGAATTTCAGGACCAAAGTGAGGTTGGTATCAGCGGATGATAAAAGAAATCTAAGTTGACTGTAATTTTACGACAGATAGATGAACAATATCAGATGAGAGGAATATACAAGTATTTCATCATGGAAAAGCTAGTGACGAAACATGTTCACTTGATGTAATGACTAACATGAACATGATAATTTCATGCATTGAGCAAGGAAGAGGCTGCTACAGGAAGTGGAGCTGAATGCAAGCGAGAGTTGCTCTAGACGATACCCACAGGAATCTGAAATGTATGCAGAGACGGTTGCTACGGGGCGTGTCCCCTCGCCTACCTTTAAGTTTCTCGTAGTCCGTATGACTCTGTTGGGTGTGGTCGAGGAGTTGCTTGAGTAAGAGTTTGTACCTGTAAGTGTGTGCACATAAGAAGGAAAGAGTTCTCAATACTTACCTGCTTCATGCATGGCACTTTCTACTGCTCACCACTACACTAGAGATTACAGACATTGTGTAGCTTTGTAAGAATAATTCCCCTTTCAGACAGTAGAAAAATCTCTCTTGTAATCATGATTCTCTATTTTAAGAAGAATCTTGATTGCAATTGAGATATTGATGTTCTTGGTTTGTTCCCTTGAGAGATGTACCTAGAGTAGACACCAAAACTAGAAACATCACTGATGGGGAGTGATATAAACGCTTCTCAGTATTGTCTTGTAATGGGTAATGTGCCAAAGTCTCTTTCAAATGCTTCTAAAAATCTGAGGAAGTTCTCTACTTAACAGATTTTTTTTTTCCGTCATACTATCACCGAGGCAACACATTCTTCCTACACATGAAGCAAAAATTGTGTGCAATATTTCAGTGGAATCATGACATTTTATTGTTCGTGTTTGTTTGTTTGTTTGTTTTTTACATGGCCACTAAAAAAAACCAATGAATGCGTAAAGGTAAAACAAAACTAGATATGTCGCTATGGCGACTGGTATGCCTCCACCATAATGCATGATTCTCCTAATAGGTCTATAGTACATGTGGACAATGTGTGATTACATTTTCACAAAATTGGCAAAATATTAAAATGACATGTTTGTCACAAATGTATTGAATGTTCACCTTCCTTGACCTATGTTTAATTGGATGAATAGGAGAGCATGTATTTGGGGATTTAAGAACTTTAACTTGACTTTGACCCTTTCATAAGTTTATGCACTGAGTAATTTTCAAGGTATGGAGAAAAAGTGCAATTTCCGTATTGAACAGTAAATTGTTATCATTTTCATCTGGCCTTTGATTTATAAGAGAATCACTGTCAGGCAGAACATACATAAATATGTACTAAGTTTCAAGATAACTTGAGCCACTTCCGAGATATGGAGAAAGAAGTAAGTTCAGCACTTTCACTTGATCTTTGACCTTTGACCTTCTTGGCAAAAAAAAAAAATCCCAGAGAATCTCTATTGGGTTATACATGCATACATCAAGTTAAGAAAAAACAATCCTGCTGGCATTGCATAAATATAAGAAAAATAGTAAAATTTTGAAGTATTGCCCTTGACCTTTGACCCCTGACCGTTGACCCCATGAACCCCAAATTCCCTAGATATTCACTGCCAGTCAGTACATGCATATATACTATGTTCCATGAAGATACCTTGAACAATTTCCAAGATACAGAGAAAAAAGTGAAATTTCAACATTTTACTCGACCTTTTGACCTCATGACCCTAAACTGTGACCAGAGAATTTTAATTGGGTAATACATGTATACACTAAGTTTCAAGAAAATATCTTCAGGCATTGCATAGATATGGGGGAAATAGTGAAATTTTAAGCATTTGACCTTAACCTTTTGACCTTTGACCTTGAGCATGTGCACCCAAAAGTTGATAGGCACAACTTCACCCCCTAATACACATACATGCCAAGTTTCATTAGGATACCTCAAAAGGGTTTTTAGTTACGCTGTCCACAAAATTCATTACGGACGGACGGAAGGACGGACGGAAGGACGGACGGACGGACAACCCGAAAACATAATGCCTCCGGCACCACTTCGTGGCGGAGGCATAAAAACAAACAAACAGTTAGAAAGGCTTAAAAATTCATCTTCCAGCATTTAAAACTTGCTTGCAGTGTACTGAAAACTTGTCTGGCTGATGTGGTTTGCCAGGATAATGAGTTGTTCTGGAGCACTCCGAGATCAAAACTGTAGAATAATTTTGATTGTAGTACACCAATCCTATTTCTGAAGCACCCTCCCTGTTCAGTAGTATGAAGGTAGAATGCTACATGAAGATCGATGGTGACCTGGCAATAGCAATTCCCGACAAGCTACATGAAATTCACTCTCATGCGGAAGATCGATAGATGTTTCTATGGCCCGATTTCTTTATCACAGCATTATTCCACACACTCTTATGCATTATGTGTCTATTGTAGAGCAAAAACTCAATGTAAATTGTACCTAGGCACCCGCTGTATGGGTGTGATGAGTAGCGCATGTAGGCTGAGACTCCGGCACTCAGGCTTGCTTTCTTGCTCTCTCAGGAATCGGTTGAAGTCCGACGTCTTGGACTCCCACTCCTGAGAGAGGGGAACAATCATGGAGGCATACGTATAAAGAGGCGGTTGCCTGGCAACAGACCAAAGAGCAACAACATCCTCATTCATCTTTTTGTGTCATGTTTATCTGCAGTGAAACTTAGATTGGAGTAAATGATAACAGTGGTGGCCTGATGCCAGCTCCATTGGTCTAAACCTGCTCAGGAGGCTTCACAGCACCCTGCATACTTCCAGCAAAGAAGGGTAGAAGGAGGAGGAGGAGGAGGAGGAGGAGGAGGAAGAGGAGGGGAAGAAGAAAAAGTAGGAAACCATGCAGACACAAAATTCAATCGCTGATCCATTCATCCATCTATCCGTCTATTTACATGTATCTACCTTATATCTCTGTCTCTATTAAAGTAACTACAAACAAACGTATAACAATAACAACTGATAGATTTACAGGCTTGAATTCATGACGGCAGATCTAAATTTACTCCATGGTTTATGCAAATTTCTTCTGGGTAAATGTGCGCATTACAGTGTAGATCACACATGCCATCACACATCCCATAATGATCACGCACTGATAGTTGCAAGTCAAAGGTATGTACAATGTATTTTGTGTTTGTTTCAGTCCACAGATTTAAATTCAAACCATAGATTTCATTTAAACCACCTTTGTGAAATGGGACCATAAAATCCCAAATCTGGCTGGCAGCTCTAGAGCAGACCCTCCCTCCAATTACCTGCAGTAAATCCATGGCCTTCTCAAAGTTGTTGGCATAGGTGGAGTAGAGCTTGATGTACGGAGCCAGCTGGAGGAACGCCTCCCCGATGCTCATCTCTTCCATGTGGGCGAGGAGTTCTTTGTTGATTGCCTGGATGGCCGTCAGGTCGCCGAACATGATCCGCACGTCGTTCTCTGGCACGATCCGCAGCCGCTGCAACGGTCTCATGAAGTACTGGTCGGGAAAGAAAGAGTGAAAAAAAGTACAATGCGTGGGCCAAGGTAGTATTAATGAATGATTGAAATAGGATTACTTTCACCTTTCCTGCAATAAACATGTGTGGTAAACAAGTTTGGCATCTGTGCTGGCTGCATGCCTCTCAAAACAGCACCAGAAAAATCCCACGCCTGACTACATTTTATTCTTACCCTTGCATGAGCTTTGCTGTAACACTGCAGGAAAATCACAATTTATGTCAGTGCCTCCCACAAGCCATCAGTATTCGCCCCCCCCCCCCCCCCCCATGGCTACACACAAGAAATGCACGAGCTACCAGGGTTACACTCTGTCACAGACAGACGTATGTAGTTACATGCAGCAAGACCACCAAGTCCGTCACACATCTCCATGACAGTATCAAAAGTTTGCTTCCAACTCTCAATTTTTTGTTGTAGTGCGAATAGAAAGCTCAGACACTGCAATGTTTAATGTCGCTAATTCCTTCCCAACGAGAATGGGCCCATGAATCAAGCATCTGAGCTGGCTGAGGAGACGCCAGGGAAAAGAGTGCCGAGTAGACTCACTGTGATGACGATGTCGAGTTGCTCCAGGTAGCGGCGCTCCGACGCAAAGATCTCCGTCACGATCTTCTCCCTCTTGCGCTCCATCTTGTCTCCGCGGGCGAAACGCTCCTGCAGGAATCGCTCCAAGTCTTGCTTGATCGCCTCCTTGCTCCCGCGCCAACTGAGCGACTTCCTCACTTTAAGAAAATACAGAAAAGAAAGCAAAAGTGGTGTTTAAAACTCTTACAAATAAGCAAAATATATCAGATTTCATGCACACATCCCCCGATGGGTTTGCAATGGTTCGAAGAAAATTTGATTACAGGAATGGTACAGGCAAGATATAATTCATTTCAAAAGTTTATTCTTCTGATTCTTCAGCAAAAAGCCTATTATAAATTACTGGAGATTGACAGTACAAGAGAAAGTGGTGCTTTTACAGTCCACTATATAGGACACCATATCATGGGTTATACCAGTACTGACGTAAAAAAAAAAGGCTATTCCATCATTTTGCTCAATACCCGCCAGGGTGATCCATGAATTAGAATAATTTGGATCGAAGATCAGTTAGAGGGATGGTACAGTATTGGTGGAAATGAGAATCATGGGTTTTTAACTTTCTGCAAGATACCAAGAAAACACTTATGAAGTAGTACAGAGCATACCATTTTAAGAGGAATTTAAAGTTTATTTGATGAAAATCGGGTTGGGAATAACTGAAACATCAAAAAACAAAGTAAAACATTTGAATCGCTCTGTTTTGGATATCTCATCCACTTCAAAACCAATTTTCATCAAACAAACGTCGAATTCCTCATGGAATTACATGCTCTTTCATATTTGATAAGAGGTTTCTCATTATCTCACAAAAAAATGTTAGAAACCCGAAATTAGGTCTTAACCAAAACTATACGGTCCCTTTAATATGCATACTTCACTCAAAATAACTTGGCATTTTTAAAATCTTTTCTAATTGCTTGCAGGTTTTTAAAAGTTGACCAGTCCCATTTCATCTTTCTCGAAATAAAAGATGTACAGTAGAATTCAAAGTTGCCAATTCAGTGAGGATATAATGATTAACTCCCACAGCAGAAATACCTCTAACGGGATTTGATATGGGTTGTTAAAAAAATACACTGTACGACAAACGGGTAGGGTACCATGGTATACACTCTAGATGGGTCACACTTCTCAATTACAGGCCCAATTTGGTTCTACAATCTTTTTCGAGGTCAAGGAAGATTAAGTATGAATCTTTTCTTTCTTTCTGTTTTTTCAATTGTATTTTTGGCCGACATTGCAGCCCAACCGAGAGAGCTTCGTGATCTACTCATTGGTTGAGAAGCCGGGGTCTAGATAATCATGGAAAACCTTACCCTTCTTTTTCCTGGCCGCGACTGAATTCTTTCTCTTGGTCCCCGGTGATGACATTGATATTGTAGATTGACCTGGAAAAAAAAAATATGAAAGTGTGTTTCAGTTTTGAGTAGTAATAGAGTATCGGGATCTACTCCAATTTATCACACTTTTGTACATGACAAAATGACATAATTCTGAGGTTAGTCACAATGCACGTTATATGAATGATTTTAAAGGACAAGTTCACCTTCATAAACATAAGGATTGAGAGAATGTAGCAATATTAGTAGAACACATCATTGAAAATTTGAGGAAAATCAGACAATCCGTTCAAAAGTTATGCATTTTTGAAGTTTTTGTGCAGTACCCGCTGGATGAGAAGACTACTGCAGTGTATGAATAACTTAGATGTCACATGCGTACAACAATATAAGGAAAATATAAAGAGAATTTCACAAAATTCCATCTTTTGAAAAAAGTACACATTCCCCTGACTCGTTACCGATAAATGTTATGGGTAATATTATTCCCCCTGCCTTTAGAAAGAGGCAAGTCAATTGCTCTTTTATTATGCGAAAAAAGTGAAAATATGTTGAATTTTCTTTTATATTTTCTTTATACTGTTGTACGCATATGACTCACAAGCTGTAGTAGTCTCCTCATCCAGCGGTTCCAACACAAAAATTTAAAAAAATCATAACTTTTGCATCGATTGTCCAATTTTCCTCAAACTTTCACTGATGTGTTCTACTAATATTGTTGCATTTTCTCAATCCTTGTGTTTATGAAGGTGAACTTGTCCTTTAAGCATGATGCCGTCAGCCAGCAGCCATTGTTATTGATTAAAACAAAATTTCAGTACAGAGCACATGATATTGAATAGAATGCAAGGTTGTTGAGATTTTGTTTATATATAATATATCCTCTTTGAGGAAACCATGAGCAACATGAGTTTAATATCACTAGACCACTAATGTTTGGCAGACCATCTTTACAATGCAGCTCACTAGGAAGAAAGTTTAAACCAGTCTATGGCACTAGAGAACAGAATTCAGTTGAAGAGACACCACAAGCATACAATTATGTAACATTTGACCCAAAAAAAAATAATAATAAAAATAAAATAAAAATCTGCCTAGAAAGTATAGTGTCTGTCCGGAGGAGTCTTCCATTTTCTATTTTTTATCAGCTTTCCTCCGTAGACAATGAATGAAATGCAACATTTGACTGAAAGATCGGTCTGTATCTGGTCGTCAGGGATTGTTCCGCGGAGACTGCGTCTGGCTTCACAGATCTCCTCCCCGAGGCCGGAGGAGAGCGATAACGTCAAAAAAATAAAAGACTCCTCTGGACTGGACAGACGGATCTTTCTGTCTACCCCCATACATCATACATGTCCCAACGCAACGTCAGATAAGAAGCCCAACGTGCAGAGACGGATACCATCGGTCTAAGTTGTGTTTAAGTAATAGTACTATTCCATTATTAATGAAAGTCAAGTCGTAGAAAGATTAAGTTAGCGTTGTTGTACCCTATCCCAACTCTTTCTGTAACGTCAGTTAACAGTTGATTAAACTTAACGTTATTTTTTTTAAATAAAAGGGAAAAAATATTCGGTACAAATGTGAGATGGTTAGCATGGTTATTAGTCCGAAGCCCCTGTCCTGTCACAACATTAATTCAAAGCACACTCACTCAATGAACCAATATCAGCACACATGTGTTAGTTCACTTTAATAGTATTGGCATGGAAAGTGAGTGACGTTATCCCAAATCATACCAAAGTCTGCAAAGAGGTTTAAGAGAATCTATGGAGTATGGTAATCACTAATGTTAGTTATAGGGCCTAACGTCATTGACCAACAAGTATGTCTAAGGCGATAAACTTCTGACTCTAGTTCTCATTTAATGACATTAGCTGGGTCAGTTGTTCGCTTCTTAGACAGACATAATTGATCACGCTATTGCGTATGCGCTCCATACAATCACTAGGCCTATATCGGTACACTTGCGTTTATTGACAAGAGTACATGTACTATCTACTAATAAGTTGTTCGCGAGCGCTACATTTAACTTCGTAATATTGTGAATGAGCATTTGGCTTGCCGTAGACGTTTGTGTGGTCATTTTTCAAAGGGGAACCTTCTTCGTTGGATCAGAGCTTTCCTTCAAGATCGTAAACAACAGGTTGTGCTTGAAGGAACCAACTCATACCCAGCTACTGTCATCTCTGGTGTGCCCCAGGGGACAGTACTTGGCCCACTCCTCTTCTTGACCTACATAAACGATCTACCAAGTTTTGTCCAGTCTGAATTTCGAATGTTTGCAGATGATTGTCTCCTTTACCGACACATTAGCTCACAGACGGATGCAGACAGACTCCAAGAAGACCTTACCAACATCCAAGGGTGGGAAACCAAGTGGCAGATGTCCCTCAATCCATCCAAGTGTGAAGTCCTGAGAGTGACCAACAAGGTGAAAAATGTCATCCATTCTTCTTATTCTCTTCATGGAGTCAAGCTTCCAGTTGTGGACAATGCTAAGTACCTTGGAGTACATATTAACTCAAAGCTAAGCTGGAAGACACATAGAACTTTCTATAGACAACACATGTAAAAAGGCCAACAGCACACGAGGATTCCTCCAGAGAAACCTACATGGCTGCCCCAAGAAAATAAAAGAACAAGCCTATGTGACATATGTCCGCCCTATCCTTGAATATGCATCAACAGCCTGGGATCCTCACTGCCAAGACCAAATCAGGAAGCTTGAAATGGTTCAAAGGCATGCCGCTAGGTTTACTCTGGGAGACTTTCACCCTCGACACAGTGTCAGTGAAATGCTACACTCCTTGAAATGGCAATCTCTTGCAGAAAGAAGGGCCCAGCTGAAAGTCATCATGCTGTTCCGCATCTTACATCAACTGATTGCTATTCCACCTGAACCACCCTACATCTACCCGGTAACACGATCATCTGGACGAAGACCTACTCAATATCGACAACAATTCTGCAGGACCTCTGGCTTTCAAAACTCCTTCTTCCCAAGTGTCATACTCTTCTGGAACCAGCTCCCGACCAGTGTGACAGCTGCTTCTTCCCTCGAACAGTTTAGGAGGCAGCTGGTCGGGGTGACACTGCGTCAAATCTAGTTGGAAGAGGAGCTAATTTTACTTGCACAAAGAGCACTTTTTACTTTTTATAGTGTATATTACATCAATTGTAACAACAAAGAAAAGCATCAAACAATGCAGCGTGGCACACTAGTTTCAGCACTGCACAAAGTACGAAAATACTCTTTCCAGAGGTCAGTACTTCACCCGGAAGAAGAAGAAGAAGAAGGCGGCGATGAATTGGAGAGCGCTGCAAAGAAGTGGAGAAAACAACCAGAAAACAGGAGGAAAGAGTGGAAGAGGCGAGTCAAAATGTTTACTGATTAATCCTGTATATACTGTATTTTTTCCAGATAGGTTGGAAAACCAAGCTGGAAAAAATAATAATAACACTAACAGTTAACGTTTAGGCCTAACCATTTTTACGCGGGGCGAACTGGGTCAAAGTTCAGAAGCGTGTTCGCGTGTTCCCTCATGAGGCGTGGGGGCGGTCCTCATGAGGTGGGGCAGTCCTTGTACGCGGGAGCGGTCCTCATGAGCGGGTTTCCCGGACTGACTTGTCGGTCAACTAACGTTGCACGGCCTTGCTGAAAAGCAGCTTCAAAGCTGATAGCAGGCTTTTTACCGTGTTGAAATAAATAAATCAAATCGAATCAAAACGTCACAGCTACTATTGACTAGCCACTGCACTACTTATCTACATGTCCTACGCGCACACTGAATGTCTTGATCAACACGTTGTCGTTGATCACACGTCTTGCGTGTGGATGTGAGTCAGCACAGATCATGGCACTGCACTCGTTGTTAGCGAATTCACCCTTCCCATCGTCACATCAAAAACTCACAAACAGCAAACATTTACACGCACATACCTCCGATTTTCACGAAATCGTCAAATGACAGGTGATTATATATGGCTACACTTTTAATACGGCTGTTAGAGTGTTACCAAAGAATGTTGCGCGTCTTCTCTCGCTCAGAAGTCGTGACACTCCGATGTCCCCGACATTTTCTTGTTTTGAATCTACCGGCGTGACGTCATCACGTGCTTCGAGGACGTGTTTTGATTGGGTGATAAATCTCAAGGCATTTATCGGTGTACTAGTACCTGTACACGAGTAAGTGAGTGAGTGAGTGAATAAATGAAAGAAAGAAAGAAAGAAAGAATGAATGAATGAATGAATGAATGAATGAATGAATGAATGAATGAATGAATGAATGAATGAATGAATGAATGAATGAATGAATGAATGAATGAATGAATGAATGAATGAATGAATGAATGAATGAATGAATGAATGAATGAATGAATGAATGAAAGAATGAAAGAATGAATGAATGAATGAATGAAGTACAATATGGGGGAAATTCAGTTACCAGGGGGATAAATTAAAACGAACATTCTCCCCAGTCTACATGTCTGATTTTGCAGTAATAATCCAACGTGCTTTATTGCAAATTTTGTTTTACGATTTTTCTATGTTAAATGTTGGTCTTGGTTCACTCCAACAAAATTAATGATGGAGAAGTCTCTTAATTCTTTGATAACTAGAATTTCTTCCCCATTATTCCCTATGAAAAAAAAAATGATAAAGTGTTCATATTGCATTTTATCATTGATTACATTTCAGAATAGACAAAATGAAATGGCCAACTGTATTTGTAAAAAAAAAAAATAAAATGAATAAGAAGCAGATGGAAAACAGCACAAAAGTACATTGTACCAGAGAGATAGGCCTATAACAACTGGTAAGCAATACAAGTTGCAGCTGTAAATGTAGAGATGTAACGTGACTAACAGACAAAGGAAACATTTTGTCGACTAATATTTCTTTGTTTTGTTTATTTTTTTTTCTGGTGAGTTAGGTTTGCTTGCAATAACCATTCACTGTCAACCAACTTCACCACCCCCCCCCCTTTCTCTTCCCCCTTCTCTCTCTCTCTCTCTCTCTCTCTCTCTCTCTCTCTCTCTATATATATATATATATTTATATATGATATATTTATGTATATTTATGTATACATATGTATGTATATGTATGTATGTACTTAGTATTCATGTTTTGTTTGTATATATATATATATATATATATATATATATATATATATATATTATATATATATACACACATATATATAATATATCTTTATATATAACATGTATATATATTATATATATATATACATGTATATATAAATACATGCACATGTAGGTCATATTTATACATGTGTATACATAATTATACACATCTATAAAATGAGTTTAAATTCAAACACTAATATATCCATTTGTATCAGCTGGAGATATTTGGGGTTGAAAGTGATATTGAAATGCAAGGTAGATAATTAAAACATATGTGATAGTTTAAATTACATCAAATACATTAAATATTTCTAGTAATGTAACACATGCAGTATAATTAAAAAGATTCAATTGACTGTGTGTGTGTGTGCGTGTGTGTGTGTGTGTGTGTGTGTGTGTGTGTGTACAGTCAACTGAATGGGCCTATTTGAATTTTCTATAAAAAGCATGTTTAGAGAAGTTTGTCACATTCTACATGTTTTGAGCTTACAGCACATGAGTCCCAATTTCTCAATGTTAGATTTTTTTGTAAAGACAGCAAAGATGTGTTTTTTCTTTGCTAGTTTTTTGTTTGTGTTTGTTTGTTTGCTTGTTTGATAATTTGTCTGTTTGTTTTTGCCAAAGTCTTTCCTTTCACCTTCAACCAGGAATCACAGCATTATGGGAAGGACTGATTCATCCCAGAAGGAATTCACTCAAACACTTTTTTTTTTCATACTCTGTCAGATTTATTACTTTTTTCCATTTTTATTCATTTATTCATCTTTTTTTTTTGTTTGTGGAAATGTCCAGACAAGAATACACATTTGGCCTTACACAGCACTGACATACTCTGTTCTACAGTAAATGCCTACAGACGCCTACAGTACCAATGGTTAGGTCACCAGTATGAAATTTTAAAAGAAATACAAATATCATTCGCCTAAACACAGCAGGAACACTGTACAATTCTCGGATGGTTGTGGTTGGGTTAGGGGTGGTTCCCCCCCCCCCCCTTTCCTTTTCCATTCCATTTCTCACATTGGGAGGGCAACATTCAGCGTTACAAGCTACCTTACTAATGTGACATGATGGTCAGTGTTGATCAAATATATCTACAATCAGTTGTTCATGTACTGGATGAATTTGGCAATTTTAAGTGACAAGATCTAGGTAATAATAATGTTGACAAGTGTTGTAACACTCAACGAGGAGACACAACTCCTATTCACTGGATAGGAGAGACAGTCGTCACGGCAACAGAATGGGCACCTGTTACCTTGACAACTGATGAGTCATAAATTTGTCCCTTCTTTTGTTGTTCATTTAAACTTTACATATTTTTATAGTCTGCAATTTTCTTTTTAATTTGCCATAAAATGGGAAGGCGGTGACAACAATAAATTAGCATGCACCCTTGTGACTAATAAAAAAAAAAAATCTAATCAGTCAAGAGTCCAATGACAGAAAAAAAAATATTATCAGAAGAACCATGATTTATTGACCAAAATTATTTATAAAAACACATATACCTCTAAGGAGATACTACACTTCAATGATGTTCTCATAACTTACTTCAACAAAACTATCTGTAATGAAATCGCAACCAGGGGGCCAACAGTGATAGGCCAATTCACTAATATAGGCATATTTAAGTATAAATTCAGAACGAAGGTTGTTCCAGCCAACCAGAAGGAGGGCCTCAGGGTTTGCCTGACATAGCAATTACCACTCCATTCATACCACACTGCCAGTATGGAAATTTATTTACTGGGGACAGATGAATTTAGCAGTTTCTTGCTGTCCTGAGGGGATAAAAGTAGAGAAAATTCTATAAATTTTAACACATTAAAAAAAGAAGGAGTGGTGGTGATTCAAAACTTCAGGGTTTTGCCATACTAATTTATGAACCTTGCAAGAGGGAACAATTAAGGCTTACCTTAAAAATCTAAGCAGCCACAAGACAAAATATATTGCAAAAAACATAGGAAAATGAATATAAACATATACATGTATAACCTACTTTAAATGCCCTTGGGAGTTTAACTTGCAAAATGCTGACATTGTGAAAACAAACAAAAAAGTAACAAAAAAACAACAATTACAGATTAAACTTGAAATCTTAATTTCCAATTGAGGGCAACAAATTTCTTCACTCCTAATTCAAAACTGTCTGTTGTGGAATTACCATCATGATGTTCCACATTAAGGATATTAGCACCATTTCCTGACAACAAAATTCAGGAGTAGAAATAACATTGTTCATGGCAAAGATAATATTTCTTGCAATTGGCATCACAATAGGAATCTTGTGATATTTCACGCATTCAAGTCTGTCACTTGAAGCTCCCTTTGAGGATCAACATATTAATCAGAATAAACCATTTCAGCTCATGAAATAGTCTGTTATAGCCAAATCACAAACTGCACAATTCAATGCCTTTTGCAACAAAGTCAGCACTTGGAGTTATTCCAATTGTAATTCAACTCTTTCAGAAACTATCACAAACTCTGTCGATTTGTTTCTTTGATTCATGCTAACCATTGTTGTTTTGTTGTTGATTTTTCCTCTTTTTTGAAGGGGGAACTGTACCAATGTCCATTCACTGCCCCAAGTGAAAAGCTGCGGCATGCAATTTTGAGGAGTTGTTGCATCTACAAAGAATTTTAGAAATCAGTGTCAAGACCATATATTACGTAATACATGGTCACTTATTTCGACAAGAATTTCACTTACTATTATGCATGCCCTAACAGTGCTGAAAATATGTCCACTAAACAGACACAATTGGAACTCATGAATATAGCTCTTCATCACATTCTCACATATTTTTCGAATTTCCGCAACTGTGATTTTTTTCTTTTTAGGTCATTTAGAGAAAATTGTTTATTCTGTTATTTTGCCATCTAATAATGCTGCAGTTGTTTCTAGGTTGTGTGACACATGGCTCCATTGGGTTAGTTGCACAAGAGAAGTATTTACTACGAAGCACAATATCTAGTCGTTACGCACATTACACTATTAACAGAAACTTTTGAGTCGTCTTGGTGGGAAAAACAAAATGCCTCGATTGATAGCATTCCAGTGGGAATATGCAATATTCCGCAAACACCCGGCAAACATATGAATATTTAAACTTATGAATATTCAGTAAAGATCAACTGTACAAGAAAAATTATCAGACTAAGAATATTCAGAAGTATTTGTAATATTCACACTTAGTATCTCTTAGATATCACTCCTTTTTATTGTGTGTAGTTCTTTTTCTTTTCATTGTAGAGCTGCATGTAACCCGTAAAATTTCACTGAACACCTTTGAGAACAGCTGAAAAAAAAACAAGAATTATTTACAAAAGAAAAAAAAAAGATAATGGCACACTCGGAGAAGAATAAAACATATTTCAATATAAGATACACTGATATGACCATACATTTTTTTTTTTACATACTTTAGTCCATCACCTCAATAACATTAAAACACAGACTCGTTCAGCAGATTCCAGAGCAGCAATGATGCAAGTAAATCACACTCCACATCATTAGATAAGTACTTATGCAAATAGCAATGAATATGCATGACTCATGCATACTTCATCATATTCATGTACATCTTTCATCTTTTTTTTTCGATGTGTCACCTCCTATGTCTGTCACACTGACCTGTATCCAATCCAGAATAGTTGGGTTACGGAGTAAGCCCCGAACTCGATATATTTCGGGGCAAACTTTTTACGAGCAATTGTTGGTCCCATCAGAAAAAAAAAACACAAGACAAAATGATATTTTCAAAAACATATGATGACAACAAACAAATTGTTCATTTCATTGTTGTTGTTTTTTTCTTCTAAATTTCTGTCTGACTCTAAGTCACAAAATATTTGGCATGAAAACAGTTTTGTGAATTCCCTGACTCTGCATAAAACATATCCACCAGGCGGTCTTGAAGACAACTTATGCTACTAAGTAAACATCCCTGTAGATATATTACACCACATTTCCCTTTTAATTCTTACTACACTGATTATCAACTCTGCCAACATTTATTGTAAGACATCCCTCCTTTACCTGCGCATGATCCAAACATTCTACTCTTTCAAGATTGTTTACTTTTCTGTTTTTCTTTACTCACTTCCATGTGGCTTGATATTATCCAACTGAAATCTGCTAATGCATGGATGATCATGAATGGGTAAAAAGGGTGATTGAATATGCAAAAGAAGAAGAACTCTTTTTTTTTTTTTTTGGGGGGGGGGGGAGCGGGGAGAATGTGAAGCAAAGGTTGTTGAGCTCCTACAGTTCATCTGATTGTACATAAACTTATCCACTGAGATCTCGCCTGAAAGTTAGGTTTGTTACGACAACTATGCCAATCATATTGCGGCATGTGGCACAGTACAACATATTTGGGACACAAGCCTTGTTAATAGCACCACAGGTGAGCTCCGAATAAACAGCTTTGCTGTCGTAGTTTATCGACTGAGACAGAGAGTGGTTACGTACCTCACCCTGTTTAGTTTGTAGAGGGTTATTATTCGACACGAGCATAGAGTGTAGCATACCATACAGAAGGGTTGTGTGGCTCCTATCATGGTGGTTGCAACTGTCGAGAGCAGCAACTGTAATTAAAGAACTGGTCCTTGGTACAACAAAATGCATTCATTTTGATAGTATTGAGGTTTGATATCAGCATTCAGAATGTGAGCGCATCCCAATGTGATTGGTGATACAGAAGATCTTTTTTAAAATGGCTACGATTTCCAAGGATGCTCTTGGCAAGGAACAGGAATTTCTCTTGAGTGTTTTTCAGAACTTTTTGACCAGTTTTCCTTCAAGCCGTTGGAGCCGTTTCTGTCGAACTATAAAGTTTGTCACAACAATTACTGGCCAACAATTATTTTATGGGCTCTTTCTTGCCCAGAGCAGTCTCATATTGGCACAATGTCAGATGAACAAGTGTGTGGCTTAAACCTTGTTGGTATGGATTCGCATGTTAACTCACTGAAAATGAGTCCCGAATATACTTGGGACGGTGTTTATGGAAAAAGCGTGTTGTAGCAAAATCAGTCCGTCCTCAACGGGTTTATGATAAACTTTGACGGTAATTAAAAAAATCAAAAAAAAAATCAGAGAATGCACAAAGAGAATTTCTCAGCAAATGTCGCAACAATATCTCTCCTCCCCCCATGACAAAAAAAAAGTCCTTTGGATATTATTTTGGCCAACTTGTTCACAAAGATGGGACTTGGTTCTCTTTCACTATAAATGTTGATGCTGGTGACTGGTTTTCATCTTGATCCTAATAGTGAGAGGCTCAGTAAAGTTTGTTTGTTTTTTTTTTACACTCAATTTGAACTCACATCCAAATCATCTCATATTGTGAATCATTTCGGTAGAAGCAAAATCTATGATTATCTTGCCATTTGAAAAGAAAATATATGCCTTGTTATGAGGTGATTCATGAGGATAAATAATGTTGATTATTTCAAAGGTCAGAAGGGAATACAGGCTCCCTATGTGTTATAGATACTTCACCGATATTAGATAAAATGAAGTAGTATGCCCAACGTACCGTCTTAAAACAGTTCTCACTGTTCAATACATATCTTTCTTGGAGGGCAGTATTCCCAACTCATACTGTATACGCTATATATTTCGTGGGGGTTTTATTTTCGCGAATTTCGCGAGTCGGGAGCTATTCGCGAATTTAACAACACGCGAAAATATTACCTTCCAAAATGAATCCCTTGCCTTGATGATACGAAAATTTCAGTACTAGTAGTATACCATGCCATGACTTACCGAACAGACCATACTGGCTAAGCTTGTTTACGTACATATAGCACGTCCACGTCTACTTACAAATACTGTATAGAGAGCCAATCCATTATCGCAAGGGGACCACTCGTCAGAAATCTAGCGCGATGGACTTAACCACTTCAAAAATGTTGAATTCTAACTTACTAGTTAGCAGAGTTTGGTAAGTTTTTTTTCATGCAGTGTATAACTATCTAGTATCATTCTTATTTGCTCGTAAGTTGCAAATTCACACTTTCTTTGCCACTTCATATTTTCTCTGGTCCCCCAATCGCGAATTTAACCACTCGCGAAAATGTGTGACAGCAGCAATTCGCGAAAATTTATGTACGCGAAAATTATAGCGTATACAGTACTTGGAATATTCCAAATCTTTCCTGAATGGTGATTGATCAGAATGGTAATCTATGAGTGTCTACATCATGCAGTATAACAATTATGCATCAAAAGGGGGAAAAGAAACTAAATAAGCAAGCAAGATGCCATAGGATTTGAGGTAGCCACTAGGCTTTCAGAATAGGAAACCGGCTGTTATATCCTTCCAGTACAAACCTATGAAAACAATTTTTCTCACCATTACGTGGTGTCATGGCTAATATTAAATGTGTCTTTCAATCTTGTATTAAACGTTTTCACAACTGCTTTGGTCAAGTTCATATTTGTCGTAGATCAGGAAGAACAGAAGTTTATAAAAAAACAAACACTTCATTTGGCAGTCTCTACATTTAATAGAGATTCACTTCGACATGATATGACGACAATTTAAAAAAGAAACTGAAACGAACCAATCTGTGATACAGGCAAAAACTGTGTATCTTACCACAGACAGAGATAACAATATAAACACATTGAAAAATACAAAAACAACATTCCTGGTGGAGACATCCAGCTCATGAACTCACAGAGAATTTATTCGTGTCGAGCAGTCTACGACCTCATAATTATCATTTGATGCATTGACTAGATGTACAAAAATTAAACTTTACAAATAATTCTAAAACAAATTCATTATGCAATTTGGCACATGATATAATTATATATATATTTATATATATGTGTATAAAAAAGGTAAATTAGACATGTTCTCATCCAACAGAGCGCTCAATATGATACGTGTCTTGTCTGCGTACACACTAACTAAAGCAACAGAGTTCATAACTAAAACAGACAGAAATCATTCAATCAAATCTGCGCATAGCGAAGCTTTCAAGCCGAATGATCGTTCTTCTTGTCAGATTTTCATTTTTCTTCCACCATACAATTCTCTCTGCCCCCACCTTGAAAGTTCGCCAGCATCTCTAAAGAGGCAGATGGCGTGTTTGGGAGGATAAACCACGAGGATTACATTTCTCTTTGCAAGCTTTTATTGTCTCCATCTTCTCAATTTTTCTTCATTTTCTCTCATTTTTGACATACGTAATGAGGTAGAGGGCAAACATAATTTGTCAAATCATCGACGCTAATATACGTTCCGCAAGCTACATCGCACTCCCTTTCCCTTGCCACCATGTTTTGCGAGAAATTATCAAATGTAAACAATGAATTGGCAACATTAGAAAGAGTTGTTCCCGTCTACACACCGACAACCGGTTGAGTTCGTACTATACAGACTTTACTTCTTCTTTTTTTTTAAATGTTTCGTTTTTGGTTTTCCGATACCATCACACCATAGATTATATACTTGCTACAACTAGGCAACCACACGCACGCACACAACACGTCGGCACTGGTCAGGCACTGCGTGCATTCGCTGCGCAGCAACCTTGCGGCTCGCCACGGGGGTAGTACAGCAAAACCCGCTGCCCACTTCTGCATCTCTCTGGGTTTAAACCTGGCATGACTTGCTCTAAACTTCCAGAGACTCAGTATGAGTCGAGAATGAAAAACAATGTGAAATGGTCTAGTTTAGAAATATTCTTGTTCTGTTTTCTTAAGCAACCAATGTGAGATTGAATTCATCCTTGCATACACCCAGGTGTACGGGACCATATGCCACAGAGTTATCTCTCAGGAGCTGCTTGGGGTAGCTTAATTTGATATCGAACAGGGTGCGAGCTGACTGCGCACATCACAACCTCCTCTCAACACACACTGACGAGTGCAGACATGCTGTGCGGTTCACATTTCATATCGGCAAGTTCCTAAGACGACCGCCTAACCACCGTACACTTCCATGACGACACGGGCATGACAGAATAAAAGGAAGAGTTTCTACGCCACGAATTCCACAGAATATGCGAGGGTTTTTCGACAATCGATCGCTCGGACACACAAGGGGGAAAAAACTGGGCTACAGGTCGCTACACACACACACACATTGATTACGTTGTTTGAATAAAGATCTAGTGACCACATTTCCACGTGATTTACGACAACACCATTACTGCTTAATATGTACCTCGGCTGAATTTACACAGATCAACCACGATTACACTACACCTTACTTAGCAACAGTTGTCCCTCACTAGCACAGCCCCTTGAGGGACGTTGGGTCTTGCGCCAACAACTGCGTGGTGGGAACATATCTACACTCCAAACCCCCATAAAGACAATAGCAGAAGCCCTCTACACACATAACTGGCCTTTCCGCATCGACTACGAGTGTACAAGCCTGCTTTCTTATCACCAAGATTTCCCTTTAAGCTTTCCCTCCTATAAGCAGTGGTGGATCCGGGGGGGGGGGGGGGGGGGGGGGGGGGGGGGGGGGTGCTCTGGCCGTGCGCCCCCTACTAGAAATGTCGCTACAGCGACTGCGTCAAACCATTTCCTATTTCATCAAAAAACTGAGGAAGTAGTTTTCTTTTTGATCTTCTGCCATTACCGTTACCATGGCAACGTACTTTCGGGTAATGCGTTTTGCACAACAAGGCACACGTCTGTAAAGTTTCATGGGGGCAAAAACTGAGGAAGTAGTTTGCTGCTCATAATATGTGAGCTGTTACCATGGCAACATACTTTTTGTCACTGTCAAGAAATTGTCATGTGACCTATATCCTAAGACAAACATTCAATATGCATGAGAATTGGAAGAACACTCAGTTTTGCCATGAAGCATTTTGCCCCTATATTTTACCAATAACATGCCGTTACCTGGCATCACTGCGGAAATATGTGTCTTGCACATCATATTCAGTGATCTGTAAGATCACTGTGGGACGCGACGCAAGATTTGTACTATGCCGCATGGCAACGTACTTTTGTACTGTCAAAAAATACGTCTTGCACATCTACAAGGCACACATCTGTGGGGGAATCGGTTGAAAACTGACGCGACGCAAGATTTGTACCCATTTTTGGGACCATGGCAACGTACTTTTGACTGTCAAAAAATACGTCTTGCACATCTACAACCCAAGGCACACATCTGTGCCACGGTCTCTTTGCAACGGACCGACCGCCCGACCGACCGCCCGACCGCCCGATCAACCGGTGAGTTGATATATACCCCCTTCAAACTTCGTTTGGCGGGGGTATAATAAAAAGAAAAAATGGGGGGCTGCAAGTGCCCTTCTTTACCACACCTCCACTCTGTATAAGTACACAACTATGGCAGAAAGTCCTCACGTCTCTGGGTCAAAGTTGATATGTTCCCCCACGCCTCCACTCGCCAACGACAAAACTGCCGCGAAGTTTCACACCATCTTCTCCTGTTTCAAAGTCTATCTGTAAAACTTTCAGAGAGCGATGCCACCTTATGCTGTGTTTTAACAAGTCTTCCATGACACAGCGAAGTCGCATGCATCTCGCAAAACTGACACTTACTCTTACTAAATATCAATGTGAGACATAAACCAATCAATTCATTCCGACACGGCACTGCCTTCCCTTCGATGCTTTCCCACTCTTTTTTCACTCCCACTTTGAGACATGGTTTTCACCAGACAGAGTTTCACAGCAAACATAGCACCGGTACACGTAATCAGTCAACGAGGCATACCTATTAAACCAAACAGAGTGAGCTTCATCGACTTGCGACGAGTTTCTAGAACGATTTGTGACAAAACATGATTTTCCTAACAAATGGCACCTAGCTTCCAACAGCTGCCACTGATATCTCTTTCAAATTCCACTTCAGCTGTCTCCCAAGTTTACTGTCCCACAAAGCAAACAACAACAACGTTAGGATATTTGCATTTTTTATGTCCAGAGGGGAAAAAATGAGTCGAAAACTAAACAAATAAACAAACAAAAATTAAACTGAATACCATCAAGTGAATACAAAACCAAAACCTTAAATACTGCAAGCTTTTGCCGGCAAGAAGAGGGGAGGGGGGCAAAAATTAACACAACACCGGAAATGAAGCGATGGGGCGGTACACTGCAATGAACCAAGACACATAGAAAAGTATTCGGTGTGATCAATCACGTCATGAGACTGTTCTACATAAAAAAGGTTAATAGTAGTAGTATTTACAAAGAAGTCACAAAAACTTATAAGAATTCAATTCAAGGTGACTGAAATAGCATAAAAAGTTGAAATCTCTCTTTCCTACGAGGAAAGGAGAAGTTTTTTTCCCTTTTTTCGGTCGTCTTGTACGAGAGCACCTGACTAGTGGCATGCCAAAACATATTGAGTCTCACATCACGAATAACACACGAGTCTAATACATCATTCACAAGCTTTCGTTACATATTCATGAGTCTCATACATATTCATCGACACTATTACACACTATAATCCACAGAGCAAGCCTATGATAGATATATATGTCATGTATAGTTCTAATAATATCATGCCTTCTTCGTATCATTTTTATCGTCCACCGTAGTGTCTATACCTAGTGCAATCGCAAATACGAATTCTACTATCCGGCCGAGAGAAATCTACAGCTCCACGACCACGTCAAATCACGAGATATTGATACATGTATACATACATATATATACTGTATAATATATATATATATGTATATATCTTGCCAACAAGAAGTCACAATCTTCACATACTCACAACATACAATCTAGGCTTTTCTAATGATTAAAGCCATTAATTGAGGTAAGGTATCTTTAATCTTTTTTTTCCCCTCTCTTCACCACTTATCCTCGATGACCATTGCTTATTCTTACACCGACTTATGCCACTTAAACGACACAGTTGCGAGACGAAGAACATTCTTGCACGTCTTTATAATCTTAATTTTTTTTCCACTGTTTTTTTTTTCTTAATTTTTTTATACAAACTCAACCCAACAGAAAAAAGAAATTGAGTGATCGCACCCAAAATATGTACATACATACACTTACATAAGAATGAGGAAGTCCTGATTCAATATAATTACGAACTATTGCGTAGTCATGGCAACAGCGAAGATGCACGGCAGGTAGCTGCTGTGCTTTCCCGCTGAATGCAATTCTACAAATGTTGCCGACGGTCACTTGCTGAATTTGTGGTCGCAGACAACCTAGTGTGTGTCCGAAATGCTAACAACAAAATACGTATTGCAGAATTGCTTCGAGTATGCGTCAGGAAAAAAATCAAATCGTCATACGGACTACACTTCTCCCACGCACGGAGAGACTCCCGTACATCTGGCATGCAGGAACACAATACGTCACAGATAAATATTTCAAAAAATAGCTGCATCAAATAAATACTTCTGTTTCGTTTATCAATGTCATTTCCACGTCATAAATAAGTTTTCTGTGAACGCAGTCAATGCGTTCTCGTCAAGCGTTGGTTTTACAAAGCGAAATACACGTACACACAAAAAAAGGTGGGTCGCAAACACACATGGCATTTTAAATAGATGAGAGCCACATAATAGCAAAGCACTCTGAGCAGTCGTCGAAAAAGAGTTGAATTCGTTCCTCTAGCGAATCTTTGTGCATTGTTAGGGCATACATGGCACAGTCTACTGCAGAGCAACATACGACTAAAAGCAGGACGTGCCAGTAATTTTCGTTTCTGCTCCTCCTGGGCAAGCAGTGGTCGTAACGCTGCTCAGTGCGTCAAGTGCTTGCTGAACTAAACGAAGGCAAGCAATAAACCGACCAATGAAATTGACACGGAGATCCTGACACTTAATCACTACCTGCACTCCATCCAACCACATTCTTCTTTATCCATGAGTAACCGCAGTTTTGTTCCTGTTTCTGGGGTGTTTTTTTTGACAACCCACTTTCAGCATGGCTACTGATACCAATCTTTCCTTTTTCTCAGGTATGGTGGAACTTAAAATCTTGTCTGAGGTCGTCAACTTTGACCCTCACTATGAGGAGGTCACCGAGACTTTCTAAGCAGCATGATGTGTCAGTCAAGATCTATGTGACTTTTTCATTGATCAGTTGAATAGAACTGGCAGGAGCTCACGTTAGTCAAAATCAAGCTTACACATTTTTGTTACAAAATAAGAACCCACGAAAATCAAAAGGAGGTAAAAAAAATTGTGATCGCGCGACGACTTCGGAGCTGCGGCTATCGCTCCGACAGGCTCCCGCTGTCCTGCTCGAAGGAGGCGTCGACCATCGTCGGGGGCCGGATGCCGGCCAGGGTGTAGCCGCCGGATGCGTCCAGGAGGGGAAACGTGGGCGTGTTGAGCGTGGTGGCGATCGACGGCGCCCGGATCATGTGCTCGCCGTCGCGGGTGTAGTAGACGTGCCGCACCTCTTGGCGTTTGGCGCGCATCAGCGCTTTGTACTCGCCGATCTTCAGCTTCTTCCCGTCGATGATGCACGTGCGCTTCGGCCGTGGCTTGTACTTGTAGTCGGGATATTTCTCCAAGTGGGCCTTGCTGAGGCGAGCCTGCTCCTCGTAGTATGGCTGCTTCTCTGCATTCGACATCGTCTTCCACTTCGAGCCTGTACCCGGGAAGAGAAAGTGTCATGCTTAAAACATCTCAGAAATAAATGCTGAGTAACATCAAAACATCACAAGACAATCTCTTCCAACTTGCACGGAAACTCACAATTCACAAAGGGTGATACGAGTATCAATTTACTATCACCATATCAATCTAAGCACCACCAATATTGGCCTCTCAAAGTTTTAGTGTTGATCTTTCTAAATTATTTTTCTTTCAGTTTCAAAAATAAATGTGTAAATTAGCATTAATCATTGTCAAACTCAATGCCCCCTTTACATGAGGCTTATGTGAACCTTATATCTTTTAAAAACAATATCCCTTAGGTCTTGTACAGAAGTAATGAACCTTACATTTTCGCTCTGTCTAGGCCAATAGTTGAATAGAATGAACAGACACAGGTTGTTAAAACTATACATGGTGACAACATTAGAGCAGCTAAATGTTGATATCACAGAGAAGTGAGAGATGAGAAATAATGGATTCAACCACTTCCGGGGATGATGCTATAAAAATTTTGGTAAAAGGATATTTCAAGTTTGTTCTATATTCAGATGATACCATACCACGCTTGCCATCACCAAATGGTATACCTATCTGAAAGATGGCAGACTTGAGACAAAAAAAATTCTACCATCTTTCGGAAAAAAAGGTGAGCTTCCAATGTCTACACCCAACTAAGTGGATGAACATATATGTACATTTCACTTACGCCATTCCCTTTGAGATTTTGCAAACATCCCTAGACATGTTACAGGACTCATTTGGCTCCCGAGGCTGATAAGTTTGACACAACATGCTGTTTTTCAATCAGAAACAGGATGTGAAAGAGAGTAGGTGGGGATACGAAAAAATAATCCAGGAAGGATGGGCCAAGAGAAAGGGAGGATAGGGCTTCAGGGTGCTACATAAGCACTTGCCCAATTGCCGGGGGCAAGTGAAAATCGAATTCGGACAAGTGTTTTTGAACAATGAGAACAAATGCTTGCCCGGATTGGGCAAGCAAAAAAGTTTTGAAGACACCATTTTTTCACTTATTCCCCCCCCCCCCCCAACAAACCCACAAAGAATGGGCTTACCGAGGATCTTGCTGATGTTGGAGTTGTGCATGTCGGGGTGACGCGCAAGGATCTTCCTCCGCTCCTCCTTTGCCCACACCATGAACGCATTCATCGGCCGCTTGATGTGCGGCTTGCTCGCCTCCGCCTTCTTCGTGTCGCGGTACATGCGGGCTATCGTACCAGCTGCAAATATGGGAGTACCAGTCACAAGGTTTGGTGAAAATACGTTCACTGAAATTCTCACTGGTCAAGCTTGACAAAAACTTTAGCCAGAGGATTATATAATAAGAAGGGGGTGGAGGTTAGGACTATACACAACTGCTAGCAAAATAATTTATCTGTCAATATATGATGAATATGTCTACAAACATGGACACTTCACATCAAGAGCTTAAACACTCATCTGTAAATAACAAAAGAAACAAATTGACTCTATACGTAACAAGTTTTGATTAGCACTAACATGAATTGGTATGGTTTCATCAATATCTTCAACAGACAGCAGTGTTTGAAGAAACCAAAGGTTCAGTATCATGGTCATATTTGATCATGCATCTCTTTCATAGAGACAGCATAATTCTCGCAACAAAAATAAATAAATAGATAAATCATCCACTAGAGTGTTCTTATGTTTGTTTGTTTTTTTCCCCCTTATTCATGCATTTGAACATCATCACACAGCTAAGCCAGCAAAGTTTAGCAATTTCTGAAATTGAACCACTGCAATTTTAAATAGTGTCTGTAGAGTACCAAAGTGATGAAATCACAACCTTTTGTTATACAATAGTTAAGTGATTGAAAGCAAGACATCCTTGCACAAGGTTCCGGGCAGCAGGTTGGAACTGGGTATGAGCATTTTTAGCGACCGTTTGGGTTCACAGATATACAGACTACTAGTACATGAGGTTGTTCAGAACCAGTTTCCATGGCAATGAAATGGCTATGATGTCACACTTTGGTACACTATTTAAAGAAGAGGAAAATGCAGTCCATGGATGTATAGGCCTTGAAGACTGGACTCATCACTCACCGTGGTCCACCTGGATGTCGATTTTGGGCCTCTCATCCTCCTCCGTCAAGTCGATCACGATTCCTTTCCGACTCGGCTGAGGTTACAGGAATGGAAAGAACAACAGAAACACACTTGATATTGGGAGCAAAAAATTGGGAAAACCACAGAAATACACTTTCATTATCCTACTTAAGTCAGTAAAGGAAATCCATAACATCAGTTTTGCAGCATGTGGACAACTTCTTCTCATCCTGAAAGCACAATGTCCTGTGCCCCCCCCCCCCCAAAAAAAAAAAAAAAACAACAACAACAACAACAATAAATAATTAAATAATGATAATAATAATACCCCAGCAATTAAAAAAAAAAACAAAAAAAACACTAGACAAAACAGGCCACCAGGTACTGGGAAAAAATCTGGCAGCTGTCCACAACCATCATCCTAACTTGACATATGGCTAGTACATGCATCATACCCCATCCACCCCTCTCATCTACACCAATCCTCCCACAACGATCATCTAAGGGTCAGCCTTTATGCCCTGCCAACTACACTCATCATCTGGAAGTCAACCTGTGACTTGCACCCACCACATCCATTCCCGTCCCCCTCCCGTCCCCCTCCATCACTTTCTGCGGTACACTTACCTTATCACTAACCAGTATTTTGCCAGGTGGTAACTGCCCTAATATGCCTACCACCATACCAGCCATTTTTTGACCTGCCAACTACACCCTTCATCTGGAAGTCAACCTGTGGCTTGCACCCACCAAGCCCACTCCCACCCCCCTCCACCACCTTCTAAGAAACACTCACCATCTCATCGTCCTCGCTGCCACTGGTGTTGCTCATCATGACGTCCCCATTGGACAGTGACCGCATGGGCAGCCGGTTGGTCAGCGCGTCCAGGGCAATCTGCTCCTTGTCCGTCGGCGAGTGGGAAAAGCTTGCGTCGGCGTTGACGCGGCTCAGCGCCTCCGCCAGGGAACCAGCTGTGGGAAACACACAAGAGAGGAGGAGACGGTTACCATGACGATTACCACCACAGCCCTCCTTGATACACACCACAGTAAAGAGAATTATAATTTCGTGACTTCAGATATCAAATGAAATTTGCTGGGCCCACTTGTAAAGTAGCACGTTGGCAATCTTCATTAAGGCGCCTAATGAAAGGACATTTGAGAAAATCATATCTTATAAACCATTTCAGACCAGTCATAAAACACCTCAAACTGTGGTTTACGGAAACAGTTTTAAAACCTTGTCTTTTCATAGATTAACAAAAGAAGAACCAGAAGAAAGGGAAAGATGAGACATGAGAAGATAAGCAATAATATTTTTTTTTTCGGTAAGATCTATACAGTAACAAATATGACATGTATTTCATTTCACAAAAGAAACATTTTCAAGAATCGAGCAAAGGACCCTGCCATTCACTAAAATGCACTGTTCAATGCAATCTAAGGGGATGCAACTATTTCTTTTTACCCTCCATCTCTCCGTATCTCCATCCCACTACCAATCTTCTCTTCTCTTCATCTTTTTTGTATCTATCCCCTCCCTCTTTCTTTCTCTCTCACTTTTTCTTCCTTTCTTGATCTCTCCCTCTTTCTCTCCTTCACTCCTGCTTTTCCCTTTCTCTCTTTCCTTTCTCTTTCTTTTAAATTCTCCATCATTCTCTTTCCTTCCTTTTTTTTTTGTTCTATTACGATGAGATGATGCCTACGAAACAGACAAATCATAAATCAAGACAAAACAAGAAATGGGACTATTAAAGATGCTTGCAATACTGCAACATGCTGATATCTCAACTGGTAATAAATAAATTCAAAAACCAGGAAAAAAAAATCTTTGCTAAAAAAGCATGGCTACAATGTAATCTCTATATCATTCAGTGATAAAAAAAAAAAAAATCAGAAAAGAATAAAACTTTGATGACACTATCCAAATGAGGAGGTGAAGAAATCATAGGGTATGCAAGGGAAGAGGGGAGAGGGGTGCCTAGGGGTGAAGACATGCTAAAGGAGGAAAGGAGCTAGGGGGCAGTGGTATGTTTAGAAGTAATCTAAACACTGGAAACTCTTCTTTTTTGAGATGGGGGGGGGCATGAGGACAAGTGTCTACCATATGATAATCATCAGCATGGAACAATTTTTGAATTGTTTTCTTTTTCAGGGTAGAACAGCTGGGATTAGGGAGAAAATTTTGACATTTTTCTCTTTTTCTTCTTCAGTCTATGCGAACTCGTCCAACGCACTACCAAGTTCCAGGATCTCTCAAAACAAAATATCCTTGGCTCCAACAAAAAAAAAAATCATTATTCAAGCAAAATCTTATCCTTTCTTGGACAAAATGCATCCAAAATGCAAATACTTGCTTGATAAAACACAAGAAAACAAAACACAAATCATCTGGGCAATATATTCTCTCCACAAGCAAGGGTACAGCAAGCTAGCAATAATTGTGGAACTTTTTCATGGCCCATCTGTGCATGGAAGGAGTACAAAATGCAGGAAGGAGGCAGGGCATTCTGGGAAAGCTACAGGCATGCCGTGACCCCTGACCTTTGACCCCAACCCCCTGTGCTCACCAAATTGCAGCATGCCGAGAGAATCCTCAGCTCTTCGTAAGCTCAGTAGGGGCAAGTTGGCTGTGAGTAAGACATAGGTGAGAAGGTGGATAGGTACATATATTGGAAAGCTCATTTTCAGGGGGTTTGAATTCTCCCTAAAACCCCCACCCTCCCTGTCAATATTTATAATCACATTATTTTGTCACCTGACTGATCCAAATGATGGTCAATATTTTCTAAATATCAGACCCCTTCTATGACAGATCAAATCTATATATTTACTCACAGGTGTTAACCATTAAATCAATTATGATTACTGCTTGCCACTGTGGCATAAACCTTCTGACATTATCAAGACATTATTGTGTGTGTGTGACTGTGTATGTGTACAATGTACATGTATGTGCCTTTGTGTGTTTAAATGTGTGTTTGTGTCTGTGTTGGGTTTGGATATGTGTCTGTATGTAAAGGTCTATTGTGTTTGTGTCTGTATTTTTCTTTTGGGTCTGTGTCTATGTCTATGTAGGTCTACATTTGTGTCTGTGTCTATGTTTGTATCAATGTATGTGTGTGTCTGTGTAGTGTCTGTGTCTGTGTCTGTGTATCTATGTCTATGTCTGGGTCTGTGTTTGTGTGTATGTCTGGTCCATGTCTGCTCCTGTGTCTGTGTTAGTGTCTGTGTCAGTGTCTGTGTCTACATCAGCGTCAGTGTCTATGTCTATGTCAATGTCTATGTCAGTGTCTATGTCAATGTCAATACATCAGTGTCAGTGTCAGTGTGTATGTGTCCATATCTGTGTCTCTGTATGCTCCTATGACAGTGTATACATGTACATCAGGGTATGCAAAGGGACCTTGGAAGAAAGATAGACACAATGTAACCACAGGCAATAAAGACAATACAAAGACATCAAGCATAGCACTCGGGTTCTGATCCCAACACTGCATGCATTTTTTTTTTTTCAAAAGGAAAAAAAAAAACAGACACTGGATTGAAATTGCTATCATTTAGCACCTTACACTTAACACCAAGCTGTGATTCCCATGATCTCATATAAGACACAGCCTTGATGGCAAAACCATCATGCCATCTCCAAATGAGACACTCTGCGGATGCAGGGATATGTGTTTGGTGGAGGGCGCCCCCACCTAAAATGAGATACACCAACACCATAACACGTGTCAAACTGTGTTACACAGAGAAATGGCGCTAGCCTAGTGTTGTTAAGCTGTGGAGGTCCCAACAGCTGTCGACCTCCCAAGCGCTGACCTACTTCCTGCCTTCTATATACCAGTACTTCATGTTATTTGTTTATTCGCTGCAACCTCCACACCATCAAACACTACATCTGGCATTGATTACAAGTCATCTATCCATGGCATGATATTAAAAATCAAATTAAAAAAAAAAAAAAACAGGTATGCCTCCTATTTCTTTAAGGTTACATGGAATGCGATTAAAATGACAAGGGGTATATCCAGGATTGCTTGATGTACCTATAGTGATTGAGAAAAATAGAATACCATGTTGCTCTTAACTCTAATCCTCAGTTGCAAACTCAAGGCAAATTTGACACCATCAGATCTCCTGAGAAATATTTCAAAAGTCTGAAGTCCTTACCAGATGCACCAGCACTTTTTTGTTTTGTTTTGGTTTGGTTTGGTTTCATGTTTTTTGTCAAAAATCTCATGCTAATATCCTCGTAGTTTGACCCACAAACCCATTCAAAAGAAAACTTTACATTCAAAGCAACTCACAATATTACAAGTCATGGACTTAGCACAACTGATGCATATATTCATCATACCCTCATGTATATTCAACAGGCATACCCAAATTTGGAAACCAAACACCTCCCCTTCCCCCCCCCCCCCCTTGCCCCGCACGAGGCTAGGCCGGTCGCACTCGATGACAATATAGGAAATCCTGCCATTCATGCGGTCAATTAGGATTCTGACAGCTGGTCTAACGAGGGAGCCCTATCTCCCCGACACAGGTACCCAGCAGCGCCTTATCTCTCACATTTGGTGACTTCCGAGTGAACGCCGATTAAAGACCTCCCTCTTTTTTCCCCTTCCTCTGTCTGTCTCTCTCTCTCCCCCTCTCGCTCTCTATCTACACCTCTCTCTCTCCCTCTCTCCCCTTCCCCTTTTTGTTTGTTTGTTTGTTTCTCTCTCTCCATCATTCTCTCTCAATAAGGGAATAAAAACAACACATCTCTCGTAATCTCTGTTTTCCTTTACACACAGTATTCGCAGGGAGGTTCAGATCATTTTCCTCTGCGATTAGCAAACATGAACGAATCCCTTGGGCTTCAATGCTCAGGTCTTTTTGTAGAAAAAAACAACACAAGCCTGACATACACACAAAGAAAGAAAGAGAGGGAGAGAGAGAAAGATTAGGCAAAAATGTCGGGCAACATCCCACTGTCCATTCCCCCTGGCATTTCTTTGGGGGGCAAGCCCCTTGGATCATCCCTTGATCCGCTCCAATCCCATTGCTTATTTCTTGGGAGGGGTAAGAGATGTCATCCACGGTGAACGTCGCCGCGGCAACAATGAGGGAAGACGACCGGGAGACTTACAAGAAATCTGACGGGGGATCACGAGGAGGGTCCTACACGGTGTCTGTCCATTCTTCTTTTTCTCCCTCTCTCTCTCTCTCTCTCTCTATTTTCCTTTCCTCTGCTCTATCTGAAAGAGCAAACAAAATATTTAAAAAATAATGCCTCCGGCACCACTTCGAGGCAGAGGCATAAAAAGTGCTTGACAGAATACAGTTCACTTGATCACTATCAGATGAACAAAAAGGAAATCCTCTTCAAATACCGGGATGAAACAACTCTGAGAGAGAAATGCATGGAAAAAAATACACAGGTGCCCAACAAAACAAATGAGGCTTTCTTGGTTGAACTGCTCAGCTTTTAAGCAACAAGATCATGAATGGGGATCCCTGAAGAAGTATCATGCATTGCTACTGAGGTAACCTTTCAAACCTTACCATGCAGAATCACGGATGTGGGACTAAAATGGGCATCATGTTTTTCCTACTTCAACCCTATTATATGCATATGACACGAGAATAACTGATGCGAAATGTCAGGCTTGGCGGTTCAAACTTCTTCATCATAATATTCTAGAGCAGCTATGTAGTACCAACCACACAAGCCCTGGTAAAAAGTGTGAATTTGAATTAAAAAAAAACAACAACAACTTTCATGTCTTCATTTGGATGAAGGCAAGCTGGACCAGAAGTGACAAAAATCAAACCCTTGATATGATTTTGTATGATATCTACATTCTCAGCAGAAGCCATTGATTAGAAAGACAAACAAGAAAAAGATTTATTTCTTTGGCATTACAGCAGACAGAACTAACACATCAAGGATGCTATCAAAAATTATCGAGATGTATCAGCGTTCCATGCAAACTTCCACCTTCGAGAATTCCCGGGACAATCCGTAACTTTTGTCCAAGGTTTCTCCGCGCCGTTTGCCAGAGATGGCACAAGCTGATTGCGCGCAATCTGCGTTCCACCTACAGGAATGCAATTAAGTGTGACACGTTCCTCGGATATCTCGGTTCCTATGCGATCAGAAGAGAAACATCCATAAATACACGAGCGTATCCCGAGAATCTCAGGTATCCATAGAGGTCAAGAAAGGGATCTTAAAAGAGGACTTTTTCCCCATCAATGTGACCAAAAGGAAAAAACTTGGAGATCCGGGGAGATCACCACTCTCCTCCCTCCTCACACTTCCAGGGAAAAGAAGATTTTTTCGGAGCTTTCTCCGGCAGGATGTCGGAATTTACACGCAAATTACGGCAGCATTTATCGGCGAGCCGATAGGCCGCTTCTCTCGCGGAGTATTTTTAGCGCCCCAAATTACGACGAGATCACTCGGTATCATTCATACGTCACCAGCTTTCAATGGTCTTTAAGATTATATGGAATATATCGAAATTGAATCCTCACCATGCTGTTGCTGGCAAGGTCTTCAAGCCATGCGCAGCTTTAAAAATATTGGTTCTGTTGCTTTCAGTGCGGTCTGTCATTTCTCTTTCCACTTTCTCACTGAAAAACCAGACACCTCCAGCTCTGATTCCTTTGCTCTGTTAACCAACACCTCTCGCATTCACATATAAACATTGCACAAATTCTTCCGCATTTAAAACTCTTTTGCATAGATCTCCAATAGTACATTAGTTGAGGATCCTGCACAAAACTTCAAACCATTGCCACTTACGAAAACGATGACATTTCAGCTGCATTAAATACAATTCAAACATCAGATCTACGTCATTTCTGTTCTCCACCATCAAGTACCTGAGTGGCGCACTCGATCCGATGTAGTACCACTTGCTAAAGAACACAAAGTTTCATAATCTCACTGCCTCCATTTATCTTTCTCACAGGATATTCCCCACACATACACACATACGCACAGTCTATACACCTCTTTACTCATCAATATCATTTCATCCTTGCTTTATTTATTTGTTATTTGTCTCCTTGTCTCACGTTCAGACAAAGTTCTCAGTATTTGGTTCACCACAGAACACTTCCTTCTTCCTCCTGCTCTCATCCGTTTTTTTCTTCTCTATCCTCTTTCATTTCCATCTGTCCATCTCTTACCTTCTCTCGATCTCTGCCTCTGTCATTCTCTGTGATGATAAATGTCTCTCTCAATGTTAAAGGCATAATTTACCATTTTCAGATGACAAAAAAACCCACCATTAGTGCTTTAATATAGTTCTAAAATGTGAGTTAGGGATAGAAACAACCACTGTAAAAATTTGAATTCGATATATGGTAGGTATTGTTAGATATACAAAATGTGAACAATAGGTATAATGAAAATGTTTCCAGACTAATCCGTCTCCAGTTACAGTGTATTGAGAAAAAAACAGATATCTCCTTATATTTTAGGCTTTATCGCAAAAATTTATAGGGTAGGATAGTTTGTGGTACAACAGACCCACACATATGCATTAAATGTCATATCTTGAAAAAATTTTAAATCACCGTTCCCAAAGGTAAACAGGACCTTTTATATTTCTGTCCATCTGTCTGTATGTCTCTTTCTCTCTATGTCTGTCTGTCTGTCTGTCTGTCTGTCTGTCTGTCTTTCTCTCTTTCTATGTAACCCTGACCATCAATCTGTCTGTATGTCTGTTTCTCTCTACGTCTGCTTGTCTTTCTGTATATTTTATGTTACCATGTCCATCTATCTGTCTGTTTGTCTATGTCTGTCTGGTTTTTTTTTTCTCTATTTGTATTCACCTTGTGCACCTTTTAGATCTACGTGTATCTCTATCTCTCTCTCTTCTCTTTGATTTGATTTGATTTGATTTGATTTATTCTCTGTATGCCATTTTCTTTCAAATACATCAATTTTCTGCAATTCCATTAACACAGTACAAAATAAGAGTAGTATACTTTCCACAGTAATCACCATTTTCATCAATTATACAATACATCTGTAACATACATAAGTTACATCTTAATTCACATACTCTTCTCTTTACTTGTCTATTATCTTTCTATAAATCTATTAGTCTATCTCTTTCACTGTCTGTGTCTCTTCTCTTTCTATCTCTCTATCTCTCTCTTTCTATCTGTTTGTCTGCTTATTTCTCTCAATATGTTTCTCACTCCTTTTTTCTTTGCCCTTGCTCGTCCTCTGCCAGTGTTTTCTGAGTAACCGCCGCACCGCCAGCATCCCCCTACTTTTTGACATTTCACGCCCTCCTTGTCCCTGAACTTTTAATATCCCCGATATCATATGTAACAAACTCCGACACTCCATCTGTCTTTGTAACAGACAGGGGAGGGAAAGAGAGAGAGAGAGAGAGAGAGAATGAGGAAAAAAAAAAGGATTTCTCTCCGGTACTCATGGAAGTTATTAATTTCATCATCTTCATTAGCAAACATTTTCATCAGACTGACGTCCGCTGATAAGAAAAGGAGAGCGAATTGAATGCAGAAGGGGGTGGGGGGAGACGGGGAGACGTGAATAAATACATTTCTATTACAATTTTTCCCCCCTCTATCCTGCAAGGGCCAGATACTGTGTTCCTCGAAATAGAAGCTGCTTCTTCTTGAGTTTGATTGTTGCAAAAAAAAAGTGTTTTAATAATACGCCGCGCATTAAGATGACGATCAGTGATTGAATTAAGCTGTTAAAATGGGTCTTGACGGGGACCCTTATCAGGGCGGTGATCGGGACGGCTCGATCACTGGCTGATGCCGTTTAGGCAGCGAGAAAATTGAGACAGGATCAGGGAAGTAAAAAAAAAAGGAGGAAGAGGGGGAAAGCAGACAGGATATGTCAATGAAAGAAATATGAATGAAAAGTAATATGAGCTAGATAAATTAGGAAGTCCATATGGGGTGAAAAGGCCATTAAGATGTCTAAAATTGGAGGAAAATGAAAAAAAAAATCACAAATACGAGAGGAAACCTTGATAGAGAGTGTGATAAAATGAGCTCTGAAGGAGAAATGAGGAAGAATGATTAGAAAGGTATACAGTTATAGAGAGAGTAAGCCTCAAGTCCCAAAGAAATAAAAGCAACAGTAGAGAAAGAGAGCAGAGGGTAAAGCTGACGATTTACAATCAAGGCAAGAGATTCTTTAACGAGATGCAAGATCTAACCCGAAGAAAAATCAAAAACAAAAACACAGCATAATGTGGTAGCCACATATCTCTTAAAAAACCTGATGCTAGAAACACGACAAATTTGTAACAGCCGTCTTTGACTTCTGCATTGGATCGCTTTCGATCCCGTGGATGAAGTTCCATCATGGCACGCAATGCACTCTTGATGCAAGTCCAGCACAGAGGTGTAGTGCCAATACTACCAACAAAGCTAAATACTTTCTTCTTTTTAATTGTCAGAGCACTCATTAATATGGCATCATTACAACATGATCACAATTTCAAGAATTAATCTACAGAGAATTACCAGTGAAAAAAAAAATCAATTAAATTGGCAATTTCTTATGTAGAGGAAAGATGGCATGAAATATATGTCAGAGTCAGACTGGTGTTTCAAAGCCTGGGATTACAAACCAATTAAGACTTCAGAAATGAGAATGAAATGAATTGAATTTCCATAATTTCCTCAAAATCTGCTGTCTCGTGTAATGTAGAGAGATGATGGATTAGGATATATACAATGTATGTGGCTGTGTCAGATTGGTGTGCGAGTCTTGGATCGTGCGTGCCAACGTGACCACAATGTCGTGACGTAACGGAGGGGAAAGACAATGCCACGGAGTGAAAGACATCCTGAGTTCATCTATATTGGGACAGAAACTGAAACAAAAGAGAGAGAGGGGGGGGGGTGGTGGTGGTGGTGGAGGTGCATAGGGTGGTGGAGACACAAGGGGGGTTGTGGAGGGGTGGAAAGTGGAAGAAGATATAAAATAAGAGAGAGAGGGGGGCTGGGGGAAGGGGGGGGGAAGCTGCCTACCAATCCAATTACAGCAGCACAAAGGTGGAAGTCATTTGTTAAGCACGCGGCCTCGAGTGACCCCCCACTCCCGCCTACCTGACATTTTATGCAACCGTTGCGGTCTTGCTTGAATCTGATCCCCATCCCCCCTCTCTCTCTTACCCTCTCTCTCTCTCTCTTTCCCTGTCTCTCTTAGGGAGCCAATAGGGGGGCAAAAATTGGGGCCAATAAAGAGGAATGGGAACTCTCCGACCCAAGCATCCCTTCCTCTCTGGCAAATTAAAACGAAAAATTTAGACAAACACCCTCGACCGCAGGTTTCGACGGTCGCGCTTAATTGTTATGGCTCGACATACAAAAATTCTGTCTGCTCGTGTGGACATGAGTTTAATCAATGACACCGGTACAAACGGACAAGAAAACTTTTTACTGGGCTGCGGGGAGAGAGGTAGGGCAATATAAATTTATCCATACACTCTAGTGTCACATAAAAAAAAAAAGTATAGCTACACTTGAAACTTAATTGGCTCCAAGAAAGCGGTATTTGATTGTCTTGCGGGGAAGAATCGAAAACCCCCCCCCCCCTTATTTTTTTTTCTCAGTCCATCAGCCTAATTGTTGTGGGAAATCTAAACCAAAATCAGGCTTGTTCTACTGTGGTACACCTACATGTCTCACGGGGGCTTTCACACTAGTAACACTCACAGTAAATGTGGGACCCTGTCCACCGCAAAAACCATTGCCTGCTCCAATGAACAAGCAGCTCACAGTAAGTATGCACCATCACACCATGTTAAAGTCATGTAAAGACTGTAAACAGATTTCCCATGTTAAATGGCAGGCAATATGAATTGATATTAGACACACAACAAATACAACTCTGCCTACTCCACAAGAGCACATAAGAAAGTATCAAAGCCCCACAGTATAAGGAGACTGACAAACAAACAAACAAACAAACAAACAAACAAACAAACAAACAAACAAACAAACAAACAAACAAACAAACAAACAAACAATATTGTGATGCAGCAAGTAACATACTTAACACAATAAATTATTATAAAAAGAAAAGGTTGGAGAGGGCTGTCAGGCAAGACAAAGTTGAGCGGCAAGCACAAGGCAAGACCCAGCACTGAGGAAAGCTACGCTTTTAAAATACAGTTTGAAACTTTAATCCATGATAGATTGCATGTCTTGTTCTCTGTTGTTTGTATACATCCTGTACTGTAAAAGTGGACATTTTTGCTTGAGTAATTTTTCGTGCTCGGACAGGTAAGATGAATTTTGTGTGCTTCTTATTCCGTGTTATCAGGACATTAACTACTGGAACATATGGCATGCAAAAATATTTGCATGTCGCGCTAACTTCTGGTTGCGCGAAACGCGTGAAAATTTCCACTTTTACAGTAAACAATTCCATCCAATGTTTTGCAGCAAACATGAGAAATTACCCCATACTCTTATTTCTGCAACATGCAGTCCATGCCTTATTCTTCTCTCTATTGGTAATTTTGCGACGCACATTTTCAGTAGTAACGCAAAAGATGGTGTACTGCAAACATGCACCACGATCTCCACAACTGATTCTTTGCAAAGCCATATTTCCGCCCAATATTTGTTGCTTTAACATCCATGTCTGGTATCAGACACTTGCCTCACCTTTCTAGTTAACCCTTTTAAAACCTGATGTCGGTCTGCCTCATCTTCAATGAATTTTAGCACAAAGTAAAACAGCTCTCCAAATGACAGCTACCGAAGCATTCACCTTTTCCTTTCACCCTCACCTCAATCCATTACCCACCCTTCTTTCCATCCCCCCCCCCCCAACATCTACTCTCTTCTCTAACCCAGTCTTCCCCTAACCTTCCCCCCCCCCCCCCCACAAAAAAAAAAAATACCCTATAATTCACAAAAAGGAAATTCGGCAGGAACTCGCGGCAGTGCTATCACCGCACAGCACAGCTCCGGCAAGCCAGTGCTGCGGAGTGGGGGCAGGGGTTTGCCAGCTGAAGCCTTACTGGGTATGGCGCCATCGGTCTGTGCCCGTGACTTCCGAGGGCGGTTTGTCTTTCACAAATCCGAAATAGAATTTCCGAGATATCGGAAGCCCCCTTCCTTAAATCCCCCCCCCCCCCCCTCCCCTCCTCAACCAAATTCGCATATGATAGATCATTATGCCTATTTACTTATATCCTATCTACAGTCACAGTAAAGCGTCAAAGCTCCAAAGTGTGAATGTAGTACCAACAAGTGGCATCGACGTGCTTGAGAGCCCACTTTTCGAGGTCAACCTGCCGGGGGAAACATGAATGAGATTAAACATCGACAGATCACCACCCCTCCCCCTCCCCCCCCCCCCCCCCCCCACCACCCAACCCAAACCACGGGATTAATCAGCCAAGTTGAGGGTATATGGGAGCAAGGTTGGGGCGGAAATATCCCACACATTTCTGGAAATCATTGCATCACCACGTCATGTTACCAGATGTGGAAGTCTTCAACCAGAGGAAGCTTTCGCAAATGTGTCTTCCTCTATTCCTCTTCTTGTCTTTTTTTTCTTTCTAAAAATCCTATATCATTTCACAAGACTCATGACAAGCAATTGCTGTCCTAAAAGTACGATAAACCAAATATGGCAACATTTCTTTCCGAGATAAAATGTAACTGTCCCCTTCTCATTTCCCTCAACGCCTTCAAAACGTTTATCTTGTTATCATTCCTTCCTATCATCAAAAAATAAGCAAGGTATGTGATGACAAGCTTGTAATAAGCCCAAACTCATGAGTTGCTCATCACAAAGTGTACAAAATGATGTCAACTTACATTCATACAAGGCGCGCTAACAAATGATTTATGATGTGCCAGTCTCCTCCAATACAAAGAAGTGTTTTAAAGCACATTTAAGTTTTAGTACCACCATTCAGTGCGTTTGTTTGCTTGTCAGCTTGTTTTGTGAAGGGGTGATTGTTTGCGTGTTTTTCCAAGTGTAATCGTTTAAAGGCAAATATCGCCACCTGCCCTGTTGCTGTAAATCTGACGATATGCTCACCGTCAACCGAGCCCTGCCACTCCTGCGGTCAGATGCATTGGGCGAGACACTAACGTTTGCCTGTGACATCGGCACCACCGGTACCACAAAAAAAAATTCTCAGCCACACTCACCTTCAGCGACCGCGGGCGGGGGCGACCTTTCTCTACCAGTTTGTTAAAGTGAGAGGTAACATTTCGGCGGCTGTCGTGGGTATTGGGGGGGGGGGGAGATGTCCCCTTCCTGCCCTCTAACTAGTGCCACCTGTCGCACAATGTGCAGACCCATCAACGCCCAATGCCCCACTCCCTTCTACAGTTTCACCCCCTTTCTTATCTCCTACCATTCTTCCCGTTTCTCTTTTTTTCCCCTCCCTTCATACTCACTCTGTCTCTCATCCACTGCCTTCCTTCTCATATGTTCTTCAAAAAACTTTATCAAAGGTGCTTACAGTCCTTCTCCAGCAATAGAGATGACTTTCAAGCTATTCTTGCTCCCTTTTTGTTCACTGTGGTATTTCCTGCGTGCGGTCCGGCCAGGTGGTTGCGCTGCCGCCCACCCTCCCGCCACGCAACAAGAGACAAGAATCCAGTTATATTTCCACACTCCCCACAAACCATTCACTGAGCTGTTTATCAAACCGACATCCCACTCACAAATATGTAACCACATGATCATCTGACGGCTCTACAGCCTCTGATACTGCATGCTCGTTGATTCCCTTCTTTTCTTTTCCGAAAGACAGATATGCTTACCGATTAATCAAAGTTTTTCTGTACTAGTTGGTTACTTCCACCACTTTTACTTTTGAGCCTTCCATGCCCCCCAAAAACACTTTCCATAAGCTATACACTGAACTTTACACACCATACCCATGCCATATACAGATTTGAAATGCAAAGACCTGAGCAAAGATTGCTGCAAAAGTGTGGCAGCTGTTGAATCAAATCTATGATCACTTTCTCAAACTGGTATGGCCCAAATTCCTCATTAAAGGATCTTAGGACATTCAGAATAAAAAATGCTAAAGATTATTCTTGTGATAAATATTTGACAGTTGAAATGCTGCACTTACAACAAGGATGGAAAGTACAGTTGTATTTCACCAGAATCAGATATTCCAATATATATAGTAAAGTACAAAAATCAGGCTTTCTTTGAGATATACAGAAGAACATTTTCAAACATTACTCCTCTTTCCTTGGCAATGTTTGGTTTTACGCATTTCAACAAACTCTTCTAGTTACGCCTTGAAGAAATAATGTAGTATTATACAAAACGCCAGTCTTTAACGTTCACTCAGTAAATTTTCACAGAAGGCTTTGGATTTCAGACACCCTGCATAATTGTTCTGATTGATATCCTGCAAATTGCTCCACAGCTTGGCAGCATTGCGCAAGATGAACACATTCACTAGAAATCAACGCCACCTTCATTCTGACCTTGTACAAGTGGGCAGGGCAAGACAACAGATGCGTATCGACAGATTTTAATGCGTCAACGTCTTTCTTCGAAAACCGCGAGCGTAAAATCCGCACGCAGCTACATCCACAGTCTAGACAACCCACGTGGCTAGCGCTGCCCCCTTGAAGTAGAAGAAAAAAATAAATTAGTGCACGCCGTTGTCAGCCCGACACGATTCCGGGACGATGGGTGCATAGTAGGAAGCGCCCAAAGCCACAAGAAAGAGTAGTGTTACAGGCGAGATCAGCCGGCTGATTCTTCTCAATCCCCGGCAAAATACTCATCTGTTTCCGACGCATTACCAGCTTGCTGTCTCTCCAAGCCCCCTCAACTCCCCCGCCCCTTTCTCTCCACTCGACTCACAAAAAAGGAGAGGAAGATCCTCACTCCAAACTAACCACACTTCTCGCATAAAATAGAAAAAGTTTGTTAACAGTGGGGTGAGGTGCGTAACACAACAATTCGCAAAATTATGGCCACAAACATTCTACCATGTTAACACTGCACTCACCTCAGCCATTCAACAAAAGAGTAACACTGTTTTCCAGTGCCCGCGCCCCCCTACCATACCCCCTCTGCATTTCTATCACTCTCTTTCTCGTTCTCTCTATCTCTTCCTCTCTTTCTCTCTATCTCTTCCTCTCTTTCTCTCTCTCCCCCCTTACAGCCTAGCCCTATCCCTGCGTGCCCCGACAGATGATAATCTGCGCACTAAAAGACAACGATGCTAGCCGGCCCTAATTCCATTTGCTGCGACGATCCGCTTGGAAGCGCCAGATAAGGGAACCCGGCTTGGAATAATATCCAAATTACCTGCGCCCTGGGTATGTCCCCACGATTCCTTCTATCACCCCTTAACCTCAAACCCCCCCCCCCCTCCACCCTCCTCACCCCCATTCCTCTCTCCAAATCTGTCGCCATCCCTTCTTTAGATCTCCTTCTCCTAACTTGTCCTCATTCCCTACACCTCAAAACTCACTAAGTACACCATACATTCCACTGCAGAGAGATTTCGATATCACATAGGCCTATGTCTCAAATTTCAGACTATAAACTGCAGCATTTGGCACCTGCAGTAGTTAAGTATTGCACCAGTATCCTGTTATTTTCTCCCAACGCCTTCGGCAGCATCTACTCAGCACGGCGGTCTTCCTCTTTTCCAGCTTCACACTACATAGGAAGCAAATATTCAATGCTGCGAAAGTTTGCTATCTCTCAATGAACAGAGCAGGGTTTCTGCCAACGATCGCCAACAGCATTCTGTATAATTTCTAAACAGGTACATGTATGACCTTTGACCTCCATTACCCTGTGCCACTAGTCTAGTTTGTCTGCATAGAAATTTACAGTCTCTTTCTCACACAAGACTGCCTGACCTAGCATGCTTTCCATGTGACTTGTACTAATTTTGAAATAAGCAGCAATTAAACAACAGGAACTCCACTGTTAAATTTTTAGAATATCCTTCCAGTCTACAAGAGTACAGGCCTTTTTAATCCTGTGCTAGAAAAGTTTACAGCAATCTTTTTTTTTTCCAAAACCTAGGTTTCTAGCATTTTCTTTTTTTTCTTTTCTTTTTTTTTTTTGGTCTTATTTTCTTACCTTGTTTGTGTGGGTTTTTTTTTTTCCTAATGAAAATTCTCTTCATAAACTATTAAAAACTCTTGTCGGCTTCCCTTTGTATAATCAACCCAGCACAAGATTTTAGATCCACCGTGAGGTTTCATAACTATCATACCAGTCATGTGCTTATTAATCTCATCGACATAAAAGTCTTGCCAATCTTTGAACCCCAGCCTCAGCATCTATCCAAATAGTTTGCCGTCTTCCCGTCTGTCTGTCTGTCCGTTAGTCCGTCCATACTTATATCTCCTTCTCTCACTCTGTTTCTGACTCTCTCTCTCTCTTGTTCTATTTAGTTTTTTCTTTTCTATCTCACTCTTTTGTTCTATTCATTTATCTATTTGGTTTTTGCTTTCTAAGGCAATCAATCACTCAGTCTTTCTCACTGAAAGTCATTCTATACTTCGGTTTTTCTTTTGTTTTCTTTTCCATCATGCAGGGCTGCTATTACACTCACAAAACCACGTCAAGAAGGATTGCGAGAGCAAATAGGGAGGTACTTAGTGTAACATGCATCTCCGTAGTAGGCAAAGACAACGTTCAAAAGCAGGGAGTCTAGGTTTAGATTATTCATTCATTCACATGTATGGCATGATATGCCTGATTGATAGCATTTGCTAACTATTGCTAGTCACCTGGGGATAACAACAAGGGGTCTGCATCATTCGGCCGTTTTTCTTGTGTGGCTAGGCAGGGGGAACCCTTCATCGGGTTAGCACCCTGCTCTTTGCCATGAATGAATGAAGTGGGATCTTTTACAAGCGCGAGTTGTGGCTGACTCACACACGAGACCTCTATTCAATGTCCTATCTGAGGAACAGAACGCTCGCACACAACATTGCTCAGTGAAACTCGGGAATCAAACCCGGTACCCTTGGATCTGGAGGCAGACGCGCTACCGACTGAGCCAAGTCACCGCCCTGATTTACATAACTTATTCCCCCTTGTCGGGACACAACACGATATTCATATTTTTCAGAATACAGAGAGACTTGGTAGTCTTGCATCTAGTCTTGCTCACTTTTATCCTTTGGTACAATCCTGGTTTCATTATTTTCTTTGTTGTCAGTATCTTCTCTCCATCTCATCACCCTGGGAGAGATTGCTGGTAGCATTATCAGTATTATTCTCTTTCCAAGTCCATCCTACTGATCACATTCCGATTAAAAGAAAAAAGACTTCATCCCTTCACAGGACAGAGTGACCTTCAATGCTCACGTCTGCAAGAAGCAAAAAAAGATTATTCAAGAAATAACCAACCAGTTCTGGGAAAGCACGGACTGAAATCGAAACCCCCCTCCCCACTTCTTATGCCATTGCCATCAGTTACAAAAAGAAGAAAGAAAAAAAAAGGAATATGACCGCAAAAAGTGCTCAATCCTGCGCATCATCACAATCATTCTTTGTTGGAGGGAACATGTTTCAGAACAACATGGCTCTTGCCAGGCGCTGGGAGCTCGCAGAAGGCCAATTAATCAGTCCAGCTCATGGCAGCCGTCCGGTCAACTCTCACGGAAGGAACGGAAGCTGCCAACAAGCTCCACTATAAAGTGAAGAGCTAGGGACTACTGCATCCTGTGGGCTCTTACCAAAACAATGAAACCAATATCACAACGGACGGACTCCGAAGGCTGCCGCGGATACTCGAGCCGGAATCGGGAGTTCCCGCAAACAGTGCCAGCCCTTCATCGAAAGTGAAAGTGGTCTTTGCAGCGCTATCCTCGCAAGATCCTTTCCGGGCAGTCTGCCACAGTGTTGTGGGGATGAGATGGAAACATGTAACAAAGGATTCTCACTGCAGAACCCCCCCCCCCCCTTTAAGGAAAGAAAAAAAAATAGAAAGAATCCTGATCCCAGCTTTCAGGTTTCTGTCCTTTACTGCCCACTCAAAGCTCTTGACATGTTCAGAGAGTGCTCAAGAGTCCTTCTTCTCTTTCAAGCTATTTTTACCATTGATGCGCTAGTTACAGAGCATGCTGCTGACACAATGGACTAATACTCGTCACGTTTTTCGTTCATTGTAAGCCGGAGCAATCTCGTTGTTTTTCTCGCCTGTCTCTTTGTGATTCCATCAGTTCCCAAGTATGATTGAGTACTTTACCTTACATGATATGAACATGAAAGCATTTGGTCTTACACGTCACTACAACCCTTTTGCCCGTGACAGAGACAGGGTGACAGGGAGAGAGAGGGAGAGTTTTTGTTCGGCACCATACCTGAGGGCTGAAGTGAGAGGGAAAAGATACGAGAGTATTTATTCCCCACCATACGTGAGGGCTGAAGAGAGAGAAGGGGAAAAAGATAGGAGAGTTTTCATTCCCAACCACATCTTGGGGCTGGGGGAGTGAGAAAGAGGGACAGAGATAGAGGGAGAGTTTTCGTTCCACACCATACCTGAGGGTCTCGTCAGCTCCACGTGGTTTGGTAACGTCTGCGGCGAGGCGTTGCTGACCACTTCGGCTTCGTGCGTTGCATACTTCTGGTAGCTGGCCTTCGGTGACAGGGACTGACTCCTCTTCAGTGGCTCGGTGATGGTGACCGGCCGAGATTTGACGCAGACCTGGACACCGGTAGAAATATTTTAAGCAGTTTTCATTAGAAATCAATGAAACAACCCTAACTCTTCTCCCCCCCCCCCCCTCTCCTTTTTCTAGGGCTCATCTTTCCTTTCTCTCTACCTTTTTTGTTTCAATTCAATTCAATTCAATTTTTCTCTCTCTGTATTCAAGCTTCTTCATTGGATTTCAGAATTTCCAAATTATCTTTCATTGTCTTTTCACGGTCTTATCCATCATCGTCTACAACATGAAAAATTCTGTCAACATAATCCACAATAATACAACCACTGTTACTGCTTTCTGACAGTCTCTAGATTAATGCAAAATGTGTCCATTACATCTTTTAAGGGGCTGGGTTCACATGAATATACATGTACAGTTGAACCTCTCTTATCCGGCCTCCCTTTATCCGGATCTCTCTATTATACGGACGCAATCTCGCTGTTATTTTTTTTTTTTATAATTACGGGAGGAAAGGGGGATTCCCAACTCCTTGAGAACTCCTACACAAACACACATGAATTACATATACTTGATACATTTCTTAATAGTTATTTAGGTAAATAATCCTAAGAATTTATAAAAGAAAATGATTTCATTCTTGCAAACACGAACCTCTATTTTGGGGTCTGTTACTGAGTGTAACGATGAAAAGGTTGCAGTATACACATTACTACATGTGGTACTACAATGGGCTACTGTACATGTGTATGTATATTATGTACATGTATAAAGCATTGAGTCTCCCGTATCCGGCCAAATCCCTTATCCGGATGAGCCCCGGTCCCAACTTGTCCGGATACGAGAGGTTCAACTGTATGTACCGTTTTGCCTTTTAGAATGATCTGATCACAACAAATCATTTTTCGAAAGTAGACAACACACTCATGAGAGCTGCATAATGAGATAATCATGGAAACTGTGGTTTCAAATGCCAAGGGCAGTTGTTATTTCGGGCAAGATGTGACCAATGCATTACAGCAGTTCACTTTCGGTAGGACTACCACAAACCTGAGTTGGGGGTGGGGTTAACGGTGAGGTGACCGGCGATCCGTCGGAGGGATTCGAGTCTGAGGAGGACACGCCCTTCTGGGAGAGGTTGAGGGGTTGGTCCGGAGCCATCTCCTGGTAGGCGTGGTGCCCCGTGGGGCTACCCCGGGGCAAGGTAGGGAAGCAGGTGGGTGGGAAGGAGGCATGGGGGATTGTGAGCAGCCCCTTGGGGCTGGCGGTGAGGGGCGAGACGGCTGGTATATGGCCGGTCCCGATGGGGGAGGTGGCGAGCTTGGCCTGGCCCAGGGGCGTGGTGGGAGAGGGGATCTGTTTGCCGTTGGGCTGGGAGGCCACGCCCAGTGCGGTGCTGTGTCCGTTGGGGCTGGTCACGAGGACAGGGGCCGGTGGACGCACATAGTCGGTGGGATAGACGGGGATGAGGCGTACAAAGCCCCCTGCAGCCGTGGCAGCGGGAGAGCCCGGCTGTTGCTGCTGTAATGCCTTCAAGCAAATCAAGATTTGGGTGAAAACATGAGAAACATTCTTCATTACTGCAGTTAAGTAGCAACAAACTACTGATGACAATGTCACAGACATTGTATACATACACAAAAGATAAAAAGTATCTGGACAAAAATAAATCATATACACATTATCCTTGTTTATTCATTGGGCAATATGATCATTGAATAGTAGTATTACTCAATGTATATGAATATCTTCAGTAATTAGAATTCAAGGCATTCCTGTGTGACATTAGCCTTCCCAATCAACCACAAAATCTAACAGAGACTTTCCTGGCACAGCAATAACTAAATGCATGCAAATCTGATTTTAGGTATTGAATTATATTCAATTGCAATAGATGAATGAAGTATATTGTGTAAAAGGTAATCTTGGCATATATATGTGTATAAGTAATAGGTGTGAACCATTCTATCACATGTTGAAGACTAGTCCTTAGACTAAAGTCAATTGAAATGCATGTTATTGCAAAATAAGCTCAACAGGTTAAGGTACACTTGTGAAATTTTGCCAAGTCTTCCATCATGTAAACTGCAAACTCTACCCATGATGGGAGTTTCCTTGTAGTGGCTCAAAGACTCCCTAGACCCAGGAAGGAGAGACATCACCCCACCACAACCAAACCCAAAACTGATCCTTCTCCTACCATACCCACTCCCCATCACACCCACCCCAGCACACCCATCCCCCACCATGCCCATTCCCCATAATGCCCATTCCCCTCCAGGCCTACCCCCACCACACCCACTCCACCACACCCATCCCCCACGATACCCACCCCCACCATAACCACCCCCATAGTGCCCATCCCCCTCCAGGCCTACCCCCACCACACCCACTCCCACACACCAAGCCTCACCACACTCACCCAAAATCATACCCATCCCCCACCACGCCCATCACCCATAACGCCCATCCCATACCACTCCCACCCCCATCACACCCACTCCTCCCACCTACCTGCATGAGGATGTTGATCTTGTGGTGCTGCTCCATGAGCTGCTGCTGCTGCCTCTGCAGCATGTCCTGCTGCATGCGCTGCAGCTCCATCTGCCGCTGCTGACGCTGCATCTGGCTGCGCTGGAGAGCCGCCGCCTCAGCTTGCTGGGCCAGGAGCTGTTCCCGCAGCGAGCCCAGCTGGCCCACCAGCTGTTCCAGCTTCTGTTCCTTCTCCGCCAGGCTCTCCTCGAGGTCCTGTTCCCGTTTTGTCTTGCTGGACGGGTCCTCGTCCGGGTAGCCATTCTCCGTGACGCCCTCCCGCTCTCGTTCCCGCGACAACCGCTCCTGGAGGAGATCGTCCTGCATGGAGTCCGCCCGCTCCCGCCGGTCTGGCGAGGCCCGGCTCTCAGCTGCGCCATCGGAGCGGTCATCGTCCTCGTGCTGCAGCTTGGCTCTGCTCAGCATGATGTGCTGCTTCAGAGTGATCATGTGCTCGGGCTTGCGCTCCGCCAGATCCAGCGCCGTGACCACCCGTTCCGTTGCCCCCTCATCCTCCTCCTCCTCTTTCTCGTCCCCGCTCGGTTCACAACCGAGATCGGGATCCTCTGCGATCTTCAACCTCTGCCCCTCGTCGCAGTCCATCGCCTCTTCTGCAGGGTCGCACGGTTCCTGTTTGATGGTTACAGGACTGGACACTGGCCCCTCCGTGTCCTGCATCTCAGCAGCCATTGCTCTAACCACCCTTGGCCCTTGGCACGCTTCTGCTCGGTCACTTCTTCTTGCCTCTCTATCGTTGTCGTCTCTCTTTGTACTAGGTGATCTAGGTGCTCTCTCTCTTTTGTCCTTCCTCCAAGACTAACCAAAGAGCATCATTCACACATCTGCAATGAAAGAGGTAGAAAAGCAGAAATTACTTTAAACTATAATCCCAGCATTCACTGACCAGGAAATGCATTGTCAATTTTTTACTGATACCAGATAAGATTGCTTGACACATTTCGATCTCTGCGGCAGGCTTTTTTTTTTTTTTTTTGTTAGGACCACACACATCCACTTTGCCGAACTGAAAAGCATGACAAATTAATCTTTCAAACTTTCTTGAAAAAGCATGAACACTTGCTCATGACCAGAGAAAAGGGTCATGCATGCTCATTACAGCACATCACCAGGAATCTCTCTGGATACTTCATACCAGCTGCACAAAAACACAGGAGATATTCAGCTTTAGAATGCCTTCATAGGCCACCTCTCACGTCCAAATCACTAGTACAGGTGAATGAGCAGCAGTTTCTGTAGTACTGGAGGTGAGAAATTCTTTCAAAACTAAAGTCACGCTATGAAGATTGATTCAACTTTTATGACATTTGGGTGGCAGTTATTTCACAAGAGGATACAGGTTTGACGCCTCACGTGCTATTATGGGGTAAACATTTTTTTTCTTGTGACACACTCCACATTCCCGTTCCTCATTCGCCATGTACAGGGTTGTGAATCTACTGTAAGAGTGTACATTTTCACAGAGTGGAAATTTTTGAGGTATAGAAATTTTCATGCATTTCTCACTACATGACACTAGTGTGAAAATAAAATGCGCAAATTTGTGCTTGTTGTTTGTACAACTGTTTTATATTTAGATTCCACAGAATTAGAAGCATACAAAGTTCATCTTACTACCAAGTGTGAAAAATTACAAGTAAATGAAACACCACAATATGCAGATTTCAGCCTGAGAGTTCATCTTGCTGTATTTAGTAAAAGTAGCTACTTGTCCCATGCTCGGGTGTCTCCCTACCCCATCCTCCCCATTTTTATCTTATTTTTTTGAAAGGGAGATGCAACAGAATATGATGACAAAGAATTCTAGGTTAAAATTCTTCTTCTTCAGAGTTTGACTGAATATCTAATCATCGACACATTCTTGTCATCCTTTAAAAACTATAATAAACACATTTATCACTTATATCTTTAATGTTAATAATTCATGTGACTTTTACAAATTTAATGTGCCAAATACTCTCTGCAGAGTGATCAAGACACAGAAAAGCATCACAAAACAGCAACTCTTCTACTCTCCCCTAAACATTCCCAACCTTCTGCTATTCCGCTGCTGCAGCATTTGACTAAATATTTACTCACTGACATATCTTGAGCATCTGTAAAAGACAACTTGCATCAAAAAATTGCTGCTCTTCTATTCTCTCGTCACATGGAAACTTAGTGAGTGTCACCGGGAATGAAGTGGGCAAGGAGGCAAAAAGGGGAGTTCTCAAAAAGCAAAACAATCTGGCCAAGAAGGAGCGATAAGAAGCCGAGAATCTTGTGGATTTCCTCTTCAACAAATGCACGAGTCAACAATGTCTGGCAAGATGCTCGTTGTGTTCTCTAGATAAAGTCGCCGCGGGATGACAGCCAAAACCCATGACAGATCTCGGACCACACTCTGAAAAACCTCTCTCTGTCTTTTGTTTTACTTCTTCTTTTTTTTTCCAGAGCACTGTCGGTCATGGGGGCGTGGAAATCTCACTGGCTAATTAGCTCGAATAATCGAGGACGGAAAATTGCTCAACTGCTCTGTCATACTGAATTGACAACGGAACAAAAGAAAGGAAAGAGTGAGCACTGCGAAGCAAAAGAGGGCATTGTTTGGCGGACAAAAGCGATGAGTTTAGAGAATACAGCCTGTCTGCTCTTAATAAATTTACTGTCACTGCTCGGATTGTGAAAAGCTGTTTAGTCCAAGACAAGTGCAATGGCTTAAAACCTCGCTTACTATTCTCTCTCCCTTTTTCAGATCCCCAGGTTGATTATCACAACAACCCAACTAAATTCCAAGCGACGTAATACTGACATCAAAACCCCAGAGTGGTAACTACGTCTAATTTGCCGAACGATCGGCGGTGACTCAGCAGAAACGCACCCCTCCCCCTTGTCTCTTTTCCCATTGCCCTCCGTGTGGTGTACATTGTATGAATGACATCTCCTCATACTCCCAGCTCCAAGTCAGAGATCACATCTCACTGTATGCAAAGAAGGCAGCATCAAATCTAGATGACAGCTAGCTTAGGATGTCCAAGAAATGTCTACACTCTCCTAACCTCTGTTAAAGACACTCTTGCTGGGGTAATAAGCCAGTTGGTAATTTGTTCATGTGCTTATTTGTACAAAAGACCTTTCTTCTTTCATACAGTAGATGGTTTGGCACTTCGCTCATTTTCTATAAAGTGACATGACGCCTATAAAGCTTGCCCGACATAACAATTCATGGAATCCATGTTCAAACAGAGAACGAACTTACATCTAGACTGGATGACCAGAATGGCCCATCAATTAACACTTGGGGAAGCATCCATTTCATTGTTTTGCACTGAATGCATCGAGTAAACAAGCTTTTCCTGTATAATAACATTGTCAAATACTGGGCTTTAATGAACACTTTGGTGCTGTAAGGTGGATGTGCTGACAAGCTCCATTTATGATGATTCCACGAATAATCATAACATTAGAGACACTAAACTTTCGTGAATTTAAACATCAACATGACTGCTACTACCGCTTGGCAGTACGAATAAAGCTTTTCTGCTCATGCGCAAAGTAGAAAGTTCTACAAGCTAACTAATCATGTGAGAAGCAAGCTAAGAGTCATTGTCACTGCAGATGAAATCTGGCCACCAATGACAGGCAAGCCCTAGTGAGGGGGCGCCCTTCATGACCCATCAGAACTATTTTCAACTTCATCATTGAATGATCCAAATTTCGCTGCCAGTACTCGGTTGCTAGAAATCAAAGCAAAGCAGCAAAAGAGATACCATGATAGCTCATACAGTTTGCACGGACGACCAATGGGTGAATCTCTCGCGGTTCCATTGGTTGCAGTAACGAACTGAATACAAACTGCAGCTCTGTGTCTGAATTATCTAGCAGAAACAGCGCGCAAAGTTTTTTCTCCATCATGAAAAGTAATCAATATTCAACGTTCTGGAAAGCGTTATGGCCTTTGAAAAAAGGCTGCACATATAAATTACTATGCCCGTTCACCCTTAAAACATACACAGATGTGAAATCTCGTGACCAATAAGTCCATTCTTTAGACATGCAAATAACCCCTGAAACAAAAAGTGGAATGACACCTGCTGGTCCCTGCATACAAGCGTCCCCTGCCCTTCCCGCCTGCTGTATTTTAGAGCATTAAACTTTCATTGCCCTTGCTGACAGCAAGAAAGACGGATCGGGATTATTTTGCCAATCGGGAAGAAAGTTTGGACGCTGTCATGTCACAGACACAGCGATTTCACAGATTTTAAACAAAGGCAAATTCTCAATTTTTGGAAGCTCATATTGCTGAACAAATGATGTATATCACTATGTACATTGTACGCAGAATATATGGTTGCAATATACTCATGATAAATATAAATACAGTAATCCATATAATACGGATGGTTTCTAATGCATACTTATACACAATGTATCATCAACTGGAAAAATTTGTGACACATTTGCTGCATGAATGAATGAATGAATAAGTAAATAAATAAATACATATATGAATACATAAATAAATGAATTATACAAAATAAAAGAATGATAAATAAATAAATACATACATACATAAATACATTAATAAATAAATGAATACATAAATAAATAAATAAATAAATAAATAAATAAATATTACAACATGAAAAAAAAGTGTCATCTGCAAAAGGCAAACAAGAGGATGCAAAAGCTGGGATTCTACTGCTTACCCTGATCATACTTGATCATTCTGCACTAATTGATATTAATGTTTCACATCGTTCCCACTCTTGAATTTCTCATCAAAGACAGTTCAAAACAGATTCTAATCATCATCACACTGACAAGTTTAAAATCACACAAACAGGCAAGCATTATTTGATTTTATTCTGTTGACACCAAATGACTTTGGTTACCATCTGAACATGACACTGCCGATGTACATGTACATTGTAACAGACTCTTTGCATGTTTTTGGGGTGCAGATTCATACATGTGTACCCCGGCACGGAATCCGCTTCTATCAAACTGATCTTCATTCATGCCATACTTTGCCAAGCGCCTTGAAGGCAACAACGAAGCACTGCACAGATTATCTATCAAACATTTCCACGATGTACCTTTCAATGACTTGGGTTATTATCAATGCAGAAGCTTTATCAATAACTATGGTACAGATATCACTATTATTTCAACATTCTTTTTTCATACACTGATGCCATATGTGCTTAATTGCCATGTACCCTTTAAACCTGAAAAAGACAACAACAACAACAACAACTTTTTGATACCTAAGTCTTCAAATATCATTTCCTCATACCACTTTTCATTGTTGATACATAATACCTCATACACTTAAGTTTCAGTATGTTGTAATTACGGTATCATGGCTAACCAGACACGTTCAGTATTCTCATTAATTATTCAAAAGTATTAATCAGTCAATAATATTTGTGTCTGTGCTTACAATCTGTGCTCACAGGTAATTATGTAAGAAAAAATTGCTCTGTTTGGTGTAAGATAGCATTACATTAAAAAAAATATATATATATATATTTTTATATATCACCCAGCAAATCTCAGTGTTTTAGATAAACAGGGGGGCACAAGGTCATAACAATGTGAATTGAACTTGCTTTTCCTTGTTTACGCGCAAAAACAAAGACTAGCCTTGCCAAGCTAATCTTGGCTGGAGAGTTGATAAATGACGATTATACCAGAGGGCATGATTGTTGATGGGTGAAAAAATGCCACGCAGGTTAGGTGCTATTGTTCATTCTATGTCGACAGCATTTCATCCTACAAATGGGGATTTCTGTTTCACAAACACAAATGACATTGACACGCTCCAAATGGTTTGTGATGCTGCATATATGCAGTAGAAACAATGTTTTGGTTTCTTCCACATCAAAGACTATAGCTTCCCCAGCATTGTATTTGCTATCTAAACTGACAACATTTGAGAGCACTAATGCTTTGTCTCTACATCCTTCATAAATGCTGGCAGCAACCATCACAACCAGATTTTAATGCAGCCCTTGGACCGTCGCCATGTAGGATTGTAACCTAGCACTGCCGCCATTTCTCAACACAACTTGGCCAAGATGGCAAGACATGCTGTTTTTTCTTCAATACAAGGACTCTCTATATATGTATATACACTAAATGCCCAATTATACACTTGCAGCAACAACTTTGAAAGCTCTTAACACCAACAGCTTCATACACCAATGGCTCAGTACACCAATGGTTCCATATATCATATACAATGGCTCTATACACAAAAGGTTCTATGCATCAATGGTTCCCTGTACAGTGGTCCCATATAAAGCCAATGGTTCTATACACAGTGGTTCCATACACCAATGGTTCCATACACCAAGGGCTCCATATACCAATGGCTCCATACACAATGGTTCCATACACAATGGTTCCATACACATTGGTTCTACACACCAATGGTTCCATACACAATGGTTCCATACACATTGGTTCTACACACCAATGGTTCCATAAACAATGGCTCCATAAACCAATGGCTCCATACACAATGGTTCCAAACACCAATGGTTCCATACACCAATGGATCCATACACCTATGGTTTCACACACCAAGGGGTCCATACACCAATGGTTCCATACACAACGGTTCCATACATCAACGGTTCCATACACCAATGCAGGGCTGCCAACACTGGAAACCAGTTGAGAGTGAGATTCCCATAGGCCAATGCTATAATTTAGGAGTCAAAATGAGTGAGATCAATAGAAATGCATGCAAATGAAATAAAGTTTTAGAGTGAGAAAGGACCAAAATGTGTGAGTCTCACGCTCAGTGCGTGAGAGTTGGCAGCCCTGCCAATGGCTCCATACCTGGTACACAAATGGGTATGCCTATAGAGCCCTCTGTACCTACAGCCCTGTGGATCAATAGCACATAATATACATCAAGAACTCTATACACCAAAGGATCCATACAGCAAGAGCATTAACTCTATACACCAACAGTAATATACACCAAGGGCTCCATTCACTGAGTCCTTTACACCGGGAGCTATACCATACACAAAAGGCTCTATACCTCAAAAGCTTGATACACCAATGTTACACTCTACACACACTTAACACATTCCTCACCACTGATGCCCTGTCTATACACCTGTGTCAATGGCATTTTTGAAGTGGTGGTGCTGAGAAGGATAAAGCATTATCATAGACAGGTCAGTTTCACACCAGTACAGCATTCTACCACTTCCTTAAAGCCAGTACATCATAGGCAGGAGCTGGCCAATGACTGTTTATTAAAGACAAGCATCAATGCTGCATACCTAACACCAGACCAGAGTTCACATTATTTGGGGTAAAAAAAATGAAGTCTGAACAAAGAAACATGCTAGGTTAACTCTGGAAGATGATGAACACAAAATGCCCCATCACAAGCCAACACAGATCCATCTACTTTCCTCCACTCATTTTTCTTTTAATTCAATTTCGACTGGAGATGAAACAAACAAACTGATGCACCCAAAAACCATTTACCATGATTTTTGTTGTCTTCTAGACTTGAGTACCAGTAATTTACAGTGCATGACGATGGCACTACTTGCACGTGTTTCATAGTTTGAGTTGAATTCATGATTCAAGTGGTCAAATGGTGTAACGGACCTTCTCTGTATCCCCTATTAAAGGACAAGTTCACCTTCATAAACATAAAGATTGAGAGAATGCAACAATATTAGTAGAACACATCAGTGAAAGTTTGAGGAAAATTGGACAATCGATGCAAAAGTTATGAATTTTAAAAATTTTTGTGTTGGAACCGCTGGATGAGGAGACTACTACAGCTTGTGAGTCATATGCGTACAACAGTATAAAGAAAATGTAAAGAAAATTCAACTTATTTTCACTTTTTTCGCATAATAAAAGAGCACTTGACTTGCCTCTTTCTAAAGGCAGGGGGAATAATATTACCCATAACATTTGTCGGTAACAAGTCGGGGGAATGTGTACTTTTTACAAAAGATGAAATTTTGTGAAATTCTCTTTATATTTTCCTTATATTGTTGTACGCATGTGACATCTAAGTTATTCACACACTGCAGTAGTCTTCTCATCCAGCGGTTACTGCACAAAAACTTCAAAAATTCATAACTTTTGAATGGATTGTTCGATTTTCCTCAAACTTTCAATGATGTGTTCTACTAATATTGCTACATTCTCTCAATCCTTATGTTTATGAAGGTGAACTTGTCCTTTAAGTTGAAATGGAAAGTTCGAAATGATACTGTGATGATTTTGATTCAAAGACATATAAAAAATCATATATAATAACATACACATACAATTCAAATCATGATGTACACTAAACCCCTGTTTTCACATGTTGATGTTGGAAAGATATAAATATTATTAAAAACATTTCTAGTTATCGTACAAAGACATATTCTCAATCTACATGTATAAAGCATACTGAACATGGAATTGTGTTTAGTTTGCTAGTACTCTTTCTGCAAATCAAGATATACCTGACCACTGACAAAGTACTACCCAGTAATACTTTACAGAAGCCAAGAAAAACAAAAGCATGATGCCATTAACCCCCTTGAGGATGAGTCGCGAGTATACTTGGGCAGGTGTCTACGGGAAATGTGTGTTTAGCAAAATCAGTCCGTCCTCAACGGTTTAATTGTAGAGTTTGGTTGCAAATATGAATAGATGAATATGACACACACACACAAAAAAAATATATTAAGACATAGAAATATATCAAATATATGAACTACATGATAAAAGAAATAATGCACAAGTAGATAAAATTAGGAATTAAAATCAATGCAGCAAAAAAAAAATGATATAATACAAAGATGCAACAGTGGCAAAATATTCCAGTTCGTTGAAAAAAACATTAAAACTAAAAATTACCGAAACGAAAAATGCAAACTGAAAACTAAATATGTCAATCATGGAACATTTCAAAAAGTGAGCAGAGTCATAATAATCACTTAGGTGTCCCTTCTGCCTTCTATGCTGGTATAAAAAACAACACATTTAAGAGAAAAATATAAGAGAAACTGGTCACTGGCATTCAAGATGTTAGTGGTAAAATGTCTGACATTGACAGCTAAAAAAAGAATAGTTTGTTGTGATATCCAATAATTCATAAAATTTGATTTTTTTTTTTTATTTGCCAAACTGAGCAAACGCAATAGATCCGGAGACTTAACAGAAAAAAAAAAGATCACTGTCATATGAAAGCAAAAATAAGTAATACCACAACCACATCACTATAAAAAGAAAATATAAAACCAGATTAATGACGATGATACTACATTGAATAATGAATATCAAGGATTGTTTTTCTTCTTTTCATGGGCCACAAGTTGATTTAACAGTAACATGTTCAATCTCTCAGTGAGTACTATACTAGAAGAATGTTCAAAATAATCTACAACTTTACCTTCAAAATCAATGTGGGCTACCTTTAGCCCGGCACACCAGATAACCCAAAGTGTAACAGGGTCCCAAAGTTTCTGTGTATGCATGTGTGTGTGAAGTGAATATCATCCAAAGCATTGATTATTCCACTGTGCTATAGAGGAAAGTATATATCACTGGACGGGGAACGATCAAATTCCCAAGAAGCGAAAGCGATGACCACAGAGTACTAAAAAAAAATGGTATTCCATCAGATCATTGCTGCCTCAAACACGTGATGATCCATTTAAAGTAAATGCGGGATTCAGCAACTGCACTTTTTTTTCTCCTTCCTAAAAGAGCCTGACAACAAGTCCATACAGTAGTCCTCAGCACAATCCAAGTTCATTCTGCCTGTGTTCCTCCAGCACGCACGGAATCATCCCCGGCCAATTAGTCTCAAACAGGACAATGCGGGCAACGCCGCAACGACGACAACGACTCTTTGCTACTGCTGGCAAGTCCGAGAGAGGGGTGGCTGGAAGCGAAACCGAAAGCAGAAACAATGAAGAAGGCGAGTGTCGCCCGACAAAAAAAAGAAAAAGAAAAAAAAGTTGGGGACGCAGTGGCTCAATTGTTTCAAGCATCGGGAGCTAATTACACAGGAGCTCAACCTGGCCTCTTGCCACCGCACAACTGATTTGAAATGGAGCATCCTCTTGGCTACTTAGCGTGCCTTTTCTCTCTCTCTCTCTCTCTCTCTCTTTCTCTTTCTGTTTCTCTCCCCTCTCTCTTCTCTATCTCTATCTCTTTCTCTCTCTCAAGTCTTTTTGTCCCTGCGAGTCAGCAGCAGGCAAGCAGAGGGAAGGGGAAAAGCCGGCGAGTGGGGGGAAAGACGCGAGAAGCGGCCGCGCGTTTATCTCCCTCGCACACAGGCCCCACCTGTTGAGGGGTGCAAATGATTTGGGGGGAGGGTGCGGAGAGGAGGAAGGTAGGGGTGAGAATTGGAGGTAAAGGTGTCGGGGAATGGGGGTGGGGGGTGGGTAAGACAAGGGGTGGTTTACTCGGAGGGGTAAAGGGGTGTCGGTGTATCAAGTAAGAGGATGGCAAAGTCACTGGCGTGCCGAGGGGGTCAGTCCCTTCTGTGGTTTTAAATGACAGAGACAGAACATACATTCCAGAGCTCACCCTACCTTTACCATTCTCTAAAATCTCCAGAAGTGTTCGGATAATTTTGGGAAAGCCCATCTCAAAATAGAGCAAAGAGCTATTATCAACTGCACAGTCATCAGAAATAATCGTATATGACATGCCAAGGCGAGATCAAGGCGTGCATAGAACGCTTTCAGACCAACTTTGTCAAAATATAAAAACTGCTATGAATTACTACTATCATTATGTTGGTATTGTTTTTGTTGTTGTTGATAGTAAAGGTACTATTATACTAAGGTATAAGGATAGGGTCATAGTCGCTAGGTTTTTGTATTTATTACATTATATATTATACCCATTCTTTTGAAATGGCCTTAACCACAAATTAGTTAAATTTATACTGACAACTATGGTTTCTTGTAAGACAAGTTGTGTGTACAGAAAAAAGAAACAAGATTTCCTCAAATAAAAAAAAAAAGAGTAAAAATCTGACATCCGCTGCAGCAACTAACTCACAAAGAGCTTTATATGACAGGATAAACAAAAAAAAAAATAAATGTTATTTCATAAAACAATCATACGCTTGTGTAACGTTCTAGGACAAGACTACCTGAATAGTGACTCTTGGTAAGAGTCAGTGGAATAGTTCTCAGTTTACTGATACATTCAAATTTTACGAATATCTTCAAGAATGAATACACGAACAACACAGACTGTTCCCGCCGATCAGAAACATTCCAAATGCAACAGCCAATGTAAGCAAACTGGATTCAAAGGACTCCAACATGTAGAAACAGGTGAATTGTGCAACTGAGTTCTACATCTTTCCTTTTTTTTTGGGGGGGGGGGATCCTTAGACTTGACTACATCACTTAAAAGAATGGCACAAAGCAGATTGAATGACAGCATTCAACAAATTGATTGTGGAACAAGCGGAGCACTTTACAATGATAAATGTTTGAAAAAAAATGGCAGCACGGTTTGCTATTTTTTGTGTAAAACAATGATGTGAAATTTTGCTTCTCTTTGAAATAAAATAACACTGTTACTGAACATGCTTTTGTGGTCACTGAAAGTCATTTATTCTGTGGACCATCTTCAAGCGATTACACCTGCTCACTTACCCTTACACAATATCATATTATACATACGCACAGAAGAATGGAAATGCTTGAGAAGAATTGCACTTTTTTTCTTGATAACTGGCCAAATTTCCCCCTCATGCCCCATCCTTTCTCCTTCCTTCTCTCTCTCTCCAACTCATTCATAAACTTTCTTACCTGCTCCTTTCAGTACAACTGTGTCAAAGAAGGGCACTAGCTCCATCGAGATCACCAGTGACAGCCGACGAGTCAATTCGGCCCTGTTCACCTTCACGCACAGTTGCTGCTGTCTCCTTGAGATAGTCCAAAATTTAAGTTATCTAATTTTGCAGGTGTGAACAGGGCTTTCACTCTCACTCTTCACAGCCATAATCAAGGAGGATAATATCTCACATATGAAAGATAATGCAGCTTTGTCTTACTTGCAGTGCGTAGTGAAGGGCCATCTAATAAAGATCCAAAAGAGGAAGTTTAGAAACAATCATGATTCTGTTTTTTCCCTTCATCTATTTTTAGAGCTGTGAAAAGAAAAGTCACATGAGTTTTTTAGCAAGCTCTCGATGCAATCCGGCAAAAGACTTACATAATCACAAATCTCCTGCCTGAAGTGGAAATGAAAAAAGGAAGGAGAAGAACTCTTCTTCGCCCTCCCCCGTCACATCGCACGAGAAGTCGCCCTTCCTCCACGCAAGAAAAATGGCGGTAGAACGTAAAGGGTTGCTCCTCTGCCAATTTCGGAAGTCCCGACCGAGTTACGTAAAGCCATTCTAACCATCAACGCTGGAGATTAACAAATCTAATTAGCGCTACATTGTTTTCCACATTCTCAAACAGGTGTAGAATGACAGGCAGACGGAAGACAAGCGGGAGGTCACCGCGCCAAGAAATTAAGAATTGCAGAATTGTGACTTCACTCACGTGCTTGCGGGCACACGGCCACCAGTGTGGTTTTGACAATGGATTAAGCTGTCAAGTGCATGGAGTAAATCTTATTGTTGTGTTTCTGGCTAATGGCATAATTGGTCAGGGGGGGGGGGGGGGAGGGGAGAAGATTGGGTCAGTTTTGTTGTTATTGTTCTAATTGCGCTCACCTGCAAAGGCTCAGCCAAAGATTTTTGTTGCATTCAGAACTCACAGTTTAGTTAACAATACCCAATTAAATTTCTGACTGATAGTCCAACTGCTATCATAAAAATCATCACTAGATTTAAAATGAAACGTACAGCACCATAAGGGCAAATATGTCCATCAGAGGGATTTGATTACCATTTGATCAATATAATTTGCCAAAGGCAACTAGACATGTATGTTCGGTATCGAACATGTTATCTACGAGGTAAGCTTTACTTACCTATCCATATTGGCATTAGAATGGCAATTATTATATGGATAGGTAAGTAAAGCGAAATGAAGTAGATAAAAAGACCACCATGATTCAATCAATATGGAATGAAATCAAAGTCAAAATTTCATCAAGTACATAGTACATTGCATCTATCACGGGGTATTACCATGCTATTGTGGAACCATGTTTTGCGCAGGTCTCCCAAAACATGTATTCCCATCAATGAAAGATTGTTGATTCAAACAAAAAAAAAAGCAACATGGCCACAACAACACACTTTAACCCTACAAGTGACACTGGCACATAACTTCAAAGAGATAATCAAGCTTACGTGCGGATCGAAACATTGCCCGCAGTGCTAATACCGAGTGGAGAGTGCTAATGCCCGTTCGTGCTTCTCGGCTAGCCGACGATTAGTACGGAGAACTAGCCGATCTAGCTGCCAGCCCCTCTCTCTGAAGCTACGTAGCACCAGAAATCTACAGGAAACAAGTGGTAATGGTGACCATGGAGTTGACAAAGCCTGGCCACTAATGCAATTGTCACCCATTAGTGAGAATCTGGACAGCTACCAGTCTTTTCCTCCAGTATTGTGTAGAGGCACATCATGGTTAGTCTTGAAACAGACCTTTTCTCTTTTTTCTTTCTTTCATCATCACTAAAACTACCGGTACTCGTTTAAACACACATTTTCCTTTTCTTTCCTTATCTTAAAGAAGTACTTTCATCAGCAGTGCATATATACCATATCATTGAACGGTCGCAGTATACAATTATGCCAATAATATCAATAATGTAACACTTATTATCGTAACAGAAAATATGACATATCTTACACCTAATTCATTCTTTCCTGCTGTTGTCAATATCAATGCTGCTCTTCAAAGAGGGTGTGCACTGAGCGAGATTTGAACCCTAGACCTTCTTTTTCCCACTCTGAATGACTCTCTTGAAGAGGTCCAGGTTCTCTCTTGACTACCACTCAAGCCGGCTGGTTTTGGGAACTCGATAATGGCGGCATACTCTTGAGTGGGTGTATCAAGTTTCTACTCCTATTGTATGGTTGAAATCATGCCACCAGGAATCTGTATATATATGAGACAATACTCAAGGCGACAACAAGTTACCTGCAATAACAAAGCTAGAAGTGCTCACAGAGCGCAGACTTCCTCCAAGCCACAGGGTTACTAACTCTATGGGACAATGCATGCATCCTTTCTTTCAACAACACCAAAACAAACAAGAGACCCGCGGGTCTAGCGCTCACCTGAGTATCGCAAGTTCACCTTTCACGCAGTCACTAATCTAAATTATTCACAGCTCTACCAAAATTTGACGAGGCATTCTCAAGTGGAAGATGAAAATGTACAATAAGGGCCCAATTTTTTCAAGATTCCTTAATTTGGGGGAATTGGGGCCCCCTGGGGCCCTCTGGGTGGGGCATGGTGCCCAGTTTGATAAATTGAGATCCTGACCACCTAGGGATGCTACCTGCCAAGTTTGACAAAAATCCATCATGAGGTTTTCAGGAAGAAGATGAACTCATAGTATTATCTCAGCTCTATAACTTCTGATTCTAGAGAAGATTTTTAAAGATTCCTTCATTTGGGGGGTTTGGGCCCCCTGGGGGCCCCCTGGGCGGGGCATGGTGCCCATTTTAACAAATTGAGATCCTAACCCCCTAGGAATGCTACCTGCCAAGTTTGGTGAAAATGGGTCATGGGGTTCTCAAGAAGAAGATAAAAATGTACAATTTAGGCCCCATTAGGACCCCTCCTCACCCCCATCCCCCCCCCCCCCCCCCCGGGTCCCAAGGGGGGCACCCCTGATTCTGCCATGAACAAACTTGAAACTACAGTCATCAATGTGCTAACTCATAGTATTAACCTAGCTCTATCACTTCTGGTTCTAGAGAAGAAGGTTAGTAGTGTAGCCCGTCTATATGTCAAAAATTCGACCTTGATTTTTCCGAGAAAATGGGAAAAAATGAGAGTAATAAATATAAAAATAGCATCGCTATGTATTTTGTTGAAAATCAGGTCACGTACTTTGGAGAGGTCAGAGAGCTTATAGTAATAATGTAGCCTTGAAAATAGGGAGGAGCGGGCAAATCAGACAGTGAGAAAAAGAAAATTATGAATGTATCGATAAATCTATAGTATTGATGCTGAGTTGATAAAAATTTATTTTGACGGGATAAAGCCCGTAGAGCTGCTGGAGGAACGAGAGCAATGTGAGGAAGAAATGTGCGGGTACGAAGTGTACACTGATGAGCGCCGGACATATCAGACAGTGACCGACGGTCAGAGCAGACAGCGAGTGAAACAGTATATCATGACTGGACGAAGTCTACTGTGAAATGCGAGGGTACGAAGTGTACTCTGATGACCGACGGTCAGAGCAGACAGCGAGTGAAACAGTATATCATGAATGGACGACGTCTACTGTGAAATGCGAGGGTACGAAGTGTACTCTGATGATCGATTTGCATATCAGACAGGGAGTGAAACAGAATATGACATGTAGTATGGAGGCTGTGTCGATGAACATTTGTTTTGACGGGATAAAGCCATAACTGTGAGAGGTACTAGGGTAATTAAGACATGTGAGGGTACGAAGTGTACTCTGATAAGGTCAGAAAACTTACAGTAAAAATATGACATTGAAGAGGACGTAGTTGTACAATAGGAGAGGAAGGAGATGTTTGATAGAAGAGGGATAATTATGCAAGAGTGAGCGAAAAATACTCTGATGAGGTCAGAAAACCGATTGTAAAAATATGTCCTCGAAGAGGAAGGAGTTGTCTGATAGAAGAGGGCTAATATGCAAGAGTGAGCGAAAAGTGCACTGCTGAGGTCAGAAAACTTATGGTAAAAATATAACCTCGAAGCTGTTAAAAATAGAGGAAAACAATGCAAAATAAGCCGATTGTGATGAGCTCTGATACATTTATAAAGAGTGAACATGAACAACATCGATCATTCTACAGGTAAAATCAGTATTGCGATCTTTGTCTTGAACGTGTAGCAGTTTGAGTTAACTGAGAAAATGGCCTCTTACAGTTATTCTGATGCCAGTGCCTATGTGAATGATGAGGGGGATGTTGTTGGTGTTTCCAAGGGACGAAATGAGGACGGTGACAGCTCGGCATCAATGGTGAGTACATTATCGTTTTTTTTTTTCGATGGATATGTCTAACACAGATGATTTTAGAAAAGTTGATTGTCACAAAATTAAAATACAAATTAAGTATAGTTTATTACGTCTATCACTTAATTACAGTGCCGTAGGGACATACTGCATTATTATGAGTCTACGTTTCAAACGATCCTACGTTTTAGTTATTTCTATTCCTTTCATTGTTATTTTTTGTAGAATTCCTCCACGAGTGGATATGCTGGAAAGTCAGCGACGTCACCATTTACTTTCGAGGAAGGAGCCATTCCCTTTCACTTGGGTTCAAAACGCTTTGTTGTAGTGAAAATATATCAAGGCACTGTCTACGTGAATATTCGCGATTATTATCAAAATCATCTTGGCAAGATGTGCGCGGCTTTGAGGGGTATAAACCTTACGGTGGAGCAGTGGGAAAAGATGCGTGATGCGATGTTTCCAATTTCGCGTGCGATTAACCAGTTGCAAAAAGAGGCCAAAAAGCAACAACTACAACAACAGCAGAAAAGGAAGAGGGAGAACAGCAACTCCCATTCATATTCTCGCAGCACTTCTTGGCAAGGTCCCGATTATTATCATTAAACAGAACTCGCGCTTCTATTTTTTACCCACCCCCTATAGAATGAATATCCACTATCACTACTTCTACTGCTAATAATAATAATAATAATAATAATAATTTTTTCGATAGGTCAAAGCTGAACTTACCCACCACAAGGAAATGAGAAGCATAAAACCATTGCCCGCTGCCAAACACGTGTCGGTAGATGAGATTCGGGAGATGGTGACATCGAAGAGGGCCAGTGAGACGAGCGGAAAGGACGAGAAGGAGATGGGAGCAGATCAGGACGGCGAGAAAAGGAGGGAGAGATCAAACCTGATTGATATTCCCAATGATATCCACTGCATCACCCGTACGACCTATGCCGGACCGTTCATCACAGCCACCAAAGTGATCATGAAAAAGATCAACGAACTTGTACTGGAGAAATGCTACGGTTGTCAAACGAATCATCCTAGTCAGAAACACCACGAGTGTCTGTGGTTAGACTGGGAAGCGAAGATAGACACATACATGGATTCAGCAATATCGCAACTGACGGAGTCGGAGTTCATAGAGAACTTGGACGCCGTGTACGACATGGACAATTTGTGGGAGGATGAACGTTTGATAGTCCTGTGCGAGGCTGTGGAGTTTTATCACTTTTACTTACGTACACCAGAGGTGGTGGAAGAACTATCGCAATACATAAAGTTACACTGCTAGTCACTTTTGGCACGAGTGTATGATAATGTTACATTATCGCGATGCACTATGCATTGAATAACAACAATAATTCAATTGCCTATCTGATCTGTCAATAACGCATTAAAATTGAAGCCGAGCAATCCAATTGGGATCGAATATGAAGAAGAACTACAGTCTCGACGTGTCATACTGTTGGTATTTTCTCGTCACATGAAAGGTTGAAAGAAAGAGAGAGAGGAGGGGAAGTAGAGAATGATATTTTGTCTTTCGTAAAAAATTGCACATATATATATATATATATATGTTTGCATGTACGAGTGTTCGGTGTGATACGTTCAACTAATTAACCAAACGGGATCTTGTGTGAGACCCTATTACACACACACACACACACACACACACACACTCAAATAATGATTGAGAGAGAGAGAGAGAGAGAGAGATAGGAGGGGAGGAACAGAGATTTAACTAATATATATATATATATATATATATATTGCTTGCATGTACGAGTGTACAGTGTGATACATTTAACTAATTATCCAAAAGGGATCTTGTGGACATGCCATCCTATTACACACACACACACACACACACACACACATACACGCAACCCTGAAAAATTATAAAGTACGATAGCCCAGGGACATCGTCCTTTGCTCCTTCGAAAATACAAAGTTCAAACGTCTCAGAGTGCACAAACAAGTTTTAAAAATAAGGGTACTTCAGTAAGGTGACCGGTGGATATCTCTTTGTCTTTCTTGAAAAACACAGCCCTCAAAAAAAAAATTATAAAGTACGATAGCCCATGGACATCGTCCTTTGCTTCTTCGAAATACGAAATTCAATCGTTTCAGAGTGAACAAACAAGTTTTAAAAATAAGGGTACTTCAGTAAGGTGACCGGCGGATGTCTTTATGTTTTTCTTGAAAAACACATCCCTCAAAAAAAACAAAAAAACAAAAAACAAAAAACAAATTGTAAAGTACATTAGCCCATGGATAGCGTCCTTTGTTTCTTCGTCGAAATACAGAGTTCATACGTCTCAGATTGAACAAACAAGTTTTAAAAATAAGTGTACTATAGTAAGATGATCGGTGGACGTTCCTTTTCCTTTTTTAAAACACAGCCCTAAAAAAAAAAAAAGTTTACGCAATATGATGTAAGAAGCTAGTACCATAATCACTGTACATAAAGCCCCTTGCTCTGACCAGTATAAATATAACTTGCGAGAACTGGAGTACAACCGTTCGAAAAAAAAAAATGGACAGTCAAAGCAGTGACGGAGCTGTTGCTGGCTGAAGCCAGACCATATCCCCGCGGGGACTATGGCTTTTTCCTTACCCCCGGGAGTCCAAATACCAATGTTCCAAGGACTGCCCCGTAATGGGGATGGTGACATCATCATCCCCTTAGAGCTGCTAATGGCAGTTCAAACGCCAGATGAAGAAGATTACATTTGGTAACTCTTCTTCTTCATCACACACCACGTGAGTATACCCTTACCTGTGTTTTTTTTTTCCTAGAACCGTGTACTATTTTTGTACCTTGCATGTTCACTCGAATATAAATTGACAGTCCGTGTTCTGACGTATCATCATTATCATTCTAGCAGCATGGATTCCAATACATTTAACGAGAGACTGACAATATGCAATTCGCTTGACGATTTGAATGCATTGTTAATGGAATATGAACAGTACCAGGGTAAGTGTCATACGTTCATTCATCCCTACAAGAAATGTATGGTTTCTTGCGTGTTTGTGTCTGTGTCTTTGTGTTTTGCCAGTCAGTCTCTATTTTTTTTTAATCTTTGTTTTTTCCTTCTTTTTTACCTTCACATATAGACCAACGTCTGCCACCAACACCACCACCACCATCACCATCACAACTCACATCACCCCTAGCGACCGAAGCCGGCCCCCGGACCAGCCAAACACATTTTCCACCGCTTTCCACCGAACCACCACTACCTGACATCTCTGCTGCTCCTGCCCAGCAAGGCGGCACCAACACCACCGCGGAGGAGGAGGAAAAGGAGGAGGAGGAGCAGCAGGAGCAGCAGGAGGAGAAGGAGGAGGAGGAGGAGGAAGCAGATACACCCAGCACTTCTCACGAGTCGCCATCTCCCTCATACTTTCTTCGACGAGTGAGTCAAAGAACCAATAAGAAATTTAAAGCCAATGTTGTTGATTACACCGTCTCTTTTCCTACTCATAACGAACTGACGCCACTGATAGATGCCTTGCCGCGTGCCAGTAGTTTGTTTCAACGTATAGTAGATGATATGATAAGAGATGCTAGTGATCACGACATGATTCGACTCGTTTTTAATACTCCCAAGTTAGACAAGCCCGTAAGTCTTCCTTTTGTGAGAAAAGATCAGCTAAGTCACGATGTGTTCATGCAAAAGTTAGAGGCAACCTTACAGTCCCACGAAGAAATAACCTTGGACGAAACGGTAGCTTTCAACGTGATACATATGGAAATGCCAGTAGGTGGTAAGAGGAATAGGAGAAAATGTTCGGATTACGATGAATTACTGAAAACCATGCGATGTGTGTTGCGCATTAATAATACTGACAATGATAGAATGTGTTGTGCAAGAGCGATCGTGACCATGATAGCCAAAATTGAAAATCACCCCCAAAAGCGATCTATTCAACTCGGTACTAGATTACAGAGACAAATGGCTAGACAGTTGCACGAAGCTGCTGGTATACCCATCGAGCAGTTGTGTGGTATTCCGGAAATTAAACGTTTCGAACAGACTCCCATGATGACCAATTACAGAGTAGTGGTTGTTTCCAGAAGAGCCTGTAACTACATCACCTATATTGGTCCCGAAGATAGAGATCATACGATTTATCTTCTGCAGACAGACGATCACTATGATTTAATCACCTCCATGAAAGCCTTTTTGAACAAAAGCTACTATTGCGAGAAGTGTATGAAAGGCTACGATCACAGGCGCGAACACTCTTGCCAACGCATTTGCAAATTGTGTTACGGTTCGACTTGTCCCGCAGTCAGCCGAGCGGACGAATATGTAGAATGTCACAAATGTAATCGTAGATTTAAGAACGCTACTTGTTTGAAAAATCATGTCGAAAATAAAGTGTGCGAGACCATGTACAGGTGCGTGACGTGTGACAGAAATGTCAGCGTGGAACTCTTAAAAAAACACAAGCGCGAGCATGACTGTAGCAAGAAATTTTGCAAACACTGTCAGGGCTTTTTTCCGTTCAATCATCAGTGTTATGTCTCACCCGAACCCCTCGAGAAAAATAAACAAAACAGTTATATATTTTTTGATTTCGAGTGCACTCAAGAGAGTGGGATACACGTGCCCAATTACTGCGTGGCCCAAATTACCTGTTTTGAATGTCGTGACCAAGCTATCGACACTCCTTGTACGCATTGTGGAGAAAAGAGACAATTCATTTTCAAAGGACCCACGACTGGCGATGATTTTTGTAAATGGTTGATAGACGAGCATTCCAACGTCATAGCAGTGGCCCACAATATGAAAGGGTATGATGGGATGTTTGTTCTTGATTATCTCTATCGCAATTGCATCATTCCCAAGATGATTTTGAACGGTGCAAAGATCATGAGCATTGATATCTCCTTGAATGACATCAAGATCATCGACTCCCTCAATTTCTTACCAATGCCTCTGGCGAACATGCCCAAAACTTTCGGTATTGAAGAACTGCAAAAGGGATACTTTCCTCACTTTTTTAACACGACCAAAAACCAGGCGTACACGGGTCCCCTACCCGATGTCAAATATTATGGTCCCGATAGTATGTCTTGCGCCAAAAGGCAAGAATTTTTGAAATGGTACGAGAGCGAGAAATCCAAGAACAAGGAATTTATCATGGCAGAACAATTACACGCATATTGCGTCAGCGATGTCGACATCCTGCGCAAATGTTGTATGCGCTTTCAGGACCTATTTTTTCAAGCTACCAACGGCGTCATCCCCTTTGAGAAAAGCATCACCATTTCCTCGGCCTGCCACTATGTGTACAGGAGAAATTTTCTCAACGAGAATACCATTGCTGTTCTTCCCCCTAAAGGCTACAATCTCCGTTACAAGCACTCTAAAGTCTCAATAGAATGGCTAACTTACATGAGTGAGAAAGAGAATGCGTACATACGTCATGCGAGGAATGAAGGGGAGGTAACGGTGGGTAGATACAGGGTAGATGGTTTTTGCGAAAGCAACAAAACTATCTATGAATTCTACGGGTGTAAATATCATGGATGTCCCAAGTGTTACCAATTTGATACGCCTAGTCCAGATTATGAAGATAGGATTATGGGTGAATTATTTCTAGACACTCTGGCTAGAGAAGCGTACATTGTACAAATTATGAAGGAGTATCAAGTGGTCACTATGTGGGAATGCGATTGGCAGAGAATGAAAGACGAAAATCAGGTACCGCCCCACATCAAAACACTGCTCGGTATCGATGACTATGTACCACTTGACCCAAGAGAGGCTTTCACGGGAGGTAGAACCAATGCTACTTGTCTTTTGTACGATTGCAACGAACACGAAAAAATCAAGTATGTGGACTTCACCTCTCTATATCCATGGGTGAATAAGTATGGTGTATACCCCTTAGGACATCCCGAGGTAATTACGAGCAATTTCAAACCTGTTTCCAACTATTTTGGTCTTATCCGATGTAAAATACTACCTCCAACTGACCTCTTTCATCCTGTTCTACCTAGTAAGATCAATGGTAAATTAATGTTTCCATTGTGTAGAACGTGCGCTGGAGATTACAATCAGCAAACCTGCCAACATTCTGACGAAGAGAGGATGTTACACGGTACTTGGGTTTCTATCGAACTGAATGAAGCCATAAGAAAAGGTTATGAAGTTAGCTCGATCGAATCTGTCTGGCATTTCCCCCGTAGAACGCAATATCAGAAATGCGCGGAAGAGGAGGAGGAGGAGGAGGTAGAAGAAGAAAGAGAGGTCTGGGTTGGGAAGCCACGCGACGAATCAAAAACTGGTTTATTCCGGTATTACGTAGATCAATTTTTGAAAATTAACAGGAGGCCTCGGGGTGGCCAGATTGGTGTAAGTCAGAAGCCGATCGAGATAAATATATCGCGGATTATCTTCGTCACGAAGGCATAGCGTTAGATAAAGAAAACATCAAGAGAAATGAAGGCATGCGCGCGCTGGCGAAATTACAATTATGTTCATTTTGGGGTAGGTGGGGTATGAGAAATAACTTGACCAAAATAGAGATAACTCAGGATCCTGCAGTATTATACGAGTTTCTCACAGCGGATGACAAGCAAATATTAGATTTAAACTTCGTTTCTGACGAATTGGTAGAAATAAGATGGCAAGTGGCGGAGGAATTTGAGGAACTATCTAAACAATCTAACGTGGTCATAGCTGCCTTCACTACCGCTCAGGCCAGGCTTAAGTTGTTTCATATCTTAGATCGTCTAGGAGATAGGGTGCTCTATTATGACACGGATAGCATCATTTATGTCGAAAGAGGACATATTCCCGACGAATGGTCGCCTCCCTTGGGAGATTACCTCGGTGATCTTACTGATGAATTGGATGGTCGTTATATTGTGACTTTTGTGGCAGGGGGGCCAAAATCTTACGCTTATCAATTGAACGATGGTAGTACTGTGTGCAAAATCAGAGGGATCACTCTAAATTACAAAAATTCCCAAGTCCTGAATTACAATGTCTTGAATCGCATGGTGAAAAAATTGAATACCAAAGAAACTTACAAAGTAACGGTCACCGATAATCATCACATCACGAGAGATATCAAAAGACAGCGCATTTTTGTCTAAACCACTCAGCAAAGACTACCGCATTGTTTACGACAAGAGAGTCATTCAAGATAACCTGTTTACCGTGCCATACGGATGGGTTCCCCACGAATAATAATATAAATCATACCTCTTAACAACAAGAAAGGCCATTTCGGCGTATGCCTCTCAAGAATGATGAACGTGTCTGATTCTCGCGCACGGGTGAACGAGGGGGAGGAGGAGGTAATAGGGGAAGTGGAGTATCCGGTAGAACTCACGGAACGTGACATTTTGACAGTTAAGCGAAATATGCCTTGGAAATCAGTTTTTCTATCTGCTTTCCTAACCCTTCTTTTTGTAGTCACCTTTAGTTTAACTTATCATTCGGAAGAAAAAAATCTTAAAACTCCTCCAAAATGGTGTAATTCCAGATACTGACCTCTTTAAGCCTTTACGTTCATTCTTTTTCAACGCATCCAACATCCTGGTTTAGCTATTAAGACGCAACACTAAATAATGTCCATCTCATCAGAGTATATAATAGACTGCGATGACACTAAACCGCGTTAGTTCAGACGCGATTTCTCGAAAGAAGAGGGGAAAAAACACTGTCATCGTCATGTCGTTAAAATTCATTCATCCATTTACCTGCATAGTGGCAGGACCCCACGGGGAGTGGTAAGACAGTATTTGTCCGGAAAATTCTAAACTCTCACCGCGAGATGATCGATCCGCCTCCAGAAAAGATAATATGGTGTTACGGGGTTTATCAAAAAGCTTACGAAGAGATGATGCGAGAAATGCCATTTGTACAGTTAATAGAAGGCATACCGGGCAATCTGGACGAGCTGATAGATCCTACATTTTGTAATCTTATTATCATAGATGATTTAATGTCGGAATGCGGTAATGACGCGCGAATCACCAATTTGTTCACTCGCGGTTCTCATCATCGCAACCTCTCCGTCATATTCATAGTACAAAATCTTTTTCACCAGGCCAAAGAACTCAGAACCATCAGTTTAAACAGTCATTATCTGATTGTGTTTAAGAACCCCAGAGATAAATTGCAAATTGCTCATCTAGGTAAACAACTATACCCGGGGCGTAGCAAATACTTGCAAGAAGCGTACCAAGATGCCACTCGTTATCCTTATGGATATTTGTTGATTGATCTAAAGCCCGAAACGCAGGAAGAGTATAGATTACGTAGTAAGATATTTCCTCCCGATTTGACCGTTGTGTACGTTTGTAAAACGTAAGATCAGAGAATTACTCTCTTTTGTGCATCACGATAATACGTGGTGGTTGATTGTGACTGGCAGGTAGCCATAAAATAGACGTTTTGTAGCATTTTTGCGTCACTCTTTCAATATGTCTCGTAGATTAAAGAACCACTTGCCGGAGCTGCAAGTCTTGAATAAATGTAATTCTAAACAGAGAAAGGCTCTTTTAGAATACGCCAACAAAGATCTCATTTTATGTCTATCCGAATGTTGCGCAAACTGCTTAAAAGGTAACGTTCAATTAACTAAGAGTCAGAAGAAGGCATTATCGCGGCACAAGAAAGAGCTGCGCTTCGTAGGTAACAAACGCAATGATTATAAAGCTCGAAAATCAATGTTAGTCCAGAGAGGAGGTTTTCTCACATCTCTGCTGGGACCTATTTTGTCAATGTTATTAAAATGATGTATTTTCTAATCAAAGTGATACTAATAGATTAAGTTTAAGGTGTCGAACGAGTGTATGATTGTCAGAATCGATTCTCTTTGTTAAACTTGTTGGTACTTGTCATGGCTAATAGTAGTAGTAGTATGCAAAACACCAAGAAAATGATATTGGTGCCTCACGATTTTGCTAGTTCTTTGCAAAAAGTATCTCCACAGCGTGAAACACCTACGGGTAAAGCTCTGTCTATATTGGACGAGTCTATTCGTGATGTGCTAGAAAATCACGCCTTATCGGATAGAGAAAAATTGCAAAGATACAATGACATCTTGTATAGATACTTGCAATTGCAAAAGCAAAACAGTCGGAAGAAGCCGATCGAAGTGCTCTTAGGAGAGCGACACGCAGATACCCATGATCCGACATCTACAAAAGCACAGTCCGACGAATTGTCTGACCATCAATACGCTACCTTGAAGGAGGATGTGTTAAAGATTTTACCCCCCTCGGTAAAACATCGAGGGAGTTTGTTATTAGATCATTTACTGCAAAAGAAAGACAGCACCGACTGGCTGAATGAAAATAGAGAGTTGATCGTTGGTGATTCCATTGTACCAGGCTCAAATGTAGTAGATCTAATATACGATGTCATGAGGGTACGCAATACGCACGAACCAGCGGGTTGGAAAGAATTTCTTAAAATTCTGATCAATAGCAATACGCCCGAATCACTTATTGTCAATACGGCACGACGCAACGCAATGCAAGACATGAAAATTAAAGGGTTCATACCTACGTCTGTAGACAAGAGGGTTACTAAGAAAGGGTCTAAGAGCGCAAGCTCAATGATGATGATGACTACACGTGCAAAGAAAAAAAAGAAGAGAACTCTACCTTTCAAGTGGGAAAGTCTCTGAATTATTGTGACCTAATGCATTGAGATTTGAGAGAAATGTGTTTATGATAATGAATAGTATAGTATTTTCTTGACGATAAATGTCTAAGCTAATGTTACTGAATACGTTGATACATCAAGACAATTGTTGAATGTGTATTGTGTTATATCATTTTTATATTATCTTTCTCGTCTTAACCCTACCGCGTCTCGGTAGAATAAGAGGAAACGAATGGCCATGATAGGTCACACATATTGATACCATACATGTATCGCAACGTTTTTATGCTCCTTCGCCGTGTATTGTTTGGTGTAATGTTTTGTTATAGGATAGATTACAATTGATGCCTTACATGCATCGAAACGATTTAACGAGAGTACAACGGTACCTATTGACTTTTATGACACTTGTGTACGATCGTCAAGTTTTATGTGAAGACGACTGATTTTTTTTTTTCAGCCTACCCGATGGTATTGTGAAATGACGTTGGTAATGATTATCATAATCATATTTTATGCATTCACTGAATGTTACAATACATAACGAACCTCTACGTAAGACGTGTACACGTGAATTCAAGCAAGATGAAGACAAATGAATATGAATTGTAAACGCTTTATTTATTTATTGAGACCACAATCGTGTATTATAGTCAGACATGTACAGACAATAAATCTACCATGTACAGCGTATAAAACTTTGCAACTGTATCACTCTTGTCCGAGTCTATGCTACACATTCTATAATCTTATAGACTAAGCTGCAATAATTCCCACAACCGAGGTTTTGCATGTTTGCGTGTGTGTGTGTGTGTTAGTGTGTGTTGATTAATACGGTTAGACTAATACATTATAAACGTGTAGCTTATGTGAAGTTGTGTGTGCGTGTATGTGTGTGTGTGTGTGTGTGCTGATGTGGTTAGGTTAATACATTATAGCGTACAAAAATGTACATTTACTATATATATATATATATATATATTATTGTTAACATGCAACACCATAAACTCTATAAGATAAAAAATAACTATACAAATAGTCTTCAGGTTATAACATTCACGCCGTAATTCTTAATAATATCAACTATCACAGAGACAGAGCTATACATCATACATTTTGAGCATACAATATCTACGCCTGACTTTATGGCACCTATGTACATAAAAATCTTAGCAATATAATCAGAAGATACATAGCGTAATATACCTACGTGTGTGTGTGTGTGTGTGTGTGTGTGTGTGTATTTGAGATTTTATTTTCTTGACAAGACAGTACGATTTATATTCTACGAATATACTTCTTACTGATACCATCATATCAGACAATGACATTATTCTGCACGCGTGTGACATTGCTAACAGAATGCAAGTTACTATATCGCGGTCAGTTAAATAGGATCAAGTCACGTCACGACATAATCATTACAGTGTACAAGACGACACAGGGAGAGAGAGAGAGAGAGAGAGAGAGAGAGGGAGAGAGAGAGAGAGAGAGGGGGAGCTATATCTTATACGTACAAACTACGAACATATATGAACAGCTTCGCGGTACTTATGAGGGTACCAAAGACAACACGCTTCGTTAGGTTATTATGTAACAGTACAGTCAGACATCTAATTACTACGGCATGCTTTGACGTACCACGTTAGAACCAGCATATCTTTCATAGCATAGCATCTATTTCAACATCCACGACTTTGCTATTTGATTGTACAGAAAATTCGCATCTACTAGTGGTGGCGGAGAGTGTAAATAATTGTTGATGTAATGGTACACTCTCTGATCATTCTGCCCCCGTGTGCGAGAATTAAATTCAGACAAAATGCTACTCATCGAATCACCTCTGGCTCTACGTATAAGATAATAAAGACAGTACTGCCCGCACACTGTAGACCAGCTGGATTGTAGCGATTTTCTATTGTACGTCCACACATCGGCATTGGCATTCAAAAACTTGGTAAAGTAGGGCGAACATAAAGTAGGGTGTCTACCATATGAATCAAAAAATTCACCACGCCCTCTACTGTCGATGTAAATAGCAATCCAATGAGAACCTATTTCTCTGTGACCATCTACATTCGCAATCAATGACACGGTTTTTTTCTCAGTCTCTCTTCTTCTTTTTCTTCCATTCCTTCTTCTTCTCGTTGCTAAAACTGGTAATTTATCGGCGGGAAATACACCAACAAAAGTCCCGTTTAGTTTGGGTTCTTTCTGAACAACTCCCAAGAGTTCACGCGTGTTCATCTCGACAGATATCTAATTACCATAGTCGAGAGTGACATTACGATTACGATCAACTTCTAAGATAGATTCAAATTCGGAATAAACGACGACATTCACAGTTTCGGACAGGGGAGAAGCAAAAGTCAATTCCAGTCGAACTGATCCGGAAGTCTTGGGTTGAAAGTAATCGTCGGTCGACAGATCTGGGGTCAAATCAAAGGCGTAGAGGGCGTATCCCTTTCCGTAGTCGTCTCTAGTGATATGATTTCCCTTGTCGTGAAACATACTATTGGTACCAGAAAACAGAGTCTGATAGGCCAAGATGTAATTGGGGGAAGATCCAGTAAACTGAGGACGGAGCGGTTTCCACGGAACTTGTTCTGAATTAGCATACAACGCTATGTAATTCAGGTCATAATGATGAAAATTGAAGGGATTTCTGGCGTAAGATCCATTGTAAGCCGTGTTACTGACACAACCAATCACCATTCGCTTGGGAATCTGTCCTATAACCAGGCTCTCTCGGGTAAAAGACAACTGTCCTTTGGGAATTGAAAAAGAGGTTGTCACGACTCGTCTGATAGGATACTTGGCCGTTTCCGTTTCCAATGTTTTAGCGTGCAGTAGCGATGTGGTCGGGCTCAATTTCACGCGTCTCACCAAGAGACTGGCTTCGGTGATTTTGACTTTGTAGCTTGCTTCAGGGGTAGACGACATGAGACTAAATGCGTTCTTGCTGCGATGAAGTTTGAATTTAATGTCCACCCCTCCCATAATCAACCGATCTTGGAACGATGCATCCACGTGTAGCCTTCCTACCATGTCTACCGTTTTAGACAATTTGGTAAACTCGTGGCGTTTATTCAGCCCTTCGTTGGTATTACTCGAGGCCAGAGGGTCATTGATTTCCATATATCCCGCCGTGTCTTTGTAAAACAAGGACGAAGTTAGCTGCGACAATTTTGCATCACGACCGTAGGTGAGAAGATTTTCGAACATAGCTCTATAAGGATAGGTGTTCGTGGAAGGGGTGATGAGTGTATCGTTGAACATCACATCTACCTCGCTGAAGAGCGAATGTAGAAAAAGATTGACTGGTGCTACAGAAGATTCATCGGTGAGGGCGGTACCATCCGCATTAACAACTTTCGCCTTGAGATGTAGCAGCGTTTGAGAAAGATCGGTATACTCTTCCGGCGAACTTTGCAGATGAAATTGTATGGGCGTGGCATCGGCTATGCTCGTCACGGGGAAGAACTCGACCCATTTTCCTTGCTCTATGGTCGTCTGAGTCGGGGGGATGCTGAACAGGTCAATTTCCGATTTAGAACAGTCGCACGATAACTTGTGTAGCTTTTCCATTATGCCCTCAACTTTAGCTTTCACTCTCTGTCTTCGGTTAAAAATAGTAATAGAGTGATCAGGACCGATCAAAAATATCGTTGCTTCTTTTCACCGGTCGAGAGCCAGTGTAAATGAATGCCTTCTTCTTACGTCTGGTCTTTTTATTCACTTTCTTGTCATTCTTCTTCTTCGTCTTTCTTTTCACAGGAGGTGCGTCCATACTCTCGACCAATCGACGTTTAATTTTTTTCGCTTGTGCGGCCGAAGCAGTTTTCAAACTTTTTCCCGCCATGACATCTTGAGCTACATTAACACCTGTTTGCAACGCTCTTTTCCCCAAGTACTTTGTACCAGCTTTCAGGAGTGGTACGGCCGATTTCCAGATACCTTTAAGCATACTTCCCAGCCCATATCCCCGTTGCACTCTCGCCCCTCGAAAATAGGGCAGAGATCCACTCCCATACTGGGGATGAGACCACACTTGTTCTCGATGGCGCGGCATTACACCGTTAATGTAGATAACGACAAGCTCTAAAATGGAGTTTAATTACCAACTTTCCGGACTGAAATGGCACTTTTTCCCCAAAGTCACTTCTTATATCAACTTGTATAGTGTCTATGTATTTTGATTTTACGGGCAGATAGTGAGGGGTTTGATAAGTAAACGTAACGATCTCACCGGCCCTTCTGTGGGGAACGGGAACAATTCTCAGGAGAGGGGCACTGATGTCACCCACGGGCTGATTGCAAATCACGTCCGTATACAGATAAAGTGTATTGATCCCTCCATTCACGTTCGGAGAAAAAGGCGCCTGTGCGTGACCGCGAATGATGCCGCGGGGAAATCCCAACAGGTAACCTAATCCCTCGCTTAACTGTATGGCGCTGACTTGATCGAAATCAAAAATAACTTTGCCCGAGCTCGAATCGCGTTGTACAGTGAAGTTGTTACGAAATCGTTCAGGTAGAGCAGCTGTCAGTGCCTCGCATATACTACCTATATCTTTGTAATGTCCTTCAGGTATAACGCAATGACTGACCACCTCTTCGGACAGTAGAAATTGAAATGTGTTGTTCGTAATATTCACGTTATACCAAGAATAGGGATAAATTATTTCCACCAATGCCACCTCCCACTGCGCGTGAAATATGAGCGGCGCGGCCAATTTAGTCTTAAAACTGGTGACTGTATTATCCGGAAAATAATCGAACGAACTATTACTGGGTAGAGTCACGTAAAATTGTTCCTCGCCTTCCATACTGATTCTTTCGTCAAAATGATGCCCTCCCTCAATTGCGATAGGTTTTATCGATGTTATCTACCCAAGCATTAAACGTGTCTGGATAGCCTAGAAATTTCACGAAATATTCGGTTTTACCCCCTCGCTTTCGCCGTCTCAGTATCTTTTCCACCCTATACATGTCTGCCTTGTCCTTACGCACCCTCTGCAATTCAGGTTCGTAAAATGTACCTTTCAATTGTTCGTTATTATCATCGGTTAAATGATAGACGGGTAAATCACGATGTTTACGACCAGACACTGTGTACACTTCCTCTGTCCAGTTGGGGAGGTACCCCTTTTCAAAAGTTCGTTTCATCTTACTGATGCGTACTCTTTCACCTTTTTCGTAGCGAGGTCTGTTTTGTTTACGTAATGCCCATGATTGATCACCATACAATCGCTGCCAGATGATACCTTCATTTTTCTTGGTGACGAGCACGGGTTTTGTTTTGATCGAACGGTGCTGGGCATTATTGTAGGCTCGGAGGAGTTTCGGGAGTATGCGGGTATACTTCAACGTGTTGGAGTGAGTAAAATATTTCCACATCTTTTCTTTCAACGTTCTGTTAAAACGTTCGACGACACTAGCCTTGGTTTCGTTTTCAGTTGTAAAAAACTCAATGTCTTTCTCTTTCAAGAAGGCTTGAAATATTCTGTTGGTAAATTCAGTGCCTTTGTCCGTTTGAATCTTTAGCGGAGACCTCTGCGATTTGAAGATAATTTTCAGAGCACTGACCAAGCTTTTGCCACGTTTGTCTTTGATGGGCACTACCCAGGCAAATTTAGACAAAATGTCTATACATGTAAGGAGATACCTATACCCCGAATTGTAACGGGAGAGCGCAGACATATCTACCAAATCCATTTGCCACTGATCATCCATACCGCCAACAATGACTCTGCTTCTACTAAACCGACGTCTGGCCGGTTTGTGCAACGTGTAGGTGTCAATACCCTCTAACCATTCTCGTATTTGTTTCCTACTTAAGCGATATCGACCATCTTCTCGCACGAACTTGTACAATTTTTCTACCCCGCCAAAACTGGCTTCGTGTTCTGGATTGAAATAAATGTCATTCAGATATCGATTCATGTTCTCTCGTGTCACTCTTAACGTGTCAGTGCGAGCACGTCCACAATACCTATATACTCCCACAAAAACAAATGTTTATCAACTCTGTCTCAATACTACGTATTTATCGTGACAGTCATATTCTATATTCAGTCACTGTCTCATATGCCCGTCGGTCATCAGAGTACACCTCTTACCCTCACATTTTACAGTAGACGATACTGTTTCACTCGCTTAGACTTCGTCCAGTCATATGATATACTGTTTCACTGGCTGTCTGCTATGACCGTCGGTCACTGTCTGATATGTCCGGCGCTCATCAGTGCACACTTCGTACCCGCACATTTCTTCATCACATTGCTCTCGTTCCTCCAGCAGACGATACTGTTTCACTCGCTTAGACTTCGTCCATTCATGATATACTGTTTCACTGGCTGTCTGCTCTGACCGTCGGTCACTGTCTGATATGTCCGGCGCTCATCAGTGTACACTTCGTACCCGCACATTTCTTCCTCACATTGCTCTCGTTCCTCCAGCAGCTCTACGGGCTTTATCCCGTCAAAACAAATTTTTATCAACTCAGCATCAATACTATAGATTTATCGATACATTCATAATTTTCTTTTTCTCACTGTCTGATTTGCCCGCTCCTCCCTATTTTCAAGGCTACATTATTACTATAAGCTCTCTGACCTCTCCAAAGTACGTGACCTGATTTTCAACAAAATACATAGCGATGCTATTTTTATATTTATTACTCTCATTTTTTCCCATTTTCTCGGAAAAATCAAGGTCGAATTTTTGACATATAGACGGGCTACACTACTAAGGTTTTTGCGGATTCCTTAATTTTGGGGGGTTTGGGCCCCCTGGGGGCCCCCTGGGTGGGTCATGGTGCCCATTTTAATAAATGGAGTTCCTAACCCCCTAGGGATGCTACCTGCCAAGTTTGGTGAAAATGGGTCATGGAGTTCTCAAGAAGAAGATGAAAATGTACAATTTAGGCCCCATTAGAACCCTTCCCCACCCCCCTCCCCTGGGTCCCAAGGGGGGCACCCCTGATTCTGCCATGAACAAACTTGAAACTACAGTAATCAATGTACTAACTCATAGTATTAACTTCGCTCTATCACTTCTGGTTCTAGAGAAGAAGATTTTTACAGATTCCTTAATATTGGGGGGTTTGGGCCCCCCTGGGGGCCCCCTGGGTGGGGCATGGTGCCCATTTTAACAAATTGAGTTCCTAACCCCCTAGGGATGCTACCTGCCAAGTTTGATGAAAATCGGTCATGGGGTTTTCAAGAAGAAGATGAAAATGTAAAAAGTTTACGCACGACGCACGACGGACGACGCACGACGGACGACGCACGACGGACGCCGGACGAAGGGCGATCGCAATAGCTCACTTGAGCCTTTGGCTCAGGTGAGCTAAAAATGGATCCAGACTCTGATCCGGATCACCACCAAAAAAAGTGTTACCTATTCCCTTTAACCACAACAGCTCAATACTAAACACTTCATCAAAATCTGTTCGTAACGTTTTCAATTTTTACAAGCCAACAAACAAACAAACAAACACATAAAAGGCCTTTTTAAGAGAGGTACTAAGGACAACTGAGAGAGCCTTTGAAGTGCTTTGTGAGCAGTGTCCATCCATACCATCTTGATTTCTACATATAATTGCAGTACAACATTTTTAATAAATCCTCAAGGAGTCAACAGTCAAGGTGTTACTGTAAGAGAGTTAATTTCACAACTGTCTCATTATGGTCAACATATATATCAATACAAATTCCACCACTGTTCCTGGAAAAACAGGAAAAGTGTACAACCTGTACTCCACAGATCATACAAAAACCTGTGTTCATTTATTTGTTTCTTTGTTTGTTTGTCTGTTTGTCTGTTTTTAGAGCAGGCAACAAAAAAAAAAAAGAATCTTACTTCAAGCGGTGCTGCAGCTATTTTTGGTGTCATCTGTGTATCTACCAAACCTAGCATTGAAATATTCAATTTCAAAGTTTTATTTCAAAGTTTCATTGCAAAAGCATCTATTAGTGTTTTATGAAACGTTCAGTTACAATCATATTTCCTTCCGATATCAGCAGCATTCATGAAATAAAGCATAGCCTTCTTATAGTATGAATGACAGACTTGGTATATTTGTTGTTGGTATATCACTGCTGATAAAACTGGACATGAAACAGGAAGAGACATGTAGATGTGCTGTGGATCACCCAATATACATATTGATTATAAAAATAAAAAATAAAACCGAAGAGTATTTCATTAACAACCAGAAACACATGTACTTATACATTTGATACAGTTAAACTTTTATAGGGAAACCAACTAAATTTAGAAAAGCAGGATTTATATAGCGAGACTCTTTATTGGATATCCCACTTTTCAAACCTAATCAGTAGATAAAAATCAAACAGCTAGATTTGTCTCCGTAGATTCTGCCACTGATGTCATGTGAGATAGACACAACACGGTGAAAAACAAAATCAAGTTTTCCCCGGTAATAAACACTTTCTTTTGGACTCTTCCACGCAGAAGGGATCCTGCCCTTCCCTAACAGTCGTCGGTAACCCGGAGAAAATACGAGCAAATTCAATAGACTTCTTTCCTAAATCGGCGAGTGTCGACGATACAGATAATTAGATGAATTACCTTATCGCGGCAAAACATCAAAATCACGACAGCCAAACTCGGCGTTCGTTCCGTCAATCGGGACCACGCATCATCCCCGGACCCATCCAACTAATCTCGGCAAGACACAGGCGAAAAAAGACAACTCAGAACATCGACATGTCACAAAAAATCCTGTGTGACATACACGTACAGGCAAAGGAGGAAGAGTGGGGGGAAAAAAAGAAGCACGTCGCCATGGGAACCATCGTAAACTTGCACATTCTTAGATCACCGGTCCCAGCTATGCCCTCACTAATCACACACGGATCAGTGTCTCCCATTTTATTTTCCAGCGAATTTTTCAAGGCAAACTTTTTTCTTTCTCTCTCTCTCTCTCCCCCATCCCCCAGCGAGCCGGAAGGAGAGAAAAAAAAAATGAGCCGCGGCCTTGACAAGATTTACAGAGCCAGCCCCGGGTTCAGACATTTTTCGCTAATTCCTTTTTTTCTTGTTTCTTTTCGGAGGAAATCGTTTCATCATGACATGAAAAGGAGCAAATATTCTCTCCCAATTAGCACCAACAGTGTGGCTATGTGTGATAAGCACTAGTCTACCGATCCAGGCACGGATGCCGTAAAAAAAAAAAATATATGAAAAAAAAAAAGATAAAATATGCACAACTGTGTGGGATCATTGACAGGAGATAAGTGGTGCGAGATGAACGATAAATGACTGTCAGAGACCAACAAATCTCCCCGCCCTCAACTATCGAGCACGTCACGGGCACAACGAATCGTGGACAAAACATGGTAGGGAGCAAGTTGGTGCTATTTACTCACAGAAGGTATAAACGGGATCATGTCATTTTCAAGCCAAGATGAGAATTGTGTTAAAATCTTCACTGCCAATATTGTTTTTGCTGTCTGTTCAGACTGTCGTCGCTCCATATGGTCAAATTCCAAATATCTCCCAGACGACACGGCTTATAAAAGTTTTCCTATTCAGGGCAGTGCCATAGATACATTTCTGCCACCTGCTGGAGTAGACATTTCGGGCAAGGGTTCCACGTTTGGCAAGTGCCCATTTATATCACATGCCCCACAGCAAAGTTCAGCACTATGCCTGTGGAAGGGAGGTAAAATTTAGGTTGATTGGTAGCACTGTGATTATATGTTCATGTCCCGTCAACCCTTCCAGTGTTTTGTTCGCCGACTGGCACAGACGTCCAGTACTGTAAAAGTGGTTTCTATCGCGGTGGTTTTATTTTCGCGCTTTTCGCGCTTTGAGGTTGAACCGCGAATTTAACATCACACGAAAATGTTTTGAACTCGCCGGTTGTTACAGCGCTATCATTTCCGACCGCGAATTTAAACACACGCGAAAAAGTCGGCACCGTTGGAAACCGCGAAAGTTTCTGTACGCGAAAGAACCACTTTTACAGTAATTGTCAAGGAATAGAGATTGTACCCAATCCCCCTAATCACCCTAATAATCCCTAATGTGTTACTATATGGCCTTCCTGTTGAACTTAGAGACATTGCTACATTCGAGTAGGCTTGCTAACTTTACAACTAGGTCAAGTTCGGATAGATGAATATTGGATGCCGATGAAAAAAAAAGGTGGCAAGTTAAGCTGAGCATCAGGACGCTCAAAGGGTTCAGGTTCACCTCCATAGACATGTGGATTGAGTGAATGCAACATTATCAATGATACACATCACTGAGAGTTTGAGGAAAATCGGACAATCTGTTCAAAAGTTATGAATTTTTGAAGTTTCTGCTTAGCCACTGCTGGATGAGAAGACTAAGTACAGCTTGTGATGTCACATGCGTAGAGCGATGAAAAGAAAATATAAAGAAAATTCAAAATGTTTTCACTTTTCTTGCATAACAAAAGAACATTTGACTTGCCTCTTTCAGAAGGCAGGGGGAATAATACCACCCTTAACATACGTCAGTGACAAGAGTCAGGGAAATGTGCACTTCTTTCAAGAAATAAAACTTTGTGAAATTCTCTTTATATTTTCCTTATCACCATTCCATACATGTGACATCATATACTGTAGTAGTCTTCTCGTCCAGCAGTGACTGCGCAGAAACTTCAAAAATTCATCTCTTTTGAACGGATTGTCCAATTTTCCCCAAACTTATTCACTGATGTGTTCTACTAATATTGCTGCATTCACTCAACCCACATGTCTAGAAAGGTGAACTTGTCCTTTAAGAAAATGGAAAATCGACTACAATGTGTGAGCACGAAGATGCTTGGAAGAGTGTTGCGCTGTTGCTCCGACATAGCCAGCACTCCGGCATGGCAGATCCCAAAACAATATTGTCATGTTTCTCTCAATAATCCCTCATCCCATTCCAAACTTGACAGCCCCTGGATAGCTTAATAAACTTACAATCTTCTCCGTAATTGATGACTAACGTAGCATGGATGTTTTATCCATGTTATGAAAAAAAAAAGGAGAGAGAAAGAGAAAGGAAAGGGAGATAGGAGGAATTTTGCCCAGGCAAACCTCGAAGCCGGCCGACTGTGCAGCAGAAGACCTCCACTGATAATACGTACATGAAAGGAGGGGTACTTTGGGTGGGCCTGGAGGGGGGCAAGAGAGGGGGCAGGGAGGGCTAGAGAGGGGGGAGGGGAGGGGGATGGGTGAGGGGCGTGGATAAACACATTTTTTAAGTGCTGGCTGGGATTGAAACACCTCACTCGATCCGCCACCTGTTCGCACAAGTGAAATCTCATTAACAGGGACATTATCTACAGCGGGACACCTTTTCCTGTTCCACTTCCACTCGTTTCCAGAACAACCCTTTCACTTTTACTCTTTATTTATTTATCTTTTTTTTTGTAAAGATGTGAGGAGAATCGTGCTTGACAAACTCCATGGCTGAGGATGAAAGACTCTTCAGTCAAATCCTCTAAGATAAGGACTATTAATATACAAACTATTCTCACTGGAGAGAGAGAAAAAAAGATTTTGACATTAAAATTTGCCGTGCCAGATTTTGTTTATTCACGCTGCAACAAAGAACTATGATCTATATTAGACATTATGTTGACAGTACCTGTTTTTTGAAAAGATGATTTATGTAAATGTATTCATGATCATATACTCTCATGTTCATTGAAATGTTATGATATAGTAATGATGTAAAGCAGAGAAATTAATTAATTCCTTGAGGGGGAGAAAATGGGGGAAAATATATAGCCATGCTTTTTTTTTGGGGGGGGGGAGCTGTGTTGTGCTTGTGTCCTTTTTTAACTATTATATATCCAAAAAAATGACTAATACCTGTCAGAATACAAGTTCCCAATGTGCCAAGTGCATGATAGAATGGAAACATTTCACAGGTAGCAATCTTTGTGGATGGGCCATACTCACAATATAAACATTGTAAATTTTCTACACTTTAGGTTTGACTGCATGTTTCCTGGTTGGCTTTCATTACAGCTCACTCAGCAACTTTTGCTAAATTGTAGCATTACAAGCTTTCTGAAATTTACAGTTTAGTATGAATGTCCAAAAGTTTACCCGCCCTTGCAAGCTACTTTGGAGGTTCCAAACAGAAACTCATAATTTCTTGTGGTAAATAAATCTAATCAATTTGATTTGATCTGATTTTGATTTGACTAAGACATGATTTATTTGACTTGATTCAATATTTCACGTAATCTCACATGTTTAGCCCAAAAAAAAAAAAAGAGAGGGAAGGAAGAATTGTTTGATTCAAAACAGGCTGCATTTGTCTAACTCCAAAGAGAGAATCAGTTCACGTTTTAAACGTTTTGGATATTATATATTTATGAACATGGTGTGAAATGTGATTCTCTTGGTGCCATGTTTATCTAAACATCATATAATGGCGATTTGAATGTTGTCACTGCAGAGCTGCCTTGCGCTATTCAACCCAGGAAGTAGAGGTCAACTGAGGCACACATTTTTTTTTTGTAAATCCCAGCATGCACTTTTTTGTAACCGCAAGCATGTACAGTATACCTGAAGCTGACCTTGGAATCTTGGTGAAATGCACTTCAAAACAGCATTGCATTTATCTCATTGCAGAAAGGTGATCATGGTAAAAAATGTGTTTCAAATCGCCTTTTGAATGGCCTTTCAAATAGGCATTTTTAAATGGGGTTTGAAAACACGGTTGCATTTATCTATCGCCTGAAAATGCCTCAAATGCGTTTAGGATCATGATTCTGCCTCAGAAAATCTGTAGATAAATGCACCAGCTTCCAATCACTTTAAAGACAGCATCAAGGAAGATATTGTCAGTGAATCTAGACATGATTATATGCAAAAGTTTGGACCGTTCCAATGTCACCGTCAAACCATCAAACACAAGAATATCCCATGAATGATATTTCGTCGCAAGAAGATGACAATTCAAACTTGAGGTAAGACAAAGAAACATTCCACATGAGAATCCAAGAGGTGTATAGAGACAGATGTGTGTGTATGTCTTTTAGCTATGAATGCATACTTATACACACATAGAATTGTCATCTAGCAATACGGACAGAAGGTTGTTACCTAACAAAAGACAAAGATGTTTGTAAAATGTAAACTGGACGATAAAATCTGAAGAAAATAGTCTAGTTTCTTACTACAATACCTTCATGTTTCTCCAATTCATACAATGTACATCTTCTATCATGTATGCAGTATGAGAAAGAGCTTCATCTCTGACACGTAACAATGCAATTGAGCCAATTTCTATGAAAGGCTGTGATTTTCTGAGGGAATACCATGCTTCTGCAAGCGTGTTCAAGAAAATCATTGGTCCACCACAACCTGAATATAAGGCACAACCAGGTGGGGTTAATATCATCACCTTTTTTTCTTCCTTCTGCTCTTTTTTCCCTGGTGGTTTTGTTTTCAAGCTACGGACCGTACCCAAGCGTGACGGGTCCCAAACGCTGTATGCGTTTGCGTGCATGTGCGTGTGTGTGACACAAATGTCCATCAGTTGCTGCCCCATCCTGGTATGATGCTACCACTCTTAAAACACTGTATGAAAGGTACACAATGAAGCCCGGCCAACAGAACAGGGGCACTAATCAGGTCTTCTCCTCAGCTAACGACCGCTGAACTTCACGCATAGCGACCTCAACCATATGTTCAGGGCAGTGGCGATAACTCCCATTGTCAAGCGCACTACATTCAGTCATACCGGGAGTCACTTCACATTGTGTTTATAATTAACCTTCCCAATATTATTCAATTTTGATCCTGACATTACTCAGTACTAACACAGCCCACATATCAGATGCACTACTCCTTCTTGAGACCCAACATATTTTTTGATACATAGGTCTAAGCAGCATTTTTTTTTTATTAATCCACTTGCCTGGAAGAAACACAACCCACACAAACAATAATGTTGTGTATCATTAGCCTGGAAACATTTTGACTGCAACGGATATCAAAGCTTTGACTTATCAAAAAGAATTTACTTAAAACACTAATATCATTCTTCATAATGATAAAATAACACAACTTTGTTCTAGAGCTACATATTTCCCTTTGCCAATCTTGTCAACAACTACAATCACAGATAGCATGAAAAGAAGTTTCAGGTTCCCAATCAAAGTGGGCTGCTTCAATCAATTCCAGATTCTAGATTTCAAGCAGAGCACCGAAAGTTCACACCGTTGTCAAGTACAGCTTGATATATGAGTCACAGCAGCAATATAATATATGAGGACTGAGGTCAAACCTGAAAACACAAGCTTTAGAAACGCATTGTTGCATGCGCGCATTATTACACTACAGAAATCTCTTTGCTAAAGAGGTTAGTAATAACAACAACAACAATAAAACACTGAAGGGCAAGTAGAGGGCAAGTGCATTTCCATGTGAGCTATCAGACACTTGTCCACTCGCTTGCTTGTCCTGGCACGCATGACAGAAGCAGCATGGGACAATGTGCCTATAACTTCACATCTAACTGAGATGTAAACTCCACACTCACATCCACATGTTCCTACAACTACACACACACTGCTAGTGTTAGTCCTTACTAAGACCTATCAGGGATTGATTGGTATACACACATAATGCTCTATACAACAGACCCTGCTTGAGGAGATTTCGGTCCAAAGAAAGGGGATCACTGCTGTGTCTTGCAGTCTTGAAAGAAGGCTAACGTCGGCTCCTTACTCACCATTATTACTCACTTCTGGAAATACTCTTGCCCGTACACTTTCAACTGCATGACTATCTGTATTAAAGTCAGTCAAAACACACCAACAACAAACAGTAACTTATCACTATATTACTAATGATCTTATCAGATGAGACATATCCAGATACTACAATCATTTTTACAACATATGAAGAAGTACAAAAGTAGTTTGAGGCATAAATGGTACATGATGTATACCACCAAAAAAAAAATGCTCTCTCATAAATCGCAGGCATGACACACATTTCGAATGGAATCCGGCAGGAATGCAGTCCGCAACATGGCAAATATGTCATAAATTATGAACAGCACATATTGACAATTTTCACGTGGATCGAGCGGCATTAGTCATGTGATGCATAATTCCAGCGAGCGAGCGGGAGAGAGAGCGCGAGATAGAGAGAGAAACAGCGGCGAGCGGAGACGTTATTACTGCTTCATTTTCTTACCCCGGCAATTAATAATGGGCTCTTCCACCGATCCTGAATAAACACGAGTCCGAGGGTGAGGAGGAGGAAAAACACAACGGTTACTCTCCCATTCTGCCGCGGCCCGGACCCTCCATGCTCGGCCCGCGAGTAATTATGACAGGATAATTTGTTGGCACGGTACATATATATACACGCTTCTAATCTGCCGCTGTCCCCTGTATGTATGTATGTATGTAAGTATGTATGTGTGTGAGAGTGAGAGTGAGAGAGTGTGTGTGTGTGTGTGTGTGTGTGTGTGTGCACATGTTTGCGAATGTACAAGTGTGGTATCAGTGCAAGTGCATCGTTACTCTCTCCCTCCCTCTCTCTCTGCTCTCTTCTCCTTCTCTCGCCTCGTTGTTCTTCCACCCATCCCCCCCCCCCCCCCCCCCCCTTCGAGGACAGGACAATTGTGTGCTGGACAATGGCGGTGCTAACGCCCGGCGTGCAAACCAGGCAGCTAGCTGTGCAGGTGAAGCAAGAAGGACATAGGTGAGGAGTGGGGTGGTGGGATGGATAGCTGTAATGGGGGGAAGTGGATGGGAGGGGAAGATACAGGTGGGGTGGGGGGGGGGACAGGGGTATGAGAATGGTTTGATGCTCCGATGAGGATAAACAGCTTCATTTTCTGGGGAGGCCCACCAAGGGGGAAGGGACTGGAAGAGGAGGAATAGTTTGGGATAGAGGGGTGCAGAGATTGGAAGGATATGGGAGGAGGATCGGATGAAAGAGAGAGAGAACATGGGATGAATGGGGGAAGAGAAGGATGGAAGATGGTTGAGAAAACGAAGAGATGACATGAGATAAACAAACACTGAAGGAAGAGACAGATGAATGCAAACTGGACAGAGGAATTAAAGATTTGGAGGAGCTCTAAAGGAAACGAAGTTGATGTATCACAGAAAGGACGGATAGAGGGAAGAACTTGAAGAATGGACCACACGACTGCAGGGATGAGATGATGGAATGATAAGTCAAGGGACAGAAATCAGATTGGATTAAAAAGAAGAACTGAATAAAACAGCTGGGGATATGATTTTTAGTTGAAGAGAGACTGGACAGAATGGATTGTAGAGAACAGTAACAGACATCGTCATTGCGAGACAGGTGACCTAAATCAAACCCAACAGAAGTGAAGCATTCGCCGGTGTAAAAGCGACAGAGCGATGAATAAATGACATTTGCTCCACGTCGGTAATCAGCACAATTGTCGCACGGTTAGAGCAAAGAACCTCGATTCTAAAAAAATCACCTGTGATGTGGTGATTTCTTTCATCACAGTTCCACATCTCACTTTCTCCCCGAAAAAAAAATGCATCAAGAAAAAAAAAAAGATAAAGGAATCACTGCTAATAGTTCGGAAGGGGGGGGGGCAGAAAAAAATGAGGGATACTATCGGTACCATACACATACAAATAAGAAGAGAGAAATGTTATAGAGAGAGAACAGATATAGAGGTGAGAGATATACAATGAGTAGCTCAAAGACCGGCAGGTGTACATGAGAAAAGGAGAAGGATGAAGCGAGTGAGAATATAGGCTACCAGTCAAAGTGGAGAGGAGGAAAAAAGAGCCGACCGTTCGCGTATGACAATGATGCGAAGAGAGTGGAGGAAGGAGAGTAGAATGCACACGCTCATTGACAAGAGAAGGGGCAGGGGAGACGGGACAGAGGGAGAGAGAGAGATAGAGACAGCTCCGGCGCAAATAAATCGTGCCTAAGCCTTCTCGATTCAAAGCGTGTGATCGCTACGTTCGATTTTCGCAACCAATGAGGCACGCACGAAAGCACACAGTGCTCGGGAAGAATCGAGCGTGGGCTGGGGGGTGGGGGGGGAGAGGGAAAAGGGAAAAATAGTGCCGCCAGATGAAAAGGGAATGGCAAAAGAAGGAGAGCCATTGTGTACGAGCCGGGCCTGTGCGCCTGGTCGGAGTATATCACAATAGAGGTTCCCAGAGGGGAGGGGGGGGGGGGGAATGGGGTGAGAGAGGGAGAAGGAGGTATCTCATCCATCGGTCATATAGGGTGTAATAATGAAAGTCTCAAGGCAACACACACACACACACACACACACACATACACACATGCACTCGCACGCGAGCCGGTGCAGGGCACACCTACGCAGAAAAATTTCTTGCGCATAAGCACCGCGGAGCCCGGCTCGTGGAGTGTGTGACTCAGTGAATAAAAATGAATGGTTTAACAGCGTGATTACAGGGCAGGCCTAATGACATTCCTCTATGTTAATTACCTGAGGTACCATCTCTCCCCCCCCCCCCCCTCCTTTTTCTCTTTTCCTGTGCACAATGCCGCTGCAAGTTTGAACCGCTCTCTCCCTCTCTCGCTCCTGAATTCGACCGTACCCAATAATTTAGCAAAAATATCTTTCCTATCCCCATCCAAACTGCGATTCCCCATACCCAATCCTAGTATCCTAGCATGGATTTGTTTCAAATGAAGCCACATCAATTGTGATATCTTCCATGTATCTCAGACATCGTAGACAACACTAATCTTGAAGGAGCACAAGATAAATTTTTTAACATCCTCCCCAACAGATATGATTTAAAAAAAACAAACAAACAAACAAACAAAAACACACACACATAAAGGGAAGAAGATGATCTTAACATATTCTGAACATTTCTTCTCAACAACCCCCCTACCCTTTCCCCTCCTGAATCCTTTCTCCTCCCTTGAAAATGATATAACCCTCGTTATGTCGGGCTACAACTTATCCTGTTGGTCATTACAACACTACCAGCTTCCTCTGTACTAACCCGCCCCAAGGGCAAGTCAACAAGGGCAGTTGCCCTTCAGTACCGTTCTCATTGCATTGAAGATAACATATTGCCGATCATAATCAGGATTGCAATCCAATTGTCAAAATTTCTATAGTGTGAACAGAAATCTGGTTTGGGTCGCAAACCAAATTGCAACACTTTGTGTGAATTTTTGCAAATAGACTCAAAGTTGTACAGTGAGAATGGTGACCGCAAAAAATTTCAAAATGTTACATCCCACAATGCACTGCACGTTTGTACGCAGCAGTGTCCATGTCATCCACAAAACATGGTAAAAAAAGGAAATGCCTGTGTTTTTACAGTTTGAATTATCATCCCCTCATGAGTGCTGAAGCTGGTCCATAAATCCAATTGCATATGAGAGGTTATCCTTCAATATAATGCTCTGTCACAAATGATACTATGATACTTCAAAACAAAATATGGTAAAAGCCCCCTCCATCCTCAAAAAAAGGGGGGGGGGTAAAAGAGTATATCACTGAACTATGAAGAGAATACATGTACATATCTTATCAGCAAAACTTGGTTTGAGTGAAGGGTGTGGCATGCAGTGTGAACAGAATCTATTTAAATCAAACAGTCACATACATTTGGAAGAGTTGCATCGATAGGGTGTGTTCCCACTTCACACACCATAGCAGAAGTTTGAAAAATCATGAGAATATGGATTATTCCTAAAGTAAATGTAACATACCACTAGATTCCCTTAAAAATTTGCTTTGACATTGCTTTATCCTCCTATCTTCCTATCTTTTGTTGTTGTTGTTGTGGTTGTGCTTGCTGCCCATGTCTCACAAAGTCATTTAAGAATGGTCGGACATCAATCAAGGCCAGGAAATTAAATGATTTGACTGACAGACGCGACATTATATCCCAAGAAATGGCGCTGACAAGGGGGACCTTTCTTTATTTCAACGTTGCACACGGGTGGAGAAAGCAGGCCATACACTGAGGCACAAGTCAATCAAGCGAGCCACGTGGGCAAAAATCATAGAAGAAAAAGAGATAGATAGATGATAGAAAGATATATGAGAGAGAGAGAGAGAGACGAAGATATATGACAGAGAGAAAGAGAAACATATATGAGAGAGAGAAAAACAGAAACATATGAGAGAGAAAGATATGGGAGAGGGAGAGAGAGAAAGATATGGGAGAGGGAGAGAGAATGATTTATACAAAGATATACAAGAGACAAAGATATGAGAGAAAGAGAAACATATAAGAGAGAGAGAAAAAAAAGAGAAACAAATATGAAAGAGAGAGAAAAACAGAAACATATGAGAGAGAAAGATATAGGAGACAGAGAGAATGGTATATGACAGACAAATATATATGAGAGAAAGAGAAAGATATGAGAGAGAGATAAAAGAGAAACATATATGAATGAGAGAGATATATATGAGTGAAGAGACAGAAAGGAAGCACAGGACAATATGAAGAGAGAGAGAAAGAGAAAAGGGAGAGACAGAAAGAGGGGAAAGAAATAGGAGAGCAATATATATATATATAATATATATATATATATATATATATATATATATATATATATGCATATGAGCAAAGAGATATGATAGAAGCAAAGGACAGAGATAGACAGGAGAGAAGAGAGAGAGAAAATGAGAAGAAAAAAAAAAGAGAAAGAGATGAGAGTAGGATAAAGGGAGAGATATGGAGTTGGCAGAAATTCCTTAACATATGGACTTAGGACGGACATTGGCTACAGATACCGGGAGATGCTCCATCCCACTGTTTTCCTCCCGCATAATGAGCATAATTTACTACCCGTTCCAAAAGAATTTCGCCAAGCCTGCACATAAATGGGCCTTTTGTGATGCCCTCCACAGCACAAATGCATGCCCTGTTCATCCCTGATCTTCATATTATCCCATCTAGTCTCTAAGAGAATTTCATTTTTCTTCTCCCTCTCCCTCTCCCAACCTTCCCCCCTTCCCTCCTCTTTCCTTCTCTCATATTCCTTTTTTTTCCATTCTTAATAGAGATGAGGATTATAGTTGATTCTAAATTGCTACAGAATGTTCAGCATTACTCATATCTTATTTTGGAGTTTGTTTTGCTAGGTCTCTATTCCCCCCCCCCCCCTTTCCTCCTACAATAAGACTGCAGTCACTCTTGCATTGGGAAAGCTACCTGAGTAATGGTAAAGATTATGGCATTTTTCCATGTCATTTTCTTTCGTGCCTCTCCGCTCCGGCTTATGGGCGGAGATCTTGGAGTTAATCCGCTAAGACGAGAAGACAAATGATGGGTTAAAACCAGAAAAGAAAAATGTTTAAAACTTGACAATGAAAACAGACGATATATATCATGTCACAATCAAACATCATGACACACACTGGTCATGCAGTGAATTGCAAATGACAGCAAGAATCATATGAAAGAAAAGAAGGGGGTAAAAAGAGATATCTCGACATAGACATGATGAGAAATCTCTAAAGGCACCATGAAAATGAATTCCACAAACTAGACATACAGACATTAGCAGAGACGACCATTAAACCATCTTACTTTGTGGGGAAGAGATATACAACGAACGTACAGGGAATGTGGAAAAGAATGAGAGAATGGACATATATACATGATATATATACCAAATATACAGAAAACAGAGTCGGTTGGCGTGACAACAGAGAACATGTCAGCCGAGAGTTGAAAGCGACAGGAAAGGAACATCCCAGTATGAGCTAGAAATATTGAGGAACGACAAAAAAAGAAATGAAAAAGGAAAGGAGGAGAGACAAATTACTCATCAAACATTAGCATAGACAGATAGATAGAAAAGATGGATGGATGGGATTCGTAATACGATACTTGGCTGATGGGGATGTAGGTCAGGTCAGCAGAAAGAGCGAGAGGAAAAGAAGAGATAGTTTACAAAATTGGAAGATAGCTGGATGGATGGTTGGATTGATAGCTGCATGGATAGCTCAAGATATAGTTAAAGACAGAATGAGGACTGTTTGAAGATGGCTACAGAAATCACAAGGAATGGCATACCTTCAGAAACAGAAGGAAGAAATTTACTAAGATAGTTTGGCAAACCTTGCCAAGCATGTCACGATGAAATAGAAAAATTTAAGATTGGGAATTTTCAAGAGATATTTTGTCTAGGTATCTTCCCCCACCACAGGGTAGTAGCTGTGTCGAAGAAATAAATGACATGTGGAGAAAATGGTCCTATGCAGAGCAAGAATAAATGGTAAAGAGCACAGAAGAGAGGATACAAAGAATATAAAGACAGACATAGAAAGGGACAGAGAGAGAGAGTAGAGATGGGATAGGGAAAGATATATATATATATATATATATATATATATATATATATATATATATATGTGTATATATATACATATATATATATATATATATATATATATATATATATATATTACAGATATATATATCACATCCACACTGATAAAAACTGCAGAGGTTTGACAATTATTAACTTCAAACATGAAAGGATAAGAGTTAGCTCATCTAATCTGGGAGGGAAGAAAAGGATGAAAAAAAAGAGAACTCAACCAACTTGAGATGTAGCTTTGCTCCTGTGAGCATCTGAAGAGGGTCTAAATACAAAAGGAAGAAAGAGGATAACTCGACGACGGCAAAGACGCAGTCGTGACATCACCGCGGCGGAGGAGCCGTGGATGAAGAATGGCTCATTCTCTCCTCCGAGGATGACAGCAGCAGAGACCGCATCTAGGCGGGGCCAGGGCCCCTTTTTCTCATTCTTCTTCTCATTCTTTTTTTTTCCCCTCTCTCTCTCTCTCTCTCTTCCCTTGGCAGCCATGCCAGCATTATGCACGCTCCATTCGCAAAATCTCTGGCCCTTTTGCCGCTCGCTCGGCAGCTCACACCGCCACCCCCCGAACGAGGCCCCCCTTCTATGTATACAGAGCGACCAATAAAAAAGTTACGATTGACAGATATCGGCCATTTTTCATGGGGGAGGAACAAGGGGACAGAGAAAGGCGAACTGGAGATAGAGGACATAAGAGCCGTGGGCGGGTACATTAAGACTAAATGGGGAGAGACAAAGAGAGAGAGAGAGAGAAAGAAAGATTACGTTGTATACGACAGAGCATTGTGGAATTTCTTAGAGATCATAATATATAAACCATACACTACCACGGTAAAGAGTGAATAGCATCGCAGCCCACATTGCTCAAGAGAGGGAGAGAGGGTTTGAATCAACAACATCCTTTCTCTTTTCTCTTCCTTCTTTTAACCAGCAGAAATATTGATCAAATCTTCTACACCCGCCTCCTCAGTTTGGGTTTGAATTCGGGAGTCCTTCGGAGCTCCCTACGCTACTGTGATTGGTACAGATTCCCGTTCCCGACAATGCGCCATTTTCTGAATGGTTTTTCAAAACTCTTTTTTCATTTTTCTGCCATAATGAAGACATGTCTTTAGCTCTTAACAGTGCGATAGAAAGATTCTCAACCCCCCAATGCAATCCAAAGGGAACGCTCAACCAATAAAAGAAATTTTCCCTCAAATGTTTCCGTAGCATCAAAGTAATTGAACAGCCATGGGGGAATGTACATTGCCTACCATGCACACTTAAAGAGAAGCTACATACTTTAACACCCATAGCACACATGTTGATTAGCTGTGACTATTTAATTAAACCCATTAAGGATGAGTTGATTCTGCTATAACACGCATTTCCCATAGACACCTGCCTGAGTATACCTGGGGCTGGTCTTCAAGAAGTTGAGATCTTCAATATGTGTTGCAAGATTGAAATAAGAAATTTGCCCAAATGAGTGATATCTTGACTGATAAGCAGTAGAATCGTGACAAAGCAAGTTTGCAGGTAGTTTTCTTTGACATCTTCCTTTCTCGGCAGCAAAAATATACAACGATGGCTGCAAACGAGAAGGCTCTGCGATGTACCAAGTTCTGGCCAAATATTTAATAACTGATGTTGGATATATGACGAAGAGGAAGCAAAAATATAGACAATTGTAGAACGACTAGTTTATAGTATGCCACCGTTTCACAAAGGCACATGAATTCTCGAAATCATCACTTGAAAATCTACAAGCACACACAGTCATTCTTTGTTGAGTACTTTTGTGTCTAGATAGTCTTGAGATTTAATTAACAAGAAAAGTACTTACTGCTTCAGAATCACATTATTGACCTGCTACTTTGAATAATTGGCTTGGAAAGATTAAAAATTCAAAGGAAATAGCATCACAAAGATTAGAAGCACCTAATGCGGGTGGTATAATTCATCAATCATAAACACAGAAAACAATGATCACACATCTATGGCTTTCAATCAACCGTATCATGTTTAATCATTTACCATGTTACAGTTCAGAGGCCCTTTCTCTTTGCCATCTGCGACAACTTTTTGTTCGTCTTCTTTTTCTTCCTCTTGTTATCCCCCTGCTGCAAAGAAGGTTTTTTCTTTTTTTGGTCATTCCATTACCCTACGTAGTATGCCACAAACGATACACTAGAAGAAAAAAAAATAAGAACGGTTCAGGGAAAATCTAATTCGGAATGCACTAATTTAGGTCCGGTCCGTGTACTTATACTGAAGAGTAAAAAATAAAGCACACCAAAAAAAATGAAAAAAATGAAAAGGGAAAAAGTGCACGCTGTTGATGAACAAAAGAGTTGGAATTTTCGGCACATTCTGAAACCTCCCAGACACGAGCGTTTGCATGTCATTTCGAGGACAAGAACAACACAACAATGGGGGAAGGGGCACAAATTAGCAGTCGGGGAGTGTGCAGCACAAAGTACAAGATACGACATGGACGGCTCAGGAGAGCTACCTTTGTCACGCAACTTCCTGAGCGAGTTCCCGTGCACGCCTGGCGGGGGTTTTGCTTGGTGGTCCCAGCGGGGCGTCCGTTCAAAAAAGGGGCTAAAAATAATGTCTCCTCCGAATAATTAGCAGGAAAATGCTTCATCTATCTCAGCCCTGTGCTCTACGTGCTACACTTCCCCTTTCTTTCTTCTTTTCCAGAAAATTTTTTTGGCACACGTGGAATTTGGAGCATCCCTTGCATTTAATTTGTACCAAAAGAGAGCGAGTATAGAGCTGCGGACACCACTGAAAACTTTTGGTATTGACTTCTGTACCGTGTTCTCCAAAGCATTCTTAGGCAGCCTCCCAATCACATTCTCTGTAATAACATACTGATAACCAGTGAATTCATCAAATGATGTCTTACGATTGATTTGCATTCAGCAACTGATTGCCATTAAATTCCCATATATCTTTAACCTGTTGAGAACGGTTTGATTTTGCTAAAACACGCATTTCCCGTAGACACCTGCCTGAGTATACTCGGGACTCGTCCTCAACGGGTTAAAAGCTTCACAAACTGCATTCTCCAAAGAATTCTACAGCACCAACCTAATAAATCATACCTTCTCTACAGACATATTGATGACCAATGTACTCATCAAATCATGTTTTGATGTTATCATATTGTACTCGACCCTGACTTGGCCACTAGTTATCATTTATTGCCATCAGAACCAGTCCCCCTACAACCACCACTTAAAAGTACCTACTCGCCGTGCAGTCAACTTTCACTGGACTTGCATTCAAGCATGACCATGATTGCATTCAAATGCCACTTCATGAGATTGTATCTTTCACAACATGCCCTGCATTCAACTACACTTCAACTTGCATTCAACTACACTTCAACTTGCATTCAACTGGAAGATGTGTACTCCACGAATACTTTGAAATCAATCAACTTTCCCTTATTCAACAAACTACGTGACTACCATTCCTTTCGATTGCCTGGTATTAAATATCCACTACTTGCCATCAGTATTCAACCGCTACAAACCAATCTGCATTCAATGACTGCTCAACTTGCACTCAACGACTGCTCGACTTGTATTCAACCTGTATGCGAACTGTGGATATGTATTCAAGTAATTTTTATTTTTGGTCGCTTTAGCTTTATTAGTTGGCCTGTCTTGACCAGAAACAGTGAAATGTGATTTGGATTGTGAACTACCTGAGTCTGTGTATGTGTGTGTGTGTGTGTGTGTGTGTATGTGTGTGTGTGTGGTAGTCGTAAATATGTAGGTGTCTTGTTTAAAAAAAAACAGTAAACTGACAAGATGTCATTGCAAACTCAACTCACAAAAATTCTTTTTTTAATGAGAATTTTTTCATTACATAAATGTCATCTGAGATAACTCTAACCTGCATCTATACAACAGACAAATACAAAAGGGTTGGTAAAAAGAAATGCTTGCATAGAATCAGTGCCTTTCTTGTTCTTTCTTTTTTCTGGGAACAACAGACCTATGTCACATTGCTTTAACCACCCCACCCCCAATAAATAAATAAATAAACAAATAAATAAATAAATAAATAAATAAACAAACAAATAAATGAATAAATATATATATAAATAAACAAATAAATAAATAAATACATAGATAAATAAATAATTAAATTTCACTTGGTACAAGATGTAAATTCTGAAATATGTCAATGTCGTATCTAGCTTTGATGATGTTTCTGCCCAAGTTGAAATAATTCTGAGCACACAATGGAAAATGTGCACAATCAAAGAAAAGTCTCCTTTTGTGATATTTCACTTCAAATTGGCATTGAAAGCCAATCTTTATAAGATGGCATTTATATAAAATAACATAAATGTTCCCTTTTTTAACTTCAACAATCATTCCTATACTTTCATAATTTTGGCATCTCCACAAATTTCATGCTTGTCTGTAGAGGTTATTGAAAGTTATGACCTCCAACGCACATTTCCCCACAAACAAACGTAGCAACAACAGAAGCAGCAGCGGCAGGATCCCTCCTGGAATATCAGACACCTACCAACTTTCTCCTCAAAACACTTCATCTCTACTTTCGGGAGAAATTACCCACTTCCCCGGCCCAACGTGGGCAGCGGACAGAAGGTTCGGTCATATGGGGGGAGGAGGGAAAACCTCCTAATTTTATGGTGCTTTTGAATCTCCCCCGTCATACCACCTGATGGCCACGTAGCGCCAAACCCATCTCAAAAAAAAAAAAGAAGGAAACCTGCGGGAGAGGTGAAACCATTGAACAAAACAATGCAAGAGGGGAGCGGAATGCTTGGCCAAAAATATCCACCGATTGTCATTTTCGCTCTCGTGCCTTTATCTTTTTTCTTTAGTTCGCTCCTGCTTTCGATACCGCCTTGCTTTCGTCTCCGGTCCTGCCTTCCTGCACAAGTTGAAATCCCTTTCTCTCGCCCACACACACATTCACATATTGCCAAACAAACACAATCACTTGTAGATAAGTTATTACTGAGTGCTTCCCTATCAAATTTGTAAGAATCTGGGGCTGTTTTTTTCTTCTATGCCTTATCAAAATGACAACAAAGAAACAAAAAAGTATAATAACATGCCAGTACAAAGAAGAATTGAAAATGGACATAATAAACCTGACTGTACTTGACTGATAAGATATATAGAGAGAAAGTTACAGCTGTACAAAAGAGTCATAAAATCAATGAATATCGCAAAAACCTATTGAGTAACTCAACTGGGACTTGAACCCATGACCTTACTAACTGTAAGACTGACATCTCACAGCTAGACCACTGAACCTCCAGCACACACCAACACTGATTGTTCAATGTAGAGGCACTGACTAGCCTTGGCTTAAGCCTCTCAGTGTCATTTCTTTTGGAGTGAGATTGCTAATGCGAATGATAAACTCACCTTCAGCAATGACCTGGTTAATGAATGTGATTTCTTAAGATCATTCCTTTCACTTTTGAACTAATATTTCAATTTCAGTACAATTTCAGGCAAGCGCACTTTAGTTGACAAATAATCGCGATTGGCAATTGGCAGGTTATATCTGTCCATCTGAACAGGCGCAAAAAATCTCCCTATTTGGACCGCGATCCCAATCCTTCTATTTTTGTCCATGTGAATGACACTATTATGAACTGGGTCTTCTGAACTGTTGCCCCTCCCCCCCCCCCCCAACCCAATCTCTCACAAGCATTTCCGCAAACCTTCACGAGCCCAGGAGACGTCGCTATCACCGGAACAATCTCGGAGGGGATTTCTCTGACATTCAAAGTTTGTCATTCCAGCACTCAAAAGAACAAATAGGACAAAAAAAAAAGTTCTTCGAGATCAGATTTATTTGGGTCTTTTCTTTTTCTTCTCTTTTTTCACAACCAAATCTCTTTCAAAACAATCTCTAGCTTTGGAGTGGTCCTATTCATGGAGATTTCTCATTGCTTTTCATTAGAGGAGGCTTAAAAAAGGACTACCATAAAAGATTAAACTGTTGTGAATCTCCTTTATTAAAAGAAGAGCTAAATATATGTATGTCACAAAAGCTCCAAAAACATCAGAGTTTTAACTAATGCAGTACATATGACCAAATCATGAAATAAATGTGATATAGATGAGAAAATATGAAATAGTAATCAATCATTCTATCCTGGCACAAAGAAAAAAATAACAAAATAAAGCTTACAGGCAATGAAAGCAAAAATCATAAAGAATGCAAAAAACTTGGGAGAAATAAAGAGTCTTCCATAAACCCATTACAAATTTAAGAATTGAAGCTTGGATACTTTCATTGTTTTTTAATGATATAATATATTAACACAAGAATGCCTTATATCAAGTATGAAATCTTAAATGATTGAATTTTTGTGTGGGGAGATTAGTTGTTTTATTTTGTTCAGTTTCGTTCTTTGCTCATTCGCTGTTCCCCTCCCGCCCAGCGCATCCATTTACTTTCTAGACCTCCGAATGATGCTGTACATACAAGGATTTCTACCTCCGCAGCACTCTCTCCCTCCCCCTCTCCCTCCCTCTCTCTCTCTCTCATCTCTACTGGCGCACCCTGGATTCCGTTGCTCCTGCTGCTGCTGCTACTGGCTCAGCGTGGAAAGGGTTGTGTCTGGAGGGATGCGAGACTATCAATCCGACTATCAATCCGGGCCGGTATTGACAGGTCCTGTTCCTATCTCTGCCCACACGGGTGTCAGCATCGCTGTGCAAGCCTGACTGGCTCCAGGACTATAGCTGGGAGCGAGACAGGTGAGGTCACTAACCCCAGCTTACATATCTGTCTCCGTTGCATTCACATCGCTCTTCTCTCTCCCTCTCTCATCCCCATCGTTGTCACTTTTCTTCTTTTTCTTTACCCTAGCTCACTTAGCCTACCCTAGCTGAATCCAATGGGACTACAATACCTGAACTGAAGCAGAATTTTGCATTCGAAAACCTGCAAACTCCAGTTGAGAAAAAGAATGATACGGAATGCTTGTCCAAGTTGTCAGGTGCTGAGATGGATGAGAACGCAGCTTTTAAAGTTCTTAGCCCATCGAGGATCGGCTGATTTTGCTGGTTAAACACACACGTCTCATAGACACCTGCCCGAGTATACTTTGAAGGTAGCTCTTCTGTGCAGACTGCAATATTTGATGACGAATGGCAAAGTCACGTACAACTGTACATCCTCAATAATACGAATTTCATGCCTTTATGATATGGTCACCGTAATTCTCATTTCAGTTTGGCATACTGCACATCAACTCTCGATCTTTTATCTATAATCGCAGTGTCACTGGCTACATCAACATCATTACGAGAAGCGAAGGAACATGACGGTAAATAGAGCAAACAGTTGAAAGGCAAGACACAACATACGTGACGTCAATTATGATTTGAATGTGAGCAGTAGGCTGGAGGTATGGTTGTAAAGGGAGGTAGGAGGACGAGGAGGAGGAGGAAGAGGAGGAGGAGGAAGAGGAGGAGGGGCTACCTCATCAACGCTTTTCCACGCCATACGAAGAAACAAGAAAACACAGCCTTAATTCTGTCTTTCCTTTGGTTTGTTTACAGACCGAAATCCGATCTTGAGACACTGCCTACAGACCTTCTGTACGTAATGAACGCTGCGCAAGGGTGCTGAGTAAAACGGCAAAGACCGTACCCGTCACATTATGACCGACTCTCCTTCTCTCTCTCTCCCTCTCCCTCTCACTCTCTGCTAGACTGCAACTGGGGGTCAAGAACCTGCAATAATCTTAGTACTCACTCCGCAACCAAACTGCGAATAGCCCCACGTTGACGGGCCCTCCCAGCATCCCAAATTTCGGCACGAAGACAAAAAAGAAAAGAAAGCGAAAAGACGGCATCGCGACTGCGACAAGAATTCCCAATTTTAAATTCTTATAAACTCGAGACTAGCCACACACGGACTTGGATGCTTCCCAACCAATTCATCAACCGTCTGCGGAATATCCTATAAATATGCTGACTGCACAACGCAACCCGCGGGTCACCTTGTAAACCAACGTGAACACAAACGTAAAGTTCGCTAGTATGCAGTAATACCACTGGAGCATGGAGTATGTGAGAATAAAATGAAGGTGCAAGATTGCTACTAAATTGGGCCATTAAAGACAGCAATAGTGTCCTCGTGCCGTCAATGTTGCTGTTGGTGTTTTCTTATACAAGGTGCTAAAAGTGTGTCATTAAGACCTCCTGGTCCTGCCTATTAAAGGACACGTTCCCCTTAGTATATGTGCGGACTGACTGAATGCAGCAATATTAGTAGAACACATTAGTGAGAGTTTGAGGAAAATCAGACAATCCATAAAAAGTAATGGTTTTTTGAAGTTTCAGTGCCGCCATCGCTGGATGAAAAGCTCACTATAGTTTGTGATGTCACATGCAGAGAACAATATTAAGATTTAAAAGGAAAATTTAACATATTTTCATTTTTTTGGCATGATAAAAGAGCACTTGACTTGCCTCTTTCAGAAGGCAGGAGCAATATCATCACAGTAGTATATATACGTACCCTTTCATACCCCGGTGGAGCAGGTGGAGCAAGGGTGCTCCACCATGATTTGCATATGCATGAGATGAGGTCATATAATGAATATGCATGAGATGGCATCTACATGAATATGTATGATGCCATTATTTCCTGGTAGGATTAGATAGCGTTAATAAGGGGGGGGGGGGGAATGAATGCATCCTTCCGACAAGATTATGAAAGCTTGATGTTTTTAGCCGTCAGACACACTGTGTTGTTGATACGCACGGGTATTTTGATATGATATTTTTAGCAGATTATTTTTTGTTCGTTAATATTAATGTTAATTATGTTGATTACTTCTCGACTATGTAAATCAGCGTGCCACTGTCAGATGTGAATCTATCGTAGAGTGGAGCCTTGCGTGTGGCAAGCGATATGACATTCGTGTGTTGAGGAAAGGCGATGCGACCATGAGATGTGGAGCACTACCTTTGCTGTTGTTGTTGTTGACTTTTCTTAAGGAAAGTGAGCGTGGAGCCTTGGTGTTGTGACTATGACATGTGGAGCATTAGAGGAAGGGTGAGAGTTCTACATCTGGAGCCTGATGCATATGCATGAGGCCGTGATATCACCGATGATTTATCTGTGAATATGCAAATTAGCTTTCCATAAACGCAAATCCTTTGTTCGTGGAGCCTTTACAAGCGCGGTGACTATCAGATGTGGAGCGCTACACTCACTTTTTTTTTTTTTAATGCTTGATTGGTTTAGGAAGGTAAGCGTGGAGCCTTTAGCCCTGTGACTATAATGTGGAGCGTTACATTTATTTCGTTTCTTAGAGGAAAGGTGAGAAATCTATATAGTATTGCCGATGATTTATCAGCGAATATGCAAATTAGCTTGTTGTTGACTTTTTTTTTTTTTAAAGGGAAGTGAGCGTGGAGCCTTTTGCGTTGTGACTGTTGTGAGGCGTTGTATTTATTTTGTTTCTTCGAGAAAAGGTGAGAGTTCTAGCTGTGGAGCCTGATGCATACTCCGCATGAGGCCAGAGTATGACCGACGTTTTATCAGTGAATATGCAAAATAATTAGCTGTGAATATGCAAAATAATTAGCTTTCCATGAACACCAATCCATCGTTCGTGGAGCCTTTACAAGCGGTATGACTATCAGGTTTGGCGCGCTACACTTGCTTTTTTTTTTTTCTTTGTTTGTATGTTTCCTTGTTTTAGGAGGTTAAGCGTAGAACCTTATACACTGCAAAAAGTCCGGTGTTGAATAGTGAACACCGAGCTGGTGTTAAATTTTCGGTGCTCATTTATGGTGTTAAATTAACACCTACGGGTGTTATTTCCAAATTTTAAACTGTTTTTGAAGAGTTTCTTAGTAACTGCACTTCTTGTTGATTTTTGATTTAAACAAGACGATCAAGAATTTTACATTAAAATACTAGATTTTTGAAAACATGTGAAAATAAATTTACACCAAAGTAACACCAGCTGGTGTGGTCCCTTATTGAAGCTGGACGGGTGTTAAACCATTGATATTAACACCAGCAAATATCAAATCAACACCATGTGGTGTCATTTTTTAATTAACACCAGTACAGTGTCAAAATAACACCAGGTACAGTGTCAAATTAACACCACGAAGTGTCAGGTGAACACTTTTCAACACCATCACAGTGCATTTTTAACACCTGTGGGTGTGGTCCTTTATTGAAGTTTGATCGGTGTTAGATTTAACACCCGTGGTGTTAAATCTAACACCGATGTTTTTACAGTGTATATAGCGCTGTGACTATTAATGTGGAGCGTTACATTTATTTTCGTTTCTTAGAGGAAAGGTAAGAGTTCTAGCTGTTGGGCTTGATACATATGTATGAGGCCAAAATATTGCCGATGATTTATCAGTGAATATGCAAATTAACTTTCCATGAACATCAATCCATGGTTCGTGGAGCCTTTACAAGTGGTGTGACTATCAGAACGATGTAGAACGCTACACTTGCCTTTTGTTTATTCGCTTGTTTGTTTGCTTGTTTTTGAGCGTGGAGCATTTAGCGCTGTAACTGTGACATGTGGAGCCTTACATTTATTTCGTTTCTTAGAGGAAGGGTGGGGGGGGGGTCAAGCTCTGGAGCCCGATGTACCTTGTATGAGGCCATAGTATTGTCGATGACTAGTTATCAGTGAATATGCAAATTAGCTTAATATAAGGGGCAAATCCATCGTTCGTGAGGTGTGGAGCACTGCGTCTGTTGTTGTCTTTTATTAGGAAGGTGAGGGTAGAGCCTTTACAAGCTATGAGATGTGTGGAGCGCTCAAGCTTTTGTTGTTGTTATCTTTTATTTGGAAGGTGAGGGCGGGTTCCTTGCAAGCGCTGTAACTATGAGATGTGAAGCACTACGTTTGTTCTTGTTTGTTTGTTTGTTTGTTTGTTGTTGTTGTTTCTTTGAAGGTGATGGTGGATGGAGCCTTTACAAGCTATCGGAGATGTGGAGCTCTCTTGTTGTCTTTCTTTTTAGGAAGATGAGGGAGGAGCCATTGCAGGCGCTGTGACTACGAGATGTGGAGGCTACAATTGTCGTTGTTGTTGTTGTTGTTGTTGTTGCTGTTGTTGTTGTTGTTGTCTTTTAGAAAGGGTGACCATCGTATAGAGCTTTATGCATGAATATATGTGCTGTAATAATGACCCGTTTCTTTTCGTGAAAATGCAACGCAACATTCCACGAAGTTGTTGCCTGGAGCCTCGTACGAAGTGTCGTGCAGCAAAGTGATCTTTATTATCGCTAGTTCATATTGTATCAATGAGTAGGATACATTGCATACGTAAAACATTGAAGTTTATGAGGGCATAACGGATCATGATGTAACCTTTTAAGATAACAAAATACTCATACGTTGTAAATGACTAGAATCTATCTCGTTCGATTGGGCCTATATACACGAAGACAGAAAGAAAGAAAAATAAAAGCATCAACATATTCATACGTACGTGATATACATGTATGTATAGCTATTCAAATTACAAACCAAATATCTATACAAACGTACCCAGTCTTGCTCATGATACGATTTGGTTGATTAAGCAAAAATTAGATACAGCAGGGAGGTGAGACACTCACCTCCCTGGATACAGTTTAGTCTTTGAGCAACTCAAAACGAAACCGTCATCAAGCATCACTTGAATCGTAGACTATTTCGACAATATTTCGTATATATGCTGTTGAATATGAATACGTACTTTATCCAGTATTTCCCTAATGATTATGCGTGACAGTCACATAACTAAATTGAACACCATACGTGAACTAGACTACCAGTATATATATTTTTTAATGATGCGTGTGCTGATCAACATTTTGATTGTGCAAGCTTGCAATGCGCAAACATGGAGGCAGAGGTTTGAAAGTGTCTGCACATAACGCAGTGGTATCTTTGTACAGTGACCAGAAAGGTCAATGGTATTACGTAACCCGTAGGAAATGACTTCCCTCCATGAAGTGGGGCGGTGAATTCAAACTTCCTTTACTCCAGTTGAGGTTCATTCGGCCTTGGTGGTTGTGGAGCATATCGCTTGCATTCATACCCACAGATATTCAGAGTGACCAATTTTTACAGAGACAATTTTATTGAGTTTTCCTCTGAACTTGAATAAGAGAAAATACCGAGCTTAGGGAAATTTCTTCATTGCGTCGTACCACGCTAAATTAGTAGTGAAGATAAAAGTGCATGGCCGTTATTTTCACTTTGGAGTAGATTAAAACATTATATAACATAATACTGGATTGATCGCTCTCATCGTGTTTCCCGCTAAAACACTGAATTGGCGCATTTTTTTTTTCCTGCGATAGTTGCTTACTGATGATGTCGATGGATGTTTGCAGTTTTGTTGACGTGGTATGCTGCTTCTAAGCAAAGAAGTACAAATCGAACGAACAATCAAAGAGCAAACAAATAGATAAACAATAACAACAGAGAAGATTAAGATACGATAGCCAATTATCTAAGTTTTATACATCGAAACATCAGTGAGTATGATCTTGTAGTGAATCAGACTGAATTGAATGTGCATTTTGCTCATTCGTTCATATTTAATGCGTTACGCAATTTTAGTCGTTACATTATGTGTGTTAAAAGGTGTTAGAGATTCTTTTTTCTTTGCGTTGTTGATTTTTTCCCCGCAATAAGTCAAAAAAGTTTAAAGTTTGTTATCGTTTGTTTGTTTACGCATCAACATACTTGTCCTCACTCCGCGTGTAAAAGTACATGTCATGTGTCGCTATACATGTTTGGTGAAACTGTTTTCTCCATTTTGTGGTTACGTATATTTGCTGAATAAAGATTTTCTTCGTATTTGCTGCATACACTTTTTTTTTTTCCAGATTCCTACCAAGAATACGATAGATTTTTTTTTTCTCGTAATATGATTCCAGTAGGCCTACTCACGCCATTCAACAACACTCACATATCACAATTTTATGCCGACAAGCAACAATACCATTGAAAAAGCCTGTGCGTTGTCTGGGGCCATGTATAACAGTGTATACTAGCTGATGGAATGGGAGCAGTGGAAGTGTATAATTTCCTGTCTGAACACGTCAGCAGTGAAATCATCCAAGCGTGTGATGGTATTACGTAATATTCAGGAAATACCCTACATCAAGGGAGTGGAGTGGGAGATTTAAACACACGCTGTTACCCAACCAGTTCATTTTACCTTGGGCATTCGTGGAGCAAAGACTTCTGAAAGCTGAGGGTAGTAACCTTATTAACATGCACGCTGTACATATATTCGGATTCTAAAGTTATCTCTGACGAGCTCATTTTGTGATTCAAAATCATAATGGAGAACAACCCTTTTCCATTCAGTTGTGAATTTTGTAGCGCGGAGTTTACGGTGAAAAGGAATTTGACGCGTCATCATCGCATGTTCCATCATGGGCAGAGAGTTTTGCACGTTTGTGATACTTGTGGAAAAGCCTTTAGTCGACTTGATAGTCTAAAACGTCACATGAAAACACATCAGGATTCCAGCACTGAGTTAAAACCCGATCAGGACAACCAGCGACCAACTTGCTCACAATGCAAAGCACAGTTCCTAGAACAGAAGCACCTTGAGAAACACATGAAATTGCATCTCCCAAAGGAAACCTATCTCTGTCACACCTGTGGACAAATATATCACCATCGTGCAAAATTTATGAAACACATCAATTCGCACCGTAAACCGATTCCTCACAAGTCATCGAAAAAGCGTGTTGCCGATCAGCCATTGTCAAATCATGCAAAAGGTAAGTAAGGAAATAATCAAATTTCTTTTGGGATAGTATGAAACCGGGCCCGAAGCTTGATATGAATGTTGAAGATGTTTAACTATATTTTGTATTCATGAACCTAAATTAGGGCTTTACAGTTAGTTATTTGCCCTTTGCAAGTAAATTCAGTCAAGTTGTTACAAGGAAAAAAAAAAAAAAAGAAGCTAATATACTGTTCATAAGGCATTTTGCAGTGATTAATTAATACCAATGTTACACAGACACACACACACACACAATAAAAAATGAAAATACTACATGCAAGTGAGATATGCTTTATTAAAATAAGGCTAAGATACATGCATAATACCAACTGAAGCATCCTACATGGTTAGGTTTTGGCTTTTGTTTTGTTAGTTTTGACAAGTAACCTCGGAAAGGGCGAATTTTGTCAAACTTAGTCCGGAACAGCTATTCAATCCTGTTGAGATGTTTCTATTTGTGATGTTGCAATTATAGGTTTTAAGAGTTAAGAGGTTTTTATGATTTCGTGTCATTCGTCCTCTAAAAAAAAAAAAATACTTTGACACCGCTGAGCTTGATAGACTCAATTCAATTTTCAGATCCTTCATTTACACACACATACCCACACACATACCCACACACACATACACACACAAAAGCAGAATGTTTTTTGCAGTTTCCTGAATACTCTCCTGATTTTACTTGCGGAGCATATTTTGACCTATATACGTTCTAATACACTGATTTAATGTAAGATCATACCTCTCGTAAATCGAGTGCTGGTTGATCTCCTCATTTCCCCCACGTGTCAAGAAGCATAGATTTTATGCCTCGATCGAGACAAACGATTTCATCATAATCCACACTGTGCTTCTAGCCTGTATTATGTATTCTATATTTTGTCGTAGGACGTCGTCAACAACCCAACTTGATGCCAATGATTAACCTTCCTCCATACATCGACCCTGAAAGCTGCGCTGCCCAAGTGTACAGGGAACATTGGCTTGACATTCGAGACAGACAGTCGTTTGGCAGAGTTCATCGCTTTTACAACTTTCATCTTCCAAACCTTAACAACGAAATTCTTCGAGAAAAAGCGCAAAAAGTGTTTGAACAGCAGTCTTCAGTTTTCAAGATTAATGCGTCTTACGGTTTTGTACTCTGTAACAATGAAACTAACGAGTGTCGGTATTTCTACGCCAGTAGAAACACTAAAGTACTCAACGAACCTGCCCTCGTTACTGACAAATCGTCATTTCAAGAGTTTCTGGATACATTTCTGAAAGAAGATGTTCTGGAATATGCTCGAACACTTCGCCCAAATTCCAAATGGGTGGTTCAGCATATCACAAATGTTACATTTTTTGTGTTTTGTATCACAGATCATCCCATTGGCCAAGGGATAGATCTCCCAGATTATGTACAAAATAACAGAGCTATTGTATCTCTAGTAAAGAGCCATAAAAACAGTCAGATGTATACCGATAATTTATGTCTTTTTAGATGTTTAGCTCTCTTTCAGGGGGAAAAGTCTGACGGTCTTGAAACCAAGGCCAAAAAATTGCTGAAACAGTATACAGGCCTACCTCATGTTTCCACCTCAGAGTTTTCAGGCGTTAGACTCGGTCATTTGAGTAAAGTGGAAGAGTTCTTCAAGATCAATATTATGGTGTATGAGTTACAACCAGTAAAATGTAGTGATGAAGAAGGTGTGACGGAAAGTGAAAAGAAACTGGTAGACAATGATAATGTAACAGTAGCCGCTAAACTCGTCCGACGGGGACTGGACAAATTTCCAGATACTATGTATGTAAATCTATACGAAAATCATTTCAGCTTCATCACAGATATTGAACAATATTGCCAAAACTTCCAATGCCGCACATGCGGCAAACTTTGGAAAACTGGGAAATCACTCCATCGACACGAAAAAATATGTACTTCTACAGCCACTAAGCATATTTTCCCTAAGGGAAGAGCTACATTTCACAACCCCTTGACAATATGGGAAGAGTTGGCTGATGAAGGGATTCTGGTTGAAGAAGAGCGCAGATACTTTCCTTATTTTGCTACCTTCGACATGGAGTCCTATCTAGAAAAGATAGAAAACAACGACATGAATGATACCCCCACTGACAAATTAGAGTATATCTCTAGACATATTCCGATGAGTGTAAGCGTTAACTCAAATGTTCCCGGATACACAGAACCATTTTGTCAAGTGTCCGATGGAGACTCACAAAAACTAATCGATGACACTGTGATATATATGTTAGAAATCAGTCGTCGTTCTTATTCTTTGCTTCAGTCTTTCTACAAGGACGTCACAGAAAAATTAGATCTAAAAATACAAGAATTTGAAACCTCGCAAAAGAAAAACAAAGAAAAACCTAAGAAAGCAACCCATCTCATGAGACTAAAGCAACGATTTGTCAATCACATCGAAGAACTGCCTGTGGTTGGGTTTAATTCGGGGAGGTATGACATTAACGCAATTAAACAATTTCTCTATCCTTCGCTTTTGAAGTATGATTCGGTCGACTTTATCATAAAGCGAAACCATAATCACATGGCTCTGAAGTCGCAACATCTCCAGTTCTTAGATATTTCAAATTTTCTTGCCCCTGGATTTTCGTACGCAGCATTTCTAAAGGCGTATGACTGCGAACAGGGGAAAGGTTACTTTCCTCATGGCTGGGTAGATTGCCTCGATAAACTAAATGAATCTGAACTTCCCCCTATTGAAGCTTTCAGGGATAATCTCAAGCATACCTCCTTTTCAAGAGAGCAGTATGAATACTGTCAGCGCATCTGGAAAGAAAATAACATGTCTTGTCTGAGAGATTATTTGATATGGTACAATAATCTCGATGTAACACCTTTCATTGAAGCTGTGGAGAAGATGCGTGAGTTCTATATGAATCTCAAAATCGATCTGTTCAAAGACGGTATTTCAGTTCCTGGACTTACCATGAAGTATCTGATGAAATGTAGCCCAGATGCACACTTTAGCTTGATCTCGGAGAAAGATAAGGATCTCTATTACACATTTCGTGATAATTTGGTGGGAGGTCCGTCTATCATTTTTCATAGGTATCATGAGCGTAATGTAACAAAAATTCGTGGGGGTAAGCCATGTAAAAAGATAGTTGGTTTTGATGCAAATGCGTTGTATCTACACGCAATTATGCAAAGAATGCCAACAGGCCACTATGTAAGACGACGGATCGAGAATGACTTTAAGCCAGAAAATAGGCATCCGATCTCCCAAGAGTGGTTAGAATATGAAAGTTTTTGTCGACAAATTCCCATTCGACATGCCGGTAACCATTCTGAAAAGAAAATCGGACATCTCCAGCTTCCCGTGGATGGTTTTTGTGCCGAAACCAAACAAGTATTTGAATTTCATGGATGCTACTTCCATGGGCATTCTTGTCATCTCAATAAAGGTCGTACAAGGAACACTAAACTGGGAAAAACTATGGAGGAACTGTTGGAAAAAACTGAGGAAAAACAGCGGTACGTACAAAGTCTGGGTTACGAGTACATTTCCATTTGGGAATGTGAGTATAAAGAAATGCGCAAAACTGATCCCAAACTAAGCGCTTTTCTCACGGAAAGGTTTCCTCCTCCTAAATACCGTCATGGGTTGACCCAAGAGAATCTTCTCTCTGCTATTCAACATGGTGCTCTCTTTGGGTTCGTTCAGTGTGATATCCATGTGCCTGATCATCTCAAAGAACACTTTTCAGAAATGTGCCCAATTTTTAAGAATGTAGACATATCTAGAGAAGATATCGGGGACGTGATGGGATCCTACGCCAAGGAACATGACATCATGAACACTCCTAGGCGTAGCTTAATTGGTAGTATGTTTGGTCAAAACATTCTACTGTACACACCTCTACTCCAATGGTATCTTCGCCATGGGTTGGTCGTATCCAAGATACACCAGTTTGTGGAGTACAAGCCCGTTGCCTGTTTCAAACACTTTGGCGAAAGCGTGTCAAATGCTAGACGTAGGGGTGATATTGATCCCTCTAAAAGCATTATAGCTGACACCATGAAACTCATCGGCAACTCGTCTTATGGTAAAACAATAACAAATAAGGAAAGACATCGAAACGTCAATGTTTGCGATGGGAAGAAAGCCGAGAAACATGTTAACGACACATTTTTCCGGGACTTGAACCCCATCTCAGACAATTGTTACGAGGTTGATATGGCGAAGAGAAAGATTAACATGGACCTTCCTGTTCAAATCGGTCATGCCGTCTACCAATTAGCGAAACTACGTATGCTTCAGTTTTATTACGATTTTCTCTTGGAATACGTGGATTTGTCAGACTTTCAAATGTGCGAAATGGATACTGACTCCGCTTATATCGCCATTTCGTCTGAGTCGTTCGATAACATAATCAAACCCAATATTAGACACAAGTATGAAAACAACAAGGCAAACTGGTTCCCTCGAAACGATACCCCCGAGAACGCTCGATATGACAAGAGGACACCTGGGTTATTCAAAGTAGAGTGGGAGGGGGATGGGATAATAGCACTTTGCAGTAAAACATATTACTGTTTTGGTCCTACTGACAAATTCAGTTGTAAAGGGGTCAACAAGAAGCAAAATGACATTACGAAAGACACGTACCTGCAGGTACTCCGTTCAAAGGTTGCTGGTAGTGGCGTCAACAAGGGATTTCGCGTGGTCCAAAACGGAATTTCCACTTATTCACAAATTAAGAATGCCTTTACCTACTTCTATCCAAAGAGAAAGGTATTGGAAGACAACGTTTCAACTACCTATTTAGACATTTAACGATAAAGTGAAGGTGTTGTCATTAGATCATTCTCTCTATACATGTACATTTTGTTATCTTTGTTTGCTTGTTTTGATATTGGCTAGCTAGTGTCACTGCACGCTCTTAATAATGAAAGGAACTGTATCATACAGTAACGTCACATCTCAGTGTCATCGGTTAGTCGTTGGTAACCTACGCTTATGTGAAATGCTTTTGACATTCCTTTTTTTTTTCTCTCTCTCTCTGAGTGATGATTACATTGAATGTTTCATTTTATAAGTGTATTTGTCATGTACTGCGTATTTTTGACTCACGTACACGTAGTATGGCAAATCATTAAAACCGATGGTTATACCATCAATCAACCCAGACCTTATGTCAAAACTGACTTCCTAAATGGTACATTACAGAAACCTATTCTATGACATAAAACTGATTAAAACATGGCCCCATCTATGAATTCTGCAGTGTAAAGATATGTTTTGTCGTCATTCGTGTGATTATTAACGCAGGTGCTGATGTACTGTTGTATAAGTCTCATTTATGTCTTTGATAGAGTGAAGTGTATTACATGTATTAGTTTTTTCTTCGAAACGCAGGTTACAACATATACATATAAAGATACGGGGCAGAATTGTTGTAAATACAGGTGTTGTGAAAAGATGTATTACTCGTACACCAAGAGTCAATGGACACGCATGTTTTCTTTAGTATAATCATCATAATATACAAGTATACAAGCTAACACAATTAATGTACATCAAGAAGAAGAAGAAAAAAAACTTGTTCACAGTCTTTTCTATGTTTCGACCACTTCATATTGTATGTAGTTGTTTTCCATAACTTACGCTCGTATTGTTTAGTGATCGTATTCTATTTAAAAAAAAAGAAATAAGAGTAGAGTGTTAACGCTATTAGTCTAACAATTGTCAATTTGTCATTGGTGTTTTGATTTTATAAACTGTATTGTTATCACTACAGGAATTTACACTGTCATTTTGTTCTTGTAAGAAAATAACCGATGCGTTTGTATTTTCATAACTTTTGTAGCCGTAAGTCAATGATCAACGATAATGCATAATATCGTAAATCAAAACGCCAAAGCAATGTTTGAATAACAAAGGCTTAAGTTTGGTCTTGCATATACAGGTGGTTGCATCGACTGTTGATACGAATTTACAGTCACTTATTTTTATTACCGTAAATTAGCAGAAAAGGCTTTTACAACATTCACAGTCTATATATTTGTAAAATGTTTATATTCTTATATGTGACATACATCAGGCTATGCGTGGAGATAACGTTCCTTCAGGCAAAGCACTGGAAATGCAAATGGCAAAGTATCTCATCAGACGAAAAGATGTAAATACATTCAACATTCTACAAGGAAACCTATCAATGTATTTCGTGTAAAAGTGTTTTCAATCGTATTCATTCTCAAAACGGTTGACTTTTAATTCAGTTGTTAATTGTTGTTGGTGAAAATGTACTGCATTGTTTTTTGGCACAATATTTTTTTTTTCTATGCTAAGAAATGATAACGTGTTCGTTTCTATTTTCAATATTTTGTGCAGTTGTCAGACAGAATTTTGAAAACGAGTAATCACCTAGTGTACATATGCATGAAAATGTCGATCAAAACACAAACGCAAAGTATCCCATGTGGGATAGTGTAACAGAAGTATGATATCGGTTGTTGTATCGATTGCGCATGCAAGTTTCTACTAATTCTTATTAGCTGTACATACAAATAAGTTCATGCGTAGTCTTTAAATCACTAAAGTCTGAAAACATATTAATTGTTAATATACGTGATCTGTAAAAAAAAAAAAAGAAAAAAGAAAAAAAAAGGTTGTTCTGTGTATGAAATTTTAATCGATGTTTCCGCATTACAAGAAACCCATGTATTTTGCAAAGTGATGTACCCTAATAAAAAAAAAAAAAATTGTATCTATCTATAAAATACCAAAATGTTGCGGTCTTTCCCTCAATCCTTCCTGGAACCGACGATCTGTTTGATGCATCCTGCATGTGTGAGTGTTGCTGAATGGCATGAGTAGGCCTACTGGAATCTCATTTGGAAAAAAAAAAAAATCTATACGTATTTTTGGTAGAAATTTACAACACCAACAACAACAACAAAAAGTGCATGCAGCAAATACGAAGAAAATCTTTATTCATCAAATATACACGACAAAATGGAGAAAACAGTTTCACAAAACATGTATAGCGACACATGACATGTACTTTTACACGCAGATCGAGTTAGGACAAGTATGTTGATGCGTAAACAAACAAACAAACGATAACAAACTTTAAACTTGTTTGACTTATTGCGGGGAAAAAACCAACAACGCAAAGAAAAATAATCTCTAACACCTTTTAACACACATAATGTAACGACTAAAATTGCGTAACGCATTAAATATGAACGAATGAGCAAAATGCACATTCAATTCAGTCTGATTCACTACAAGATCATACTCACTGATGTTTCGATGTATAAAACTTAGATAATTGGCTATCGTATCTTAATCTTCTCTGTTGTTATTGTTTATCTATTTGTTTGCTCTTTGATTGTTCGTTCGATTTGTACTTCTTTGCTTAGAAGCAGCATACCACGTCAACAAAACTGCAAACATCCATCGACATCATCAGTAAGCAACTATCGCAGGGAAAAAAAAAATGCGCCAATTCAGTGTTTTAGCGGGAAACACGATGAGAGCGATCAATCCAGTATTATGTTATATAATGTTTTAATCTACTCCAAAGTGAAAATAACGGCCATGCACTTTTATCTTCACTACTAATTTAGCGTGGTACGACGCAATGAAGAAATTTCCCTAAGCTCGGTATTTTCTCTTATTCAAGTTCAGAGGAAAACTCAATAAAATTGTCTCTGTAAAAATTGGTCACTCTGAATATCTGTGGGTATGAATGCAAGCGATATGCTCCACAACCACCAAGGCCGAATGAACCTCAACTGGAGTAAAGGAAGTTTGAATTCACCGCCCCACTTCATGGAGGGAAGTCATTTCCTACGGGTTACGTAATACCATTGACCTTTCTGGTCACTGTACAAAGATACCACTGCGTTATGTGCAGACACTTTCAAACCTCTGCCTCCATGTTTGCGCATTGCAAGCTTGCACAATCAAAATGTTGATCAGCACACGCATCATTAAAAAATATATATACTGGTAGTCTAGTTCACGTATGGTGTTCAATTTAGTTATGTGACTGTCACGCATAATCATTAGGGAAATACTGGATAAAGTACGTATTCATATTCAACAGCATATATACGAAATATTGTCGAAATAGTCTACGATTCAAGTGATGCTTGATGACGGTTTCGTTTTGAGTTGCTCAAAGACTAAACTGTATCCAGGGAAGTGAGTGTCTCACCTCCCTGCTGTATCTAATTTTTGCTTAATCAACCAAATCGTATCATGAGCAAGACTGGGTACGTTTGTATAGATATTTGGTTTGTAATTTGAATAGCTATACATACATGTATATCACGTACGTATGAATATGTTGATGCTTTTATTTTTCTTTCTTTCTGTCTTCGTGTATATAGGCCCAATCGAACGAGATAGATTCTAGTCATTTACAACGTATGAGTATTTTGTTATCTTAAAAGGTTACATCATGATCCGTTATGCCCTCATAAACTTCAATGTTTTACGTATGCAATGTATCCTACTCATTGATACAATATGAACTAGCGATAATAAAGATCACTTTGCTGCACGACACTTCGTACGAGGCTCCAGGCAACAACTTCGTGGAATGTTGCGTTGCATTTTCACGAAAAGAAACGGGTCATTATTACAGCACATAAATTCATGCATAAAGCTCTATACGATGGTCACCCTTTCTAAAAGACAACAACAACAACAACAGCAACAACAACAACAACAACAACAACGACAATTGTAGCCTCCACATCTCGTAGTCACAGCGCCTGCAATGGCTCCTCCCTCATCTTCCTAAAAAGAAAGACAACAAGAGAGCTCCACATCTCCGATAGCTTGTAAAGGATCCATCCACCATCACCTTCAAAGAAACAACAACAACAAACAAACAAACAAGCAAACAAGAACAAACGTAGTGCTTCACATCTCATAGTTACAGCGCTTGCAAGGAACCCGCCCTCACCTTCCAAATAAAAGATAACAACAACAAAAGCTTGAGCGCTCCACACATCTCATAGCTTGTAAAGGCTCTACCCTCACCTTCCTAATAAAAGACAACAACAGACGCAGTGCTCCACACCTCACGAACGATGGATTTGCCCCTTATATTAAGCTAATTTGCATATTCACTGATAACTAGTCATCGACAATACTATGGCCTCATACAAGGTACATCGGGCTCCAGAGCTTGACCCCCCACCCTTCCTCTAAGAAACGAAATAAATGTAAGGCTCCACATGTCACAGTTACAGCGCTAAATGCTCCACGCTCAAAAACAAGCAAACAAACAAGCGAATAAACAAAAGGCAAGTGTAGCGTTCTACATCGTTCTGATAGTCACACCACTTGTAAAGGCTCCACGAACCATGGATTGATGTTCATGGAAAGTTAATTTGCATATTCACTGATAAATCATCGGCAATATATTGGCCTCATACATATGTATCAAGCCCAACAGCTAGAACTCTTACCTTTCCTCTAAGAAACGAAAATAAATGTAACGCTCCACATTAATAGTCACAGCGCTATATATAAGGTTCTACGCTTAACCTCCTAAAACAAGGAAACATACAAACAAAGAAAAAAAAAAAGCAAGTGTAGCGCGCCAAACCTGATAGTCATACCGCTTGTAAAGGCTCCACGAACGATGGATTGGTGTTCATGGGAAGCTAATTATTTTGCATATTCACAGCTAATTATTTTGCATATTCACTGATAAAACGTCGGTCATACTCTGGCCTCATGCGGAGTATGCATCAGGCTCCACAGCTAGAACTCTCACCTTTTCTCGAAGAAACAAAATAAATACAACGCCTCACAACAGTCACAACGCAAAAAGGCTCCACGCTCACTTCCCTTTAAAAAAAAAAAAGTCAACAACAAGCTAATTTGCATATTCGCTGATAAATCATCGGCAATACTATATAGATTTCTCACCTTTCCTCTAAGAAACGAAATAAATGTAACGCTCCACATTATAGTCACAGGGCTAAAGGCTCCACGCTTACCTTCCTAAACCAATCAAGCATTAAAAAAAAAAAAGTGAGTGTAGCGCTCCACATCTGATAGTCACCGCGCTTGTAAAGGCTCCACGAACAAAGGATTTGCGTTTATGGAAAGCTAATTTGCATATTCACAGATAAATCATCGGTGATATCACGGCCTCATGCATATGCATCAGGCTCCAGATGTAGAACTCTCACCCTTCCTCTAATGCTCCACATGTCATAGTCACAACACCAAGGCTCCACGCTCACTTTCCTTAAGAAAAGTCAACAACAACAACAGCAAAGGTAGTGCTCCACATCTCATGGTCGCATCGCCTTTCCTCAACACACGAATGTCATATCGCTTGCCACACGCAAGGCTCCACTCTACGATAGATTCACATCTGACAGTGGCACGCTGATTTACATAGTCGAGAAGTAATCAACATAATTAACATTAATATTAACGAACAAAAAATAATCTGCTAAAAATATCATATCAAAATACCCGTGCGTATCAACAACACAGTGTGTCTGACGGCTAAAAACATCAAGCTTTCATAATCTTGTCGGAAGGATGCATTCATTCCCCCCCCCCCCTTATTAACGCTATCTAATCCTACCAGGAAATGATGGCATCATACATATTCATGTAGATGCCATCTCATGCATATTCATTATATGACCTCATCTCATGCATATGCAAATCATGGTGGAGCACCCTTGCTCCACCTGCTCCACCGGGGTATGAAAGGGTACGTATATATACTACTCATCACCCTTGACATATGTCAGTAACAAGTCGAGGGAATATGTACTTAGTAATGTGGAATTCTCTTTATATCTCTTTACATCATTCTACACATGTGAGATCACAAACTTGCAGTACTCTACTCATCCAGCGATGGCGGCACTGGAACTTCAAAATTTCATAACTTTTAAACGGACTGTTCGATTTTCCTCAAACTTTCACTGATGTCTTCCACTAAATATTGCTGCATTCACTCAATCTACACATATATACGAAGGTGAACTTGTCCAACCTTTAATATCTCATTAATCTTATCTCCCCATCCAACCCAAATGTCATCACATGAGCTCCACAAAGCAAAGAGGGGACACCGCCGCACAATCATGCATTGTTTCGGCCGCACTTTTAGCCGACACGACTTCTTCCTCGTTACAATGGCCATTATTGACGCCTCCAGTCTGCTCTCCGGATGAATTTTTCCCGAAAACAAAGCGTTCCTGCTCTCTCCTGTTCATTCATTCATCAACTGCCATTCAATCTCAAAATCCAAGGTGGCACAACTAATACAAAATTGGGCTTGTCAAACTCTCTATTATACAACAAGGCTGTCTATCTCCTCTTAGCATAATGAAAGTCAACATTACCAAAGGGGAGGGGGGGGGGGGGGGGATCTACAACAACATTCTCACTTTTTTTTTGCCAAGATCATTTCAAAAACAATGTCACACTTGACATTTAGTGGTTTGACCAAAACAATCCAGTCAAAAAAAAAACTTGGCTATACACAGAATAAAAGCAATGGCGAACACAAATGCCCTAAGTAAAAAAAAAAAGGAAAAAAAAGATAATTGACAAAGAAAGAAAGGGGGAAAAAAACTAAGGACAGAGACCCTTGTGCCAAGAATCGGACTGCCAAGTTTGGCAGTCTGGCTTCTCGGATTGTCAAAATGATAATAGGTCGCAGGCAACCTGCAAGTTCACCGGTTTAATTCTGCGTTAATGGAATTACCGCCGAAAAGCAGAGAGACAGAGATATGGGGAAAGAGAGAGAGAGAGAGCGAGAGACGGGAAAGGAAAAAAAACCGAGGGGAGACCGAAGTTACAACGGAAGAGCGTGGAGGTCTTATCAGTGCCTCGTCTGCACTTAGGATATTACCCCCAGCAAAGAGCGGCACTCCGATGATCATGTGGGGGAGCCCAGCGGCCAAGCGAGGGCGCTTCCTTCCTGCCGCTGAGAAGTGAATGTCACAATACCGTCTGTGTTACCTGCCACATACCTTTCAATAACCTCCCAGCTTCAACAATTTCCCCTCCATCTTTTTTTTTTCGCCCCTCCTCGCCTTCCGTCTGTTCTGATCACATGAAAATTTCTGCCATTTTTCATCCAAAAACATCTCACACAACTAACAAACTCAGCTGCCGTTGTAATCGCTTGCCTAAGTGATGAAAAAATACACTGTATATGTGCCTAGTTTATAATGAAGACATTTTGTGGCACATACCTCTTAATTATTTTTCTATAAATTTATATTTCATAAACATAACAAGAATTTTACAAACCGAGCTTATCTTTATCTTTTTTTCTTTTTTTGCAGGCATGTTTCATAGTTTTCACCTTTTTTTTTTTTTTGAGGTCAGAAATATTAATGCCACAGAAATCTAGTACTTGCGTATGATATCTATGGATGTGTTTCTTGTTGTATTTCCAACAAAAGTGCAGACGATTGAAGTCATTTTGCGATGGTAATCCTGCTGCAAAGACACAATACTTTCATGAAGACTATGACTGGATTAATCTGACCAAAACAGTTTGATCAACTTTTACGAATTTTGCTAAAGGAATGGTATAGTTCCAGTCTGGATGGGACTTCAGGTTTCCAACTTTTTTTGTGTGAGATAATGAGAAACCTCTTATGAAATATGAAAGAGCATATAATTCTAGGGGGAATTCAAAGTTTAGTTGCAAAAAAAAAAAATGGTTTTGAAATGGCTGGGAGATCCAAAGACAAAGAGGTCCTCGGAAAAGGTAGGACTCACCTTTTATCAGGACTACTTTGTTTAATATAGTTTCTCAGCCATTTCAAAACTGATTTTCATCAAATAAACTTTGAATGCCTCTTGGAATCGTATGCTGTGTAATATTTTTAAAGTGGTTTCTAATCATCTGGCGAAAAGTTAAAATCTGAATTCCCCATCTCAACCAAAACTTAGACCATTTCTTTAAGAGATCTTGAGACTAGCCTCTGAATCAAATATCTGACTTCAGGAGATGATGTACTATATGATATGTGTGCTCACTGCAAGAGCACGCAGGGTTATATGAATCTATAAATTCCCCAAGATTACAACGAACATGTTGTGCTATCTCCATGGCGATATTAAACACAAAGTTCAATTAAATCAGCATGCACTCTTATAATTACAGCCACAACAATTGGGCCAGACAACATCAACCAAAATATCTTCTCTCTTTTATTTCTTTTTTTCAAAGTAAACATAGCTTGATAAATTGCATCGGAAAAAAAAAAATGAGCTGCTATTCTTGATAATTCATGGCCCAAAAGGGTGTCAGACGCTGCACATTTTTTTTCTCTCTCCATGATTTGCAAACTCTCTGAATATGCAAACCTGATCACGCTAATGATGTATACTTTATACTTAATAAAACACCATCTTTTAAGTTGTGCTATTTCTTTTTTTTTTCATCCCGCCAAACCCATTAAGATCTTATCAGAAACCTGCCCACTCACCAGCCACTCGCTGTCAAATCATTCCAGAAAAGTTATCCAAGGAAAATTTCAATTACAACCACATTCTCTCTTTCCTTCAATGCGCATCATCATTTCCTCGCACGTATGCATGATATCTCGCCAGATATCGATGCAAGGAATACTAAATTAAGAATTTGCCTTAAATCTTTTAAAAATATATATATATATATATATCAAGGATTGGGAAACAGTGCTGCAATGATTCCTCTCTGACGTTTCTACGGCCAGATGGCTGCAAGACGATACGTGATGTGGACAGTATACTTAAACCTCGCAATTCCTGGAACTAAACATGTTTTTTTTTAATGTATTTTGGATGAAACTTTATGATAATAACCTCTTGGTGTGCTTTTGAGCGCCGATTGGCACTGAAAACACCCCAGTTTTGTACACTTTGTCCACAGACCCTGGCAGACAATCATTCCAACTGGTGTTTTGAATACAATATAAAAGAAGCATATGCTAAAGACCGAGGGTACAAAATTCCCCCGTTTTAAATTTGGAGAAAAAGCATGTTACATCTGATTGACAAACTGCCCTTAATCAAGGAAAAATAATCATTGATTATTCACTGCCTTTTAGCCATGATACAAAATTACGGCATACAACCTAGAGTTGGACTTGAACCAATGATCTTCTGATGGCTAGACAGGCGTCGCATCCACTAGACCACCGATCTTTTATCCGAGAGCCAGACCTAGTTCTTATCCCGTGTAGCAGCGGGCACTGCGCATTTATTCAAATTACAGAATGCCCTGCCCATGCCCATGATTTTTTTTATTATGGCTACTACTAAAACAATGCAATTAAAAACAACTTGACGTGAGAATTCTCTGATTTGAAGAAAAAGTATGGTTGGCACGGTTAAATAGCATAATTTCCAAGTTAGCACCTTTGAGCCAAATGAGCGGGAAGCCTTGAAGTTATCAGGATTGGCCGAAGTTCCGCCATTGTCCTCACCAGTTTAGTTTTGGCGTATGTCACAGGGTTCACCTAAAAAAGTTGTTTCCCCGTACACGCAGCTGATTCTGGGGTTTGTTTGGTTGTTGGGGTGTTGACATTGCTTTCTTTTGACTGTCTGGAACTGCTGCCAATGAGTGTCATTATTCCTATTGTCGATCACGAAGGAATGAACGGATGAAAAGCGTGGTGGACGAGAAATAAAGGTGGGGAAACAGCCAAAAGATGAATTGTGCGGCAAGGTGAAAGTTGACATGAAAACATTTGCACTTGCAAATTAATCCTCTTTTTTTTTCTCACTTTGCATAGATCTGCGGAAGACCTGTTGAACAATCAAACTGGGATTTGAAAAGTTACCTTTGGCGACTAATTCCATGGATTCTGTCAGTCTTACACAGTCTTGCCAAAAAAAAAAAAAGAAAAGAGACCTCAGAACTAATCAATTTGGTATTAAACAGAATGTCAATAGACTATCAAAGTTTTGTCTCGTTTTCTATAATCAATAAAGGGCAGCCAACATTTCCCACATTAAAGTGGGGTATACAGTAGAAAGCATTCATGGACTTACTTGTGTATATTACGAGCATCTCAACAGGCAAAAATAATTTTAGGATCCAATAGGTGTTCATGTGCTCTTCAGGACTCTACAAAATATATTAGTTTTCAAGGTACATTCTGCTGAATCAGGGGGGTATTAAGATTCTTTTTTTTTATCAATCCTTTATCATGAATACTTTCTCAAATGCTCATAAAAAGATGCAATATTCCACACCACAGTGAACATGTGATAAGAAGGTTTTTGTTTTTGTTTGCATTTTGTTTTGTTTTGTTTTGCATTTCCTCTTTTTTTGCTGGGCCTAATGCCTGCCTGTTGTTTCCTTTCCCTACATTAGCACACTTTAGATCGGCGACGCGAACTCTGAAGATGGCGCTATAATGCTAAAAATGGTGTTCTGCACATGCGCAAGGCAGCTCTTTCCACAGTTTTAAATGAAAAGTGAACACTTTTTTGTTTTAGCATGGGCCTATTTCTTTTTGTACTTCCCATGCAGCATTGTGCAACATAGGAATTTAAGAGCTCTTGAAGCGCAGTAGAATATATAGACATAGTTTCTGCATTTAATAAATGATTTATTATTATTAATATTACTCAACCCAAGAGGCTGCATCATCTCAATGTTCCTGTCACAGATTTGAAGCTCCCTAGTAATAGTTTTGTAATGACATACAACTCCACTCCTATATTGCTGATAATTCGGGAGAAAAGAGAGAGAGAGAGAGAGGGAGAGAGAGAGAGAAAGAGAAGTGATATAATTTACTACTTTGCTTAGATACAGTCATTGATCTCATGTCAACACAGAGAAAGTGAGTTTTCAATGATGAAATGAAATTGATTTAAAAAAAAACAACAACAACAACAACAAATCACTACATTAGTCTAAAAATGAGAAAGGTATGACTAGGTGAATTCATTTAATAAAAAAAAAAGAAGAACAAAGTGATATCACTGACATTCAATACAACCTCATTGTACATGAGAAGAGAGAGAGAGAAAGAGATAGAGAGAAAAAAATATATGAACCTCCACACTCTAAAACAACAGATTAATTTATTAAAAGATGAAAGAGGTTGGGGTTGTAATGGGGGACGGGGACATGGGGACTTTGTAAGTAAAGTGTGAATGTGTTTGCGGCATTCTTTTCTAATGACCCTACGTCAGCAGAGGGCTTTTTATCTCAATTTTGCAGATTTGCTTGTGAATCACATGAAAAAGACCAACAACAACTAAAAAAATACAAGAGAAGAAATAGAAGAAAAAAGAAAAGAAAGAAAAGACCTCGCCAATTTACGAAATCTGCGGCAGTATTTGGGGATGTGTGCGTCAAGATCCCCACCGTTGCCACATCCCCGTCCTTCCGACATTTTTCCATCTCACCTGTCACGTAACTTCCCCACCTGGGTAATTAAGCTGTTTCTCAGACAAATCCCACCCCCCCCCCCAACCCTCACACTTATAGCATTTCTGCTCACAAGAAGTATCTTGTACAGTCAACTCTTGAAATGATCTTTATGAAATATTCTTTAAACAGTTTCTTTCTCAGTTACAGCATTCTTAAATGGACACAAGACTGTTATGTGCCTGAAAGGGAATGAAAGCGGAATATTCATGTGACTTGAGTAAATGCAGAAATATTGGTAGAATGTACACATCAAGTGAAGTTTGAGGAAAATTGGACAATTTGTTTAACATTTATGAATTTTTAATGTTTCAGTACAGCCATCACTGGTTAAAACGTCTACATCAATTCATAATGTCATACATGGTTAATGAATTAAAGAAAATATAAAGAGAAGTCAACATATTTTGATTTTTCTAGCATAACGAAAGAACACTTGGAGTTAATGCCTCTTTCAGAAGGCAGAGGGAATAATATCAACTTCAACACAATGTTAGTAACAAGTAGAAAGAATGTGTACTTTTCATAAAATATGCCTTTTTAACAAATTCTCTTTACATTTTCTTCATATACTTGTCCAGCTGTGACATCACCTATCCAGTAATTGTGATACCAAAACTTTAAAACTGGGTAACTTTTGAACTGACTGTGCGATTTTCCTCAAACTTCACCGATGTAAGTTACTTATATTTCTGCAGTCAAGATTCACATATATTGATATTTGGGTTTAAGTTCCCCTTTCAGTCAACAGAGATAAATTACAAAGCAGAAAGGATCACAAAGATGATTTGTGTTACTATTTCAAAAAGTTGACATGCGATACCCTCAAGTAATTTGAATCATAAAGGAAGTTTCATGGAACTTGGGACAATTTTAGAGCGAAAAGTAAAAGCTTTAAAAAAGAATTGTTTCTCTGCCGGCTTTCAAGTTTTTTTAAGACGTAACTTCCAATTCCAAGTAATGTGAAACAAAACCACAAATAAAAGAAATTGCCAGCTAGCAGCTGAACTGGCGGGAACAAAAATTGAGATATGAAAGTAAATTTGTTATTTTCATTTACCTTGAGCAAATACCAGTGATATCTCAGTAAACACTGCGCTGAGTTTTTTTAAAGCAAAGTCGCAACTCTATATTCACTCTTCTGTTTTCTTATCACTTGAAAAGGGGCTAATAATTCATTCCTCGTCTTTTGTTGGTTGGTTTTCATATTTGTTCAGTCATCCCTCTATGACTGCAAATGACATGTTGCAAAATCATGGTGCACGATCCAAAAACTTTTCTCTCTCTTTTTTTTTTTTTCTTCCTTTTTTTTTTTTTCTTTCTTTTTCAAACATGATGAGAAGACTATTCCGGGGGCCAAAGTTATCACAAAGCGACGCGGAGTCTGATGAAATTTTCTGATAGCGCTTTGGACGCATGGAAACAGCATCTGGCCAGCTGCCTTCCCCTAAATATTCCACCAATCTTCGGCGACGAGAACCCTTGGGGATGGGAGGAGGAGAGATAATTTCTGGTGACAGAGGGTCCGTCAAAAGACCACTCCCAAGTCGATGGCAGCAAACACTGAAGGAGCTAACTACGAAGCCCATGTGAGACAGGCGGATATGGAGAATTGAGCGGCCCATTTCTCTTTTTCTTTCTTTTTAATTCCCTCTTCTTCTTGTAACAGTTTTCTCCCTTTACTTAATTCTCCGCCTAACGATCGACTGCAGACAGAATTTAAAATACAAGCAAGCGGAGAAACATATCGACATTACGGTGGCAAGACTACCACGGTTGGAGTTTAGATGAATTCCTTTCTGATCAAAAAGTCTCGTCGAAGACAAGCCTCACTATTTTTCCCTTTGCCAATAACCCTTAAACCCTTTCCTCACTATTTCATTATTTCTTTCTTTATTATTATCATTTTTTCCCTAAGGATCATCCTCAGATTGGGACAATATTTCATCTGTAGACGGCAATCTTTAGGCCAGGACCACCCTTACTTAGTCCAGGACCATCCTTAGGCAGGTTCAAAATCTACAGGAATTTCAGCAATCCAGTACGCAGTGGGTCAACGTAAGAGTAAGAGCATTTTTAGTCGTTTCTGTGCTTTGAGTGCTGTTTGGCCCAGAAAAACCCATAGCACTGCAAGTACACATTGATCAAAGTCCCTGGTACAGAAAGGGTTATACAATTGTAAAGCACATAGAGAATACTATAAAAAAAATTTAAAAAAACATGTGCTATTTATTCAAATAGAATGTATCATTATCATAAAATCATTGTTATCATTGTGTTGATGTTGTTGTTCTGTTGAATTGAATTGAATTGAATTGAATTGAATTGAATTGAATTGAATTGAATTGAATTGAATTGAAATGAATTGAATTGAATTGAATTGAATTGAAATGAATTGAATTGAATTGAACTGAATTGAATTGAACCAAAAATTGTTGCTGTTGTTATCATTATAATCATTACTATCTAGGATTTTTCTTTTAAATTTTCTGCAAATCATCCCCTGTAGACTCAGCCTGATGCTCTGCCAGTTCCACAACATTTGCTCCTGTGACAATTGCTCCCATGAAATATCTGCACACCGAGCTTAACATAAATTCTACTCACAAACAAAACCCTAACCCTAATCCTAATCCTAATCCTCACAACAAACTAAACTCAAAACCCTATCACAACCATAACCCTAACCCTATTAAAGTCCTTGGAGAAAATAAGACTGGAGCAATTGCCGCAGGAGCAAATGTGGCGACACCTGCTCCGCCACAGATCTACCACTGGTGGGGGGCAACTCAACACTTGTTAAGCCACTTTTGAATGTGCACATCATGAATATATTCTCTTCACCGTCAATATGGAGGACACCAGGGCTGATACACGATACTGGTATCTTCTAGCCCGGCAGTCTCATCGCCTCATCCCACGTCCTCATTATCTGGGAGTGGCATCTTGGCGGAAAGTTGAAGGCCGGGGCAACGGGCAAAGCCGAAAGAATGGGTTAGAGATGGCGGCAGAAGGAGAGAGAGGGTGGCGCCAAACTCATTGTTACGCACGGTGAGCACAGCGCCGCGCTCCCAAAGACGCGGCCATCTCCCGTAATAAGGAAGTCCAATGAGGCGTGGGGGGCCGACAAGAAAAGCGGAAAGAACAAAAGCGCCAAAAAGATGACGTCTCGTTCTCGAACATTGTCGAGCTCGCCGAGTATAGGAATGAGCGGGTCACTTAAGCTTCGGCACCAATCATCTCCTAAATATTTCATTGCATGTTAAGTTTCCCCCGCTAAAAGAAAGGGAGGGAAAAAAAAAACACACAATAAATGATCAAGACACAAGAACAAACTAAACCAAAACAGCGCATCAGAGTGAAACCAAACCTATCCAAAGAGCAGTTTTTCTCCCTTTAATAGAAAGTAGTGCCCTTCAGATCTGTATTATCGTTTGGTTTCATTCCCCCCCCCCTTTTGTCAAGCCACACATTAGCCCATGAGTTTAGCCACTCTTGCTGATTCTCTATGTAATGAAACATTGATTATTGGGTCCATGCACCAATACCTTATCAAACACCTCCCGAGACAAAGCAAAACAGTTGCATTATGAGGCCCTCGATCGCATTTAGTACTCGTCTTTGGAAATTTTTTAACCTTATTCTTTTTCTGCTGAGGAAGAATCTCATCAGTCCATGCATGAAGGCCACCCTTTCCAAACAATGAACATCTCTAAACTGCTTCGGGGCTAAATTGGTTTTCAACCTAAGTCAATAAATGCAGCAAGTAGTTTGCAAAGTTCTCATGAAAGATTTGTTGCTAAAATATGGACGCCACATGGATGTGATTTCAATGAAAAATTAATGTTCAGATATAAATGAGTCCGTTCCTAGAATAGGTTCTTGCTTTCATTTCTCTTTTTGAAGCATCATCTCACAGAACACAATACTATGATATCATTAATTGTGACTTGTGAATTTAACCACTCGCGAAAGTTGCAAGGTTAATCATATGGCGTACACTGTATGTTATCATCAATAAGTCATCATATCCCCAATGAAAAAAAAAAGAGTGTACACACAAAAATTAAGTTGTTTTTCCTTTCAATATCTGTTTCAGTTCGCAAGAGAGAATCGTGACATACTCTTTCGTATCCCGCGTGAATTTGACAGCGCATACGCTCTTTGCCACAACTCTGCAAATATATACCAGAGGCACATACTACTGTAAAAGTGGAAATTCTTGTAACTTCTAAATTTTCGCGCATTTCGCACAACCCAAATCTAGCGCAATTTAATAAAAGCACGCAAATATTTTTGCTTGCCATATGTTCCAGTAGTTGATGTCCTGATTAAAAACACACAAAACTCTTCTTACCCCGCCAAGCACGAAAAATTAGACGCGCATAAATATCCACTTTTACAGTATTCATCCGTTTATCACATGAATATGAAACTGTCTGTTTTCTGGAGATTTCACAAGCTTTTTGTTGATAAAGAGAAAAAAAAGTGCACTATCAGGGTCTGAGGTATCAAGACCAGGCGTCCCTGAGACAGTTCTGGCAATTCCAATAATAATTGTTCAAATTCAGCCCCCCAAATTGAAACATTCAGTCCCACTGACATAGGGTGGCCACACACGGGATGGCAAGGCGAGAAAGAGAGAGAGAGTGAAAAAGAGAGAATCTAGTCTATTTCGGGCAGTGTTTGGCATTATTAATGACTTCCTAATGCGAAATTGAGTCTTATCGTGGATGCTACCTCTCTCAGAAGAAGAAGAAAAAAAAAAGAGTCCTTTATCTCGGCAAGCAGGAGCGCCTCCTGTAATTAGTCCCATATATTGAATCAGATGTGAGTTCCACTCCAAACAACTAGCCTGATTGCCTATGAAAGGTGTTGAATGAATTTCCTTTCCTGTACAGTTTCGACGCACCGCGCAAAACGTCTTTGGTCATTTTTTTTGTTCAAAATCGAGACAAGAATTGGCACAGAAGTGTCGGCGGGACTCAGTTGACAGACGGGAAAATAGATGTCAGGGAAAAACGTTGGAACTTTACCCCTGTGGGCCACGATGTGGTCAGGGCAAGGTAGTGGTGTAACAATCAATGTCTGCCGTCGCCGTCAACAAGTTTGATGAATAGGTGGACAGATTTTTGTAGTGATATGGCGATAAGTTATAAGGACTTCATGTTAGCCCTATCATTCCTTTTTTCCTTAGACAATATCATTTTTTGCTGGTTTTTTTTTTTTCTTCTTCTTACACCTTCCGCAACAAAATGCCCCAATTTGTTAACCTTTGTCTGGCAAGAACAAAAAAAAAATAATGCAAACCTTGCGGTTGTCTCCTAATAAAAGCTTGGTTACAGCAATTAAGTCAAAGAGTACCACAGAACTTTAGGTAAGTGGGACAAGGAAAAAGAGGTGGGGGTGTTTAACAGCGAAGGGAGCCTTCATTAAGATACCATGGAAGTTGAGAGTTTGTGGGACTAAAGGGGCTCTCGCCACAGAAAGGCGCAGCTGACAGTCTCAATTAGAGATTGAGATATCAGGAGGATGCCTGTTCTTGTACAGGGCAACGGAAGGAACAATGTAAGGGACCTTGGGGGAAGGAAGGGGAGGGAGGGAGGTAGGAGGGGAGGGGGCGGGTGTGTAGAGGCCCTGGTTGTTATCCCACATTTAAAGCCACTGAGTATAACCTGCAAGGAGCATGATAAGCACACTGTTTTGTATGCATGGGACTAAAACAAGGCCAGCAAAGAGAGGACAAAGTGGAAAACTTACAACTGAGGACAATGCCCTTAATCTAGTCTTTACTCACTAAACATCATTTTTACTACGAGAGGTCACACAGCAGCAGCAGCAGCTTCTGTGGGGGTCAAATTTTCAAGGTACTGTATTTAAAAAATGTGGAACATTTTACATGTCAAGGTATGTTCATTTTCAAGTGTTTCTTTGTACAAATGTTAAACTGAATGACCAGAAAAGAAGTATGAACTAAAAACACATCCATACTTTTGAAGATATTAAAAAAAATACCATACTTGCCAACTCTACCGCATTTGGTGGTAGACTACCGCTTTTGAAAGACTTCATTAGCATTCAAGCTAGTGCTGCTCGCATAGGCATCCTGGATTCTACCGCTTTCTCAAATGAAAATGTTGGCAAGTATGAAATACTCCAACTGGTGGAATCATAAAGTTTCCAAAAATCAGCCAAGCACACATAAATGAATGGCGCATCTAACTAATTTTATTCAAGGTTTAATTCCTTCGGGATTAAACATCATTCTTTAAGGAAAATGTTAGTGAAAGGTGCAGACCACTCTCGTCTTGTAGAAAGCTAATTTATCAGCAAATCCCTTGAAAATATGAATAAATTATATGCACGTAACACGTAACTCTAAAAGCACTCATACACAGTCTAGTGCCATTTTTACCAGAGTGTTAGTCATAACATATTCCTGCAAAAAAAAAGACTAACAAATGCTTTGCAATGAAGTACACAACATTCCATATGTATTACAATAAAAAAGTTTAAATATTGGTATTTATTACAATGTATGCTTGTTCCCAGAATTTGGGCCAGTTCAACAATCTCTAGTTACAGGAAGTCATAGCTATGGTATCTAAGTGCTGGTATTGTGAGGGAAAGCAAGTCAAAGTTTTCTTCATTCGCATTGTCTTTGTAATGAGTTGAAGATAGCAATCGTCAATTCATTGAGACTTGATTTTTTTTTCATTTTTTTTTTTTTTGAGGGGGGAGGGAGGAGGGGGAGGGGCTGCCACACCCAACCCCCTGAAAACTAGGTCAGAATAACAACAAAAGGTTCAGAATGAACACAACTTAAAGGGATCGTATAGTTTTGGTCGAGACCTAATTTCAGGTTTTTAACATTTTTGGTGAGATGATGAGAAACCTCAAATGAAATATGAAAGAGCACGCAATTCTATAAGGAATTCAACATTTATTTGATGGAAAATGGTTTTGAAATGGCTGAGATATCCAAAAAAGAGCGATTCTAATAAAGTGTGCGACCCACACTTCATTACGATCACTTTGTTTTACTCTGTTTTTGGATGTTTCAGTCATTCCAAACCTGATTTTCATCAAATAAACTTTGGATTCCTCTTTAAATGGTATGTTCTGTACTACATCATGAGTGTTTTCTTGATATCTCGCAAAAAAAGTTAAAAGACAAATTCTCATCTCCACCAATACTGTACCATCCCTTTAAATTAAAACTAGGCACAGACTGGATTAACCCTGTCTGTACCAGGGACTTTGGACAGTGTGTGCAACACCATGGGAGTTTTCTTTGCCAATAAGAACTCAAATACATGTAGTTAGCATGCAAAGGATTCAGGTCTCCATTTTGACCCCAGAATAAAAATGCACCCCATTGGAAGAATGCAAACCACCGTCATCACCGAAACAATCCAAGGTGTGTCTCGCTCCTCCCGAAAATAGATTCCTAGTGCTCTAGTCCCTCTCTTTCGATTCTCACCTCTAGTGACTTTTTGTGTATTGTAGTACTCATATCATTTATAGCACATAACTGTCGTCCTAAAGATCAGAATGCAAAAAAAAAAAAAAACATTTTCTTTGGTTGTATCCTGATTATTATTAGCAGTCATCATGATCATATGATGTCAATTATTGTCATTATAATTTTCATTGAATAATAACTAGAACATTGAGATTTGTGCTGACTGTATCTTATTAGGTAAAACAAAATATTTACCCCCCCCCCCCAAAAAAAAAAATAATAATAATAATAAATAAATAAATAAATAAATAAATAAATAAATAAATAAATAAATAAATAAATAAATAAACAAATAAAGGAAACCATTGAGCACGTGCTTTCAAAATCAAACCGATGACAGCACCATAATCAGGTCAAATGCAAGAATCAAAAGTCCACTCATTTGATCATTACATTCAGGGTATCAAATTTTATGCATTTGCCACAAAGAGAATAGACATGAAGAAAATGGTGAATGTTATTTATACACCAATGATAGGTATGACAGCAATGAAAGCAACAATTAATTCAGAAAGAGAAATTCTCCATTATATGCTTCAAGTTTTTTAAAAAGAGTGAAATGTGGTGTAAATATGAAATTCATGCGTTTTTACACTTTTGACATACCAGAAATTCCTCTTTCCATTCAGCCTCCCACACTCAGAAGGGCTTGGTTGTACCATCAACAGCACCTGCAGAAAGTTAATAAAGAAAACCAAAACATTTTTACTTTCCATGATTCCCGATTTAATAATCAGAAACATCACACCAAGCTGGGATGTGTCTTATATACCCCAAAAACAAAGGATAAAGTAGAATTAAATCATTGAAACCTAATATACAAAGAATGAATCAGTAAAGTATGTTATGAAAGATAAATGAGTAAATGAATAAGCCCATCAATTGGTAGACAGTTGATAAATGAACACACAAAAAGTTACACGCAAGCCTATGGTCACCGTACATGTATGCACATACAATACCACGGCAAAAGTGTTTTCAAGGTGGAGCTTTAACTCCACAATTGTGCCTCTGAGATCAAACCTTTCAGATTGCAAATATACCCTGATTCAAGCAAAAAAGTTCGATCTGACACATGTCCTGATGAACCATTACTTCGCAAAATATGTATTTGGGAGAAACGTGATTCTAGTCTGCATTCACACTCACTGTGAATTACTCCATTAGCGTCAAATCTCCAAACACGATTTCAAACAGGGTCTTTGTGAAGTGGGAAATCCCCTCAGCGATTGTTAAAGGACAAGTTCACCTTCATAAACATAAGGATTGAGAAAATGCAACAATATTAGTAGAACACATCAGTGAAAGTTTGAGGAAAATTGGACAATCGATGCAAAAGTTATGATTTTTTTTAATTTTTGTGTTGGAACCTCTGGATGAGGAGACTACTACAGTTTGTGAGTCATATGCGTACAACAGTATAAAGAAAATATAAAAGAAAATTCAACATATTTTCACTTTTTTCGCATAATAAAAGAGCAATTGACTTGCCTCTTTCTAAAGGCAGGGGGAATAATATTACCCATAACATTTATCGGTAACGAGTCAGGGGAATGTGTACTTTTTTCAAAAGATGGAATTTTGTGAAATTCTCTTTATATTTTCCTTATATTGTTGTACGCATGTGACATCTAAGTTATTCATACACTGCAGTAGTCTTCTCATCCAGCGGGTACTGCACAAAAACTTCAAAAATTCATAACTTTTGAACGGATTGTCTGATTTTCCTCAAACTTTCAATGATGTGTTCTACTAATATTGCTACATTCTCTCAATCCTTATGTTTATGAAGGTGAACTTGTCCTTTAAGTTCTCTGTTATACATCAACAATTTCTGTCAAAATTAGTTTCTGTGCCAGGAGTGGGATGGGGGGGGGGGGGGGGGGATGGTTAGCTCTTGATTTCATTTTGTATGACTTGCCCTAAACAAGCCACTGATCTGGCGATTATAAATGTCAAGCCTTTGTCAAGATCGTTGTGAAAGAGCTGTCACTTTGTAGCTTTGCAAACAAGGCATGAACATGAACAATACATTCATCTCCTTCTTCGCTTACCCCCCCCCCCCCCCACACCCACCGACCCCTCTGAACGTCCCAGCCGTGCTCCTAACCAAACAACATCATTCAGCGCATCAATGGAACCGAAAACGTTACACAAGACTTGCGGCTCGCCTCTCAAAGCAGCATTAGAATAATTTTACAGCTCTGGCAAAGCATACAGGACAAGAATAGCCACCATGGAATGTTCAGAAAGCACACGGAGAGAGAAAGAAAGGAGAGACAGACAGACAGACAGACATACAGAGACAGAGAAACAGATGAATCTGACAGCCATCAGAGTCCCTCTGTTTCACGGCAGCACAATAGAAAAAGGATATGGCTCGTTTCTTCTCCCCACAAAAGAGTTCCTTTGACTTGAGGGGCGGCGTGCCGGAATGCAAAACCTCTTCACCCATAGGAGGTTGCGTGCTACCAGGAAACAAAAGTGGAGGAATTCCAAACAGAAGAATCATCTCCCTCCAAACAATGGACTTCTCTCGCGAGTACCGCCAACCCTCTCCGCCCTTTGAAGCCCCCATACCTATTCTTCTGCTATCCGCGAGCATCTCCTTGGTTTTAAGGGAAATCCCCCGAAAAACAAAAGGGCGGATGATGACAGAACAGAGCACATCTCAACCACAATACCAGAAAAAGAAATTCTGCAGGGTTTAAACAAAAGAACACAACAAAACCTGCACAATAATATACCCTACTTCCCAGTATTTTGTCCTGGATGAGAATATCACACAGATTCGCTCTCCCTCGATGGGCGCAGATGCGAATGGGCGGAACGAACCGTCGCCAACCGTTTCTCGAATTTCAACCATTTCTGCCCAATGATGTCATCTATACCAACATTGCCATTAGACAAGTTCTGATGCTGGTGGTGGTAGGCTCTATAGTGCCAGTCTACGCCACCAACAGCACAAGTAGAGAAGGGCAGAAAGTAACAGCTGTAGTAAGAAGTAGCAGTACTAGTAGAAGCACTTCTAGTACATTGTAGCAACAGTTATTGCCGTAGTGGTAATAGTTACTGTCATAGTAGCAGTACACATTAGGAGTACTAGCACTTCTAGTAGCAACAGTTACTGCCGTAGTAGCAATAGTTAGTGTCATAGTAGAAGTACACATTAGTAGTAGTCATCGTAGCAGCAGTAGCAGTAGTTATGGTCACAGCCATGGTAGTATAATAGTAGTATTTCAACAGTGGTACATGTAGCACAAGCACTAGGGGCAGCAGTTATGATAGTATTGTAGTAGTGGCAGTAGAAGTAGAAGTAATGGTAGCAACAGTTATTGTATTAGTAACATCAGCAACAGTGGTGGTGGTGTAGTAGTAGTAACAGGAGTAACAGGAGTAGTAGTAGTAGTAGTAACAGGAGTAGTAGTAGTAGTAGTAGTAGTAGTGGTAGTAGTAGTAGTAGTAGTAGTAGAGTAGTAGTAGTAGTAGTAGTAGTAGTAGCAGCAGCAGTAGCAGTAGTAGTGGCATACTAGCAGTAGAAGAAGTAGTAATAGTAGTACAGCGTAGTAGTAGTAATAGAGGCAGAGCAGTGACAGTGGGAGTAGCAGCAATCGTGACTGAAATAATAATGTGATAAGCAACTCTTAAAATATATCCTATTAATATAAAGATTCATCTTGTACTCTTGGACCTCAAAGCAACACACAACTCAATGAACCTCTTCATAGAAAAGAATGGATTCCAAAGAGCACCATTTGCAATGTTTAAAGAATGTCACATTGGTAGCACTCGTGCCATGTCCAACAAGCCATAAGGGAGTCCGTGTCAAGCGTACAGCAGGTGATATTGCCATTCTTTGCGAGACATGGCAACAACGAACAAGACATCGGTCTTTATACAACTGTTGTATCTCAAAGAACCGCCTGCTCAAACAAGTCTGAACGATAAACATCCATGAACTCAAAACGCATTATGAGATGGCCTCCATATTACAGAGACAATAACCCAAAGGGTCTTGGAGGGAGACTAGTCCACATGACACCCCCCTATCTCATCCCATTGTCTATACAAGGGATAGGAGCTTGACTTCAGCCATCTGGTTATATTTCTACGACTGACGGACTTGACAATAACCCTCTCTGTTTAGCATCGGGCAAGGAATTTGTTTATTTACTCGCCAGTCCGTATTCCTCCTCAGCACCCCCGACACTAAACCCGCCCTGTCCTCTGTTACCGGCTACCAGGACCAAGTTCGTCGTCGTCGTCTTCAACCTTTCATATTTTACAACCAAAATAAACCCCCTTGTGTGTAGCGCAGACAAGAGCAGTTCAACATTTATATATCAAAGAGGGCATATTTGGAAGCGAGCCCTACAAGAAATTTGGGGAAAAACAAGAGACTCGCACAACTGGTGGACGTACAAATAGAATTAGATTTTTCCTCATTGAAAACAGGGTACAAATTCCATCAAGCAGAGTAGTCATACCTGTACAGCAAGTTAAAAGATGTATTCTTTCATGATGGCCAAAAGAATACATTCTCATTGTATCAACCACATAGGTATGTTTACAAAGAGTAAAGAGGGAAGTTCATAGAAACTGTAAATTCTCACGGCTAGTTGAAATCGACTCACATATCATATAGCACAGCAGTGATGTCACATATGCAACAAACATATTATGATGTGTACAGGAAATCACACTGAATATTTTGCCTGGTATTCATACTAGAATTACACAGTATGTGAGCAGCATTTTCCTCAATGTGATAACAGATGACAGGTACCACTCCTTGTGTACCACTTCTTTAAAATGTGACCATTAGTTTCGCACAGTACATCAGCACTATACATAGTGTATATTGCCATGTCCCCACAGGGATGCCAACCTTATTGTAGTATTCTGAGGGTTGAAAAGGCATATTTTTTGGGGAAAAAAACATTATTCTTTTACCTTTCCTGCAAGAGAAATGTGCAATAATACACTTTGGGAAAAGTATTTTCCGTGAAACTTGCACTCTTTTTTGGCAAGAAATAGTATAAAGCACTGCAAAACATTAACAATTGTCATGTCAGTGTTAACCCTTCCTTGGACTTTTATTTCAAAACCCCTCTGACATTGCACACAAAGCAAGTCCACTGTGGCAATCAGAGAGTTAAAGCTGAGAATTCTGACACACTGCCCATTGGTTTTTTAACGTTTCTAGGCACTCATGGAAAGTACAGATTACAGTATTTTGTATCTAAAGATGGACTTCTTCATCATCAAAATCACTGCAGACGACTGATAAAACATGAATATTCATAGTCAAGGTTTGATGACACGACATTTGCTCCTGCGATAATTGCTCCAGACTTATTTTCTCCAAGGACTTAGGATAAGGGTACGGGTTAGTTAGGGTTGTGATAGGGTTTTACTTTTAGTTTGATGTGAGGATTAGGACTAGGGTTAGGATTTTGTTTCTGGGTAGAATTTATGTTTGGTTTAGCATTCAGATATTTCATGGGAGCAACTGTTGCAGGAGCAAATGTCATAGAACTCAAGAGTTTATTTGTGCATTTGTGACTATCCCTCATTTGATAGTTACTATTCCATTGTAGAAATAACATTGAAAAAGAGCAAAACATTCAATATATATCGTAATCTTGCTATTAGGATCCAGAGGTTGATTACAAAGCGGGGCGCCTCGAGGCCAAAATGTCCGTATTCTCCGTCCTCTACACGCTTCTCGCGGGGGCGATGCAAATTAGCAACAAACTGCCCATTAGCATTTAAATAGGGCTCTCTCTCTCGTTCCCTCTTTCTCTCTCCATTCATCTCTCTTCCATTCTTCTTTCTATCCCCTAGCCACCTTTCTGCTAACAGCCCCCACCGCCGCCAACGCCGCAGTCACAGCTACATGCGTTATTAGCCCGATCATTCAGGCATTACAATGGGTTATTATCATGTCCTTTGCCTGGCTGTGGGGACTGACATCCTAATCAAGAAAAGGAAAGGTACAGCCACTCATCACGTGACGGCCTAGAGCCCTGAAAAATTGTGGGCTGATTTTCGGGGTTTTTGCTTTTGTTATGTTTAATATGCCAATGGCATTTGGGAATGAAAAAATGGGGTATGATATATCTTTGAAATCACACTGGTATATTAATACATTGGTAAAACAGTAGAAGTACAGTTGTAGTATTACTGGCAGAAGCAGCAGTAGCAGTAGTACTAGTAGTAGCAGCAGTAGCAGTAGTACTAGTAGTAGCAGCAGTAGAAGTAGCAGCAGCAGCATTAGTTGCAGTGGTGGTAGTAGTAGCAGTAGTAGAGAAGTAAGCTCAGTAGTAGTACAAGTACTAGTAGAAGTGGTAGTACCCATAGTACTGCTACTATTTATTGTTACTTATTATTTACAATGAATTGGTTGTTCTTCTTAGTTAGTTAAAATAAAGCAACTTAAAGAGAAAATATCAAAATAAAAGAATAATCCAACAGCTTCAATAATTCATCATCATAACCATCTTCCAATGGGGTAACTTGTATGAATGTGATATTAATCCATGATCTACGGAAAAGGGAAGAAACTTGAAAGGACATTGTTTTGCAAAGACATTCAAAACAGAACATTAAAGATTCCCTCCGTGCAAACATCAACAGAGGCAGAGCGATTTACACGACCCTGGGATCGAAGAACCACAACACCTCTGAAATGTCTACATCGCTCTCCTGTTCACCCGTACTGCCAATCTATTCCATGGAAGCAAAAAATAAAAGTAGAAAGGTCCTTTCTTTCTGCTCTGCGAGAGAGACAGAATGAGAGGCGCATTCAATGATATTCCAAACAGTTTGCAGCTCAGCAAATTTTGCCACAAATTACGTCCTTTCAACTCGAATTTCTGTTTTACCGTCTTCCAAGGTCAACGCCAGTGGAACAGATAATCTTCTGCCAATTTTTCTGCACATTGAGCAGATAAACAGAAGCAAGAAAGAGAGAGAGAGAGAGACAGAGAACTAGGGAAATAATTTTAAACATATAAAATGAAAGAAAAAAAATTGCATGGATATTCTTCCTTCCGAGTCCATACATGGTGACCACAGTATTGTGAAGATGCTCATTTGTCTACCGTATGACATTTTATATGATGATGCACCACCACCACAAATGTATCGCAAAGTAGATCTTTAAATCAGGGAGGGGGGGAGAGTCTGTGAATACCTTGGGAGAGTTCACAGAGAGTGCAGAAACGATAAATACTAACAAAAGTGAAAGAAAAATATGCATACTATATAACATATAACTATCTTTGCAGATGCCCCCCCCCCCCCATTTGAAGAAGAAGAAGAAGTATTACTGCATGCTGAGAAACATATTCTGAGGGTAATTTGAACATATTGTGGCAAAAACTGGGATGCAAAAGCTGCTGCATGTTAGATGAAATTCTAGAACAAAAGATATCTATTTCATTTGCAAACTTCACTTTATACTGTTTGATAATGAAAAGATATTAAAAATAGGGGGGAAATGTAGAAATGCGACTTTATTAAGGAAATGTGGTTCCGATGTATACCTAATAGCATAATTTCAATAAATTACTGAATTTATAAATACTAGCATTTACTGCACTTCAGCCATTTCCAACAGCCATCTCGAAATAAAGTATTAGAAATTAATCTCTATCAAAGAGAATCAGAGAGAGAGATAAAACACACACACACACACACACACACACACACACACACACACAAAAGGGAGAACAACCAAACAAGTTTTTCAGTCACAATGTTCTCCTCCCCCATCCCCACCACCCCCTCCCCCTCAAAAACAAACAAACAAACAAACTTTTTTCAAGCAGTCTCAGGACCACCACGCTAAAACCCCATTGACATTGTATAAAAACACGTTTCCCACAAGGCTGAGAGAGTTAAAGGGCGAGGAATTCAAACCCTCAGAGACCACACAGACAATCTTTGTCCTCTGCCAGTGATGGGTTTAGTTAGATACCAGCATTGTCTGTAACTCATCTTCAAGGTCCCTCTCAATCCATCCCTCCCCACCTAGCCTTCAAACAATAAACCAAACCTCCCCCTATCTTTTTTTTTTTTCCTTTTTTGGTCCCAATTTGGAGCTCCTCTCTTTCTTCTTCATAAACTTTTTAAACTTTTTTCTTCTCCTAGTCTCACTCCCCAGACCTCAGGTCACTTAAGTGACTATAAAATTGTGGCATAGCAGCCACACAGAATCAGCCCAGGAACTGCTGATAAGACTTTACCTGGGACGCCAACCTTGTAAAACAATATTGCAGTATTCTGCGGGCTGAAAAAAGAGATTTTTATTGGTGGAAAAAATACATTTTAAGTTTTCTTGCATTAGATATGTAAGAATACAATTTGAGAGAAAAAAAGTATTTTCCATAAAACTTGCAGTACTTTTAGCACACACACACACACACAAAGAAAAAGAGAAATACTGCTAAAAAAAAAGTAAATGTTTGGATCTCTTACTTTCTGCTGAATAGAAAATACGACAATGGAATCCTGATGGTCAAAAATGTAAGCTGGGCGAAAAAAGGACAACATTCATTCCAGAAAAGGGATTCACATGCATACATACACAGGTCCACTGGGTAACACATAAAGCTGGCAGATCAATACTCCTACTGTGAGAACTTGCATACAAGTGTAATCCTGCTCCCAAATCAAAATAATATGGTACTCTATATGATCTAAATAAATACAATTACGAAAGTACAACCGGCTAAAATTACAAAGCTTGAAGTCTTCGGAAACAAAACTCTTAATACTTATTCTGGTATGCCTTGAACAAAACAAAAGGTGCCTCTTTGATCATCAAACACAGAATCATCTTACTACAAAAGCAAATTAAACACGAAGCATGTATCGATGGAATTTCCGTGACGTATATTCGTCAACGATGGTCAAGAAAGCTCAGCAGTCTATGTTTGAGACACCAAGCTTCTAATCATCTTTTCAGTGGGTTTTTATTCCGAGTAATACGAGTGTGATATCGTGGCGTCATTTCTGAGAAACAGTGAGTAAACCACCTGTCGCGGGCAGATACCGGAATATCGCTAGTAGGGAACCGATCGTCATGTAATCAATCGCTGCTCAGCAGGGCAAAGTCAAACACAGCAACAAAAATAAGTAGGCTACTGTACAAGAGCATACACTTACTCATCTTTGGCTGCATATCTCAACTTTCCCGTGCCTGAAACATGTTTCAATACCCACTATCAAAGCGCAATAGCAAACGCCTTTCGGATCACGCTTCTCTAGTTGTTGCGTTGATCAGCTCTGTCGTGAGTTGAGTGGGAGGCGTTGTCACTGCGCAGCTCCATTTCGCAGTTTGACTCGAGGAGCGAAAAATGTGTAGTTGGCAGTTGTTGATGTGGGCAGATCCAAGCTACAAATGCATTTCAAAAACGATTCTGCATTTATCAACTCTGAAGAAATGCATTTCTGGCTCAAATACATTTGCAAGCACCTTTCTTTTTGTGCATTTCAGAAACCCATTTCTAACCCTATCATCAAAACAGCTTTGCATTTATCAACTGCCCAAAAGTTCCTGAAAGTTGTAGGGAAACCTTAATTATGTGTGAGAAGTGAGTTGATAAACGTACCCTCTGATGTGTACAAGTACGCTGAAAACTTTGGTAGTAACCCCAAAAAAATCTTCCATCACCTCTGCCAGCCATCCCTCATATTCTTCTCCACGATTTTCCTTGACATTACCTCATTACTACATTTGACCTTTTGACCCCTAACCTCTGAGTTAGAGAAAGTTCCTAGATTTATTCAGAAGCTATCTTCCTGGCCATGCAACCAGGTTATCCCATTCCCAAACTTGACTGAAATTTCATTCGATATTTCAAGAATGATCACAGAAACAATGCAAACAGCAGCATTGTTTCTATAAATACCTCTTCCACGCAGCACACACGAAACACAAGATAAGTATTATGTTCTACCTTTGTTAACACTCACACTAATTCTGATGATTTCTTCATGTGCTCTTGCAATAAAAAAAGGACTTATCGTCGCTGGGGCGACAAGACCTCGTATCTACAAAATGTCAAATGTTCAGGAGAGCCAAAAAACATGGCGGCAAAAGCACTGTGGCGAATGGGATAGACTTTCCTTTGACATGCCGTGGTTGCTTCATTTTTGGATTAAGACACTTGGGATTTGGACAGGACATCACTTAACCCATTATTTGACCATTCATCCAAAAAAGTCATTTTCACCAAAATTGCAGATACAAGGTCTTGTCAACCCAGTGACGTTATGCTCTTCCCATGACTTTTGACCCTTGACCTCTCCTCATTGTTTATCTTAGATGTTAAGCATAGATTTGCCTCTGTTATCAATCATATAGCCACCTGTGAAAAAGTTCACTAAAGATTATTGGATGAACTGTTACACTCATACATTAACCTTAACCTTTCACCTTGTAACACCCCATTTTAAGTTATCTTTCCAGGTATACGTACACAGACAGACACTGTGGTTCATCTTGGGAGATGTCCAATAACTCATCTACCACAACAATGAACTACAGCTGAGGGACAAGGATTTGGATCATCCCCAAATCCAAATGTATCTACATCCAGCACGAATTATAAACTAAATTTATATCAAAGAGCTACGAAAAGGTCTGTTCTGGTCAAGTCCACAGTGCAACGTACTTACCCTTCGAAGCAAGCCGATTCATGGTCATAGATAATTGACAATGTTGTTCTCATAACTTTTACAGCTGCACACACACACAGACACACACACACACACACACACACAAAAGAAGAATCATGTCTGAAGTCCTTTCCAGTGTGATTGAAACAAAGGGCTGTACACCAGAGACTAGGTGGCTGTGACCCCGTTTGACCCCATGCCATCACACATGGGCTGGATGCTGGGGCTGAGAGAGCAGACCTCCCTCCAGAAACAATGGCCAGGACCTAGGCCCCTTTCACACCTGACAAGTTTGCCAACAGGTGCACTCCTTAAATTTCATAACGAGAAAGTCTTTTCCTGATCAACCTCCATCGAAAGACTGGCTACTGAGAATATGAGTAAGAACTATCATACTCAAGAGTCAAATGAAGGGGTTAACTATTGGCCATTCAATGGAGATTCAAGGGAAGAATGCATGGTGTGAAGGGCTCTCCCATTGCAAGCCCATTGACATTGTGCTTGTGGCATCTCAGGTGCAGTCCATACTATTACTCTCATACCGTTCTACTTGTGCTGTTTATGCTGATAAAGATACACACACACACACACACACACACACACACACACACACACACACACAAATATACACACATACACACATACCAACCATATTGAAATTAGGAATCTAGCACAGATTTTCATATGACTGCATCATCTTTCGGTCTAGTAGGTAAGCAGGCATATATTCATTCAATGGTAACGAGCAGAATTCCTCTAGTTGGAAAAGAGTGGGCATAGAACCAGCTGGGGAAATTGGTGTGAATAGGTAACAATTGAACAAACAGGGAGCTTTGCCATTCCTGGTTAGATCGCAGATAACCTGGTTAGATCGCAGATAACCTGGGCAGAACAGCCACATATACTGTAGGCCAGGCTGTGTGATAGCTGCGAAAAGCCAATGACAATGGGAGTACATCATATCATAATGTAGATTAGATATGATTTCAGAGGAGGTGGGGGGGGGGTGGGAATGAGAAGCAAAAACAAAAGAAAGAAAAACAAAAGAAGCAAAAACAAAAGAAGCAAGAAGCAATGCTGGATGTTGGTATGGCTTTGTGTGATAAGAAGGAAATTGTGCAAAAAGAATAGAACAAAGACAAAGTAGGGGTGTCTGGTATCAAGGGGAGGGGCGCAGCGTACAAGATGGAATTCGATTAGGAGTATCACACAAAATCCAACTACAAAACAGGTGCATGATTTGGATGCCGATAGACACTATTTACTGATGCCCTCAGTTTAACTTGGAAATATGTATACAAAAATACATATGAAAACACGCACATTCAGGCCTATATGTCATTCATACAGCCATTGATGTACAAATTGTTTGACGTAGAAACTTAATAGTGTACAAGTTGACATGGCAGATAAAGATGCGATGGGTGTGTATCAAACAACAGAGGAGAAACTCAAAACTTTCCCTTTTCATGCAAACATTATCATAAAATGGGCTGTAACAAGTTGGAAATCACTTTCTCGATCTTGCAGGTTGAAAGAACAATTTTACCAAAAAAACAACAACTTGAGAAATGGGGGATTTGCGCTGGGGTATGGCTCAAGTCAGTGAAGCCTCGCTGCTTTTTCGCAAAGAGAGGAGTTTTGGGTCGGTTTTAGGGCGAAATCTGCTTTAATGCGCTCCTCTTTACAGGAGGACAGGAAACTTCAGTCTCACGGTATCCCGCATCAGGGCTAACCGACTTTGCGCGCGCTCCAGGACGACAAAGCGAGACGGGGAGAGAGAGTCGACTGGGGGAGGATTGTCGGCAAGGCGTGGCCGAATATCTCTCTGATTAATTGCTCAATTGTCCAGACCCGTTTCTTTGCAAGAAAACCAGTCAGCATCGCGAGGGTCTCCCTTCCCCCTCCCCCCTCCCCCCTCCCTTCAAGCTCCGCAGCAAAATCCTTACATACCACAGGATAACACCGGCAAACAATTCTTTCAAGAGAAGAACAAGATGTGAATCATGCCCAGTAATTCTCTGCCTGATCTTATGGAGAGAGAAAAAAAATGAGATATTACATGATCTTTTTCTTTCCCCTCTCTTTCTCTCTCTGGAAAAATGAATTTTAATGGTGACCCTCTATCCTTAGGGAAGCTCAAAAATAGATTCCCCAGCCCGTTATCTTCAGTGAGCACTTGTCATGAGACCCAGTTACTCAATGATCCCCCGCAAGAACATAGCATGTCAACCCATAACAAGGATTGACCAATCGGCAGGCTTACGGGAGACTGATCCATTAATCCACAGGGGTATCTCCGTGTCCATTTTTTCCCCTCTATCTCTTTTTCTTTTCCCCTCAAAAGATGACATTGGAATTAAACTTGGCATGTCAATTTTGATGGCCCTAGGGTTACAGGAATGTAGAAACATTCATTATTTCAATTAATCATGAAAAATTGTATATTTCAATCATTTTGGCCGTTCACATAAAAATCAAACATGGTCACACATAAAATTTATCCATCCAAGACCAGCCATGATATCATGTGCAAACAAATCATCAAAACCATATAAAACCGTGTGTGGGTCTATTGTAAAACCAGAAACAAATCACCACACGAAATTTTCTCGAATTGGAACCGACGGCCTTTTCAGGGGCATAAAAATTCCTGGAATTGCCACTGGCATTCAATTCATGTAGTAGTGTAGACAAGAACTTTCGTGTGCATTTCAATTTTGTCAATCTTGGCTCTCGCCAAATTTATGAAATTATAATGCACACAAAAAATTATGGCTTTACAGGATATCAGGCTATAATAACAATGGAGGCACCTCCTTGACATATCCCTTTAAGCAACAGCTAAAATGGACAAACGATTACCGAGGCTAGGACAGAAAATCAGCACACGTTTAAAATCCTGATCTGCAAAGATCACATGCTATTTCTTTTTGTTTAGTTTTTCTTGTTCAACTATTTTTCTCCGGTAACAATGCCCTAATCCATTGAGGGAGTGTTCAGATGCCCCCCCCCCCCCCCAAAAAAAAAAAAGTTGAAATAATATGTGCTTATTATTGACTTTCAGTCCTCGGACACACACGGAAGGTGATACTTTTGGTTAGGTAAGTATCATGTGATGCTCTAAAGTCACAGAAATAGCCAGCCGCCAGTGAGAAAAATTGAGTGTCAAATTTTAGATATCACAACCAGCAAGGAGTGGTGTGGAAATCTGGTGGATTTGCCCCACATCAATCATTCTTTACTTGAATTTGGCTGTTCTCATTCATTCATTTATTCATTCATTCATTCATTCATTCATTCATTTCTTTTCTCATTCATTCACTCATTGATTCACTCATTTATTCATTTATTCATTCCCTCATTCATTCATTCACTCATTCCCTCATTCATTCATTCACTCATTCACTCACTCATTCATTCATTCATTCACTCATTCATTCATTCATTCATTCACTCATTCACTCATTCACTCATTCATTCACTCATTCATTCACTTTTTCATTTATTCATTCATTCACTCATTCATTCACTCTTTCATTTATTCATTCACTCATTCATTCACTCATTCACTCATTCACTCATTCATTCATTGATTCACTCATTCATTCACTCATTCATTCATTCATTCACTCATTTATTCACTCATTTATTCATTCATTCATTCATTCATTCATTCATTCATTCACTCCATTCATTCATTCATTTATTTATTCATTCATTTCATTTCTTTCCATCTCCAACAGGAACATACAAATATGACATTTTACAGAAAAGGAGTACATATAACTTTAAAATGTACAATAAACAAAAAGTAGTGAATATCAATGCATAGGAAGGTGATTTCTTTTTTGAGTACACAATATGTGGAAATGCTACAAATGGATAAGTATTACGGAATCAATCACAGACACTGGCCCACTTTGGGAGGTTCTTTAAATTTCGAGAAAAAATTCATTCCTTCCAAATATGTCGACAGCCTGAATACATTACTGTAAAACATGATATATTCGCGGCACGAATTTTTCGCGAATTGGAGCCGACGGCTTTTTTTGCGGCATTACATTTTCGCAAAATGCCACTGGCATTCAATGCATATAGTGTAGACAAGAATTTTCGCGTGCATTTTAATTTCGCGAATCTTGGCGCTCGCGAAATTCGCGAAATTAAAATGGACGCGAACATCCCTCGTTTTACAGTAATAGCTTGTCTCTGATTTCTTGTACTAGCTGCCTCCTTGTTCGGCCACAAGGAAAAAAAGAAAGAAATAGAAACCCAAGCATACAATACGCAAATATAACACACATGTATGTAATTACATATTACACCAAGAGAATATGTCAAAGTTGTAATAGATAGCCCTGTATATAAATATACTAGACAAGATACATACAGTACAGATAACATGAGTGAGGTAGACATACAGAAAGACAGATCAGCTGGTTACAGTAATATCTTCCATCTGCAACAATGGGCAAGTCAGTGTAAAAATGGCAACCAAAAGTACAGAGTTACAATACAACAGATACATTTACAATGTGTCTCCCAAATAAAAATGCGTCATCGGCCGTTCTTTTGTTTTACGTGCAGCACAACTGCTAATGCCATGTCCTGTTTCAGTTCTGAGGTTTGAAAACTACAAATATCATTTGATTCTCAGATAGCCTCGATTGGGGAAGTGGCTCGAGAGAAAATAATTGCTCGAAAAACGAAAAAAGTCACAGTGCTTCGGCAGAGCAAAGAATCCAAACACTTGACTAGTATAACAATGTGTAGTAGAAGTGGACGTCTCTTCAACGACTCTTTTGCACTCAGGTGAGATAACACATGAATACTTCCCTAATTTGTTTGGTTTCAATGCCTAGGGCAATCTCTTTCTGCCGGGCATGCGCAATACATTCTCAGATAGATGGTAGTTGTCCAACTAGCAAGGTGTCGATACAGTTTACTAGCCTAACAACGCATTTTGGTTGCCCCATGGAAAGCCCCGTAGGAAAGTGAATATGGATGGAAGATCTGGCGCTTCCTCCTATAGATAAATTCAATCTCATACCTCAACATACCACCCATGGTCTCAAAATTTCTTGAGAATTTCTGGCTGAAATTTGCAACCATGGCGATCAATCTCTCACAGTACCGTACCTCTTCTGTAATTGAAAAATGCATTCAACTATGCCCTACAAACAAACTATTTTTCATGTATATTGATAATGCATTCAACTATGCCCTACAAACAAACTACTTTTCAATTTCATGTATATTGATAGAGAAGGAAAACTAGGTAGAAGAAAAATAGAAGTAAAAGTATAAAGGAAAAGAAATAAAAACACCAACAAATGGAAGGCCATACGTAAATGCCCGGAACACGCAACCACCAGTTCAAGTAATTTCAGGGCCCACTGCCGAGTTACTGTAGAATAGAAGCTCTTCATTATGAAACAGAACAATAGAAGCATGATGTAACAAGGGGTTTCAGACACGCGAGAGAACTCGTTTGTAAACGTAGCTACACACATGTATCATGTCAATAGACAGATAGATTTTTGCTCGATTCCAGGTGTATGACTGCAGTCTGAATGCTTCAACATCAAAGATACCATTGGGGAGATGGCACTTGACATTGACCTTGTATTCACATCCCCCCGTGATGAGTGCTCAAATATAATATAATTCCGCACGTAAGTACAGTCTATCAAGAGTTAAACACTTGTTTGACAAGTCATAGAGTTTAGGACAACTTTATTGCATGTCTGAATGTACCTTACAGATCTGGGGGACAGGGAGGGTTCGGAAGGGAGGGGTGTCGGGAGAAGGGGACTCACTATATTTCTACACATGATAAGCTATGAACAGAAACTGACCATAAACAAGATTATACTTGAAGTGTGAAACCCCTCGATGTTGTATGCCCACGCAATTTTGGCGATTTTTGTGCTCTCAAAAGAGAACAGCAGGTTGCAGTGGCTCGCTCCTTTGAAGCGCGACTGAGATAGGGCAAAGCAAGCGAGGAAGAGGAGGGGGAGGAAAAACTCCTTTACAAGGATGTGAACGTTATCAAACAAAGATGGCAGAGAGAGAGGAGAAAAAAAAAAATCAGCATCTTAAACCAAACTCCAGAAAATACAACCGAAGAGAATGGGACGCAAGGTTGGTTATTTATTCCGATCTTTTCACCATAGCAGGTGTATACACAAAGGCACTGCCTGACAGAATAGGAAGACGTGGGCAATGAAGAAATAGAAGCGAAGAATGCACACATAAACACACACACACACACACACACACACACACACACACAAGCATCAGCTAGAAAAGTCAAGAGGGAGCGTTCACATCCAAGTCTTCACAAAGATTTCCTCCTGGGCATCTTATACCTAGACAGCTGTAACATGATACCTACATGACATGAAGTCACACTACCAAATTAACGTGATGGGGGAAAAGTGGATGGACGCAACCTTGTTTTCACTTCCTGCTTGTCCCCTTTCAAATTTACACGAATCCGCTTTTGTTGCGCGCTGTTTGTCTAAGGGTTGATTGACTTTAATACAAACTCTAGAGAAACACAAATCTGACTTTGATACAGAATCTCTACTGAATGAGGGTTCTTTCCAAAGAGAAGGAATGGTTGTCCTACTACAACAACAACAACAAAAATACAATGAAATTGAAACTGAGGAGAAGAAGAAAAAAACAATACCAGCCCAAGGGTATAATATATACCGAGCAACTGACTGGTTGATTATCATACAATCGATCTGACCGACAGCCCATACCGCAAGCACACCTTACATTTGCCATGCGCACTTTGGTGATGAAGATGTAAATGTGATATTCTTTACAATCTCCTCTCATTCATTTCAAGAAGAACCAAATGAAATAAAATTACCAAATCATATACATTATGAACACATGAACTGACATGCCCTGCTTTCAGCACGATGTCCAGAGCATGCAGTTTCAGAAACATCTTTAGCAAAGTCATGGAAGGGAAGAAAGATAATATTACATATTTTTTTCCTTAAGGGGGAAAGGTGCATTTATTTCTTTTCTTTTTAAGGCAAATGAGAAGCTCATTTCTTTACCCTTCCTGAACATGTTTCCTTCATTTCTCTATGAACCCATTTGATGGATGACATTGGTCTTTCTGCTTCACCTCTCCTGCTTCCCTCCCCCCCCCCCTTTAACACGCAAAACCTTTATATTAATAAACTAGAAATGTCGCTACAGCGACAGGTTATACCCCCGCCAAACAACATTTCATAAGCTTTGGTCAAAACAACATTTCATAAGCTTTGGTCAAAAAACTGAGGAAGTAGTTAAATCCACAAGATCTTTCCTTGATCTTCTGCCATTAATATGCCGCTACCATGGCAACGTACTTTCGGGTACTGTCGAAAAATGCGTCTTGCACATCTACAACCAAAGGCACACATCTCTACCAAGTTTCATGGAAATTGGGCAAAAACTGAGGAAGTAGTTTGCAACACAAAATTTTCCATCATTTTGGCTCATAATATGTGAGCTGTTACCATGGCAACATACTTTTTGTCACTGTCAAGAAATGTGTCATGCTGACCTATATCCTAAGACAAACATTCAATATGAATTCCATGAGAATTGGAAGAACACTGATGAAGCAGTTTTGCCATGAAGCATTTTGCCCTATATTTTACCAATAACATGCCGTTACCATGGCAACACACTTTTTGCCACTGCTGAAATATGTGTCTTGCACATTAACATATTCAGATGAACATCTGTACCTAATTTCATAAAAATTGATCAAAAACTGTGGGAGGAGTTCGCGACGCAAGATTTGTACCCATTTTTGCCCATAATATGCCGTTACCATGGCAACGTACTTTTGGGTACTGTCAAAAAATACGTCTTGCACATCTACAACCCAAGGCACACATCTGTGCCAAGTTTTATGGGAATCGGTTGAAAACTGAGGAAGTAGTTCGCGACGCAAGATTTGCAACGGACCGACCGCCCGACCGACCGCCCGACCGCCCGACCGCCCGACCGCCCGACCGCCCGACCGCCCGACCGCCCGACCGCCCGACCGCCCGACCGCCCGACCGACCGTCCGCTGATTCCTATATACCCCCTTCAAACTTCGTTTGGCGGGGGTATAACTACAATGTAATCTTAATTACCCCAGCATTGCTGAGCACACACACTAGCACATCTCAGTCTAGGAAAGGAACACCAAGCATAAGGCCTAGTTCAAGGATGAATATTGTGTGAACTGGGTACGAGTTGAATCTGTGCCCTTCTGCATCAGAGATCATGCTGCCTATACCACAGGGCTTCCACCATCCATCTGCATGATTAGAATGCAGATTGACTATGCTGATCAAGCCTATGAAGGACACTACAGAGAGCTCTATGAATGACGTGGAAATCAGTCTTCACAGTGAGTATAACATTCGTAAAATTTGCCCAAACTTTGCCCTAAATTTGCCATGCATGGCCTCCTAACGACAGCATAAACAGTCATATGACCTGATTTGATTTCATTTCATTTGATGCAATTCAGTCCCTACTGTTGTGGGACTTGATTGTAAGCAAGCCAGGATTGTGGATATCATTTTTGTAGGTTTTTTTTTCTGTTTTTATTTCCTCTGTCATTTTTACTTCATTTATCTCAAAGAGGAGACTGGGTATTGGCAAGACTTTGTCCATGTGTGGATGCACCACCCCTACTGAGTGAGAGTTGGGTCTGGTGTGGATGCACCAAAGAAGAAGCTGCGCTGCAGAGAGAATTGCATTTGTTCACTGTCCTGGAAGAAGAATGAGCGGGAGGGACAAAGAGAGACAGAGAGGATGAGAGAGAGGGAGAGAGAGAGGGAGGAGGAACTCAATGGGGCTTGGTCATCACTCCAGAAGATGCGGGCGAGATGAAGAAAAGATGATGAAAAAAGCCGAGATAAGATGATGAGGGAGGACTGGGGAAGAGAAAGATAGATAGAGAGAGGGGGGGGGGGGGGGAGAAGGGAGAGAAATTGTTTGTCATCCAGTCAGCCATGCTTCACAATCGACTTGGCCTCCTCTTTCCTGTTTATCTTTCAGGTCCCTTTCACATCCGACCAGCGCTAGGCAACCTGCGTGGGGAGCCAACGCCCAACCAAAAGGATGGAGACGTTTACTTTAGCATATATGCATCACCCAAGTGGTGACTTTCTATGATGTATTCATTCCACCATTTTGAAGAGCATGTACTTTACTTGCTGTATTTTATCCACCTTTTAAGGTTTTTTTCCTTTTCTTTTAATACTACAAGTTAATAGGATTAAGGACAATAAAATAATTTGAACTTTGAAATCTACAGTCTCAGACCAAGTCACAGCTGTCTCCTATGGAATGCCTGATATAGCCATAACTGAGCCATTCACATCTCATTCAGCCTTCAGATACTTCTTCAGAGATATTATATTCACAGGTATACAAATTTCAAAACTGGCTCTTTAAAAGGTGATACTTGTGTCCAATGAATAATCATTATTACACCTTGTAAATATTATGACAATGGTTTGAGTGAATATGATACAATGGTAATAAATTGGCCACTACAGATGACTGTAGAACTGTTTGAAACACATTTCTGAAAACACACATTTGTGTAGAGTTGTCTTCAAGGTGCTTGCTACTAACTGTATGAGCAAAAGAAGAGCACAATTGCTTAAACATTTCTTATAAAGTGCAGAAAAGTCTATCAAGTGCAAATAACACATCACACTGCAATATGAAGGTATGAACACCCCCAACACACACACACACACACACACACACACACACACACACACACACACACACCCACCCACACATTTTTATGAAATTCCCAATACGATTGACGTTCTCTTATTCCTCCTCTTCCTTCTTCATCTTCTCCTTTTCATCCCATCCCCCTCTTCCTCCTCCTCATCTTCTTAATTTTTGTGAAGACATGGTCGGAGTCATATATTTAAGTAATTCTGGAAAAAAAAATCAACAACCATGGAGGATAGACAGAATGTAAAACAAAATGCAACATGGCTTTGTGGAGAGAATAAGAATGAGAGAATGATTACGAGAGTGAAGGACAGAGGAAGAAGAAAAGGGAGGAAGAGACTGCCCTGTTCATACTATTGTGAGGAGATACGAATCAGTATGAACAGGGCCGAGAAAAAAAAAATTGAGGATGTGGGAGGAAACGGTGAAAAGAGGAAATCTTGCGGTGGGCCTGGCGCCTCATTCAGGAATATCAGCGCAGGTTAGAAACAAAGGAGAGGGTAATTCACACTAAGGCGCTTTGCTCTCGCACATTCGCGCCGCGAAAATGTCACCGCAGCTCGCTCGCTCGCTGCCAGCCGGGGCGGTTTCCTTTCTGATCGCGGCGCGGCTGGAACCAATCGATAGTTTGGTACATTCTTCCTCCGATCATGCTGTTGTTGCGGTTGTCTTCCCTCTTCCTCTCTCTCTCCCTCTCTGCCTCTCCCTCTCTTCACCTTTAAAAACATCCTGTCGATTAGAAACGAATGAATGAAAACCGAAGAAAACGTGTCTGCGTTTCTACACCTAGTGCTCTGTAATAGATCAAGGAGTTGACACGCGCACATTCATGAGCTATACCTACCTCAAATAATAAAACACAAATTATACCTATCTATCACTCTCAATAACCCCCTCTTCTCTCAATATCTATCTCTCTTTTCTCTTCCTATCTTTCTATATATCTGCCTCTTTCATATACCTCTCTCTCTCTCTCTCTCTCTCTCTCTCTCTCTCTATTCTATACATCACGGTATATGTATTGAGATATCTGCTTATAAATCGCTTTCATTCCTCTGTAAACACAGTCTGCATCTCTCATTCAAACTTGTCATCTTTTAATGCCTTTATCTCTCCTTCTCTCTACCAAAACATTCATATCTCTTACCTCTTTATGAATCCTATACCTCAAAACTGAACTTTCACAGAAATCAATATGATTACACTATACCTTTCTATTCAACTATCCATATCTCCATCTTTTCTCATACTATACGATGGCATATTTTTCTGTTTATCATTATATATTCATTCACTTTTATACATTTCAATCTGTCCATGTTGTCATTTCTCTGCGCATATCATTCCTTCAACTTTTTGAATGTTACAATGTTTCTTTTCGTCAATGTTTGAAGTCGGACACAGAAAAAGATCAATAATTTGTTTGCTTATCTTTCATGTTTATTTGTATGTAGAAAATGACTGACTAGAGAATGCTCCAGCATAAGTGTACATGTAGAACTCTCTGGTTACTACAATGATGATTGTTTAGGACAAGTCTTCTCTGGTTTGTTTTGCTTTCAAGCAACATTACCCCCAAAATAAAATGTAGTAAGAACGATCTGTTTTAATAAAGTTATACGAAGGATTGATAAGCACAACAGTATTTCCATTTTCAGTATATAAAAAGATGAAGATATCTATAATCATAATGATAATGTGCCTGTGAATATCACAGTGGAGCTGGCCTATCCGAGTGGTCTTTTTATTCATCCAGGTCCAGATTAAAGGGTGTGTACAGTTCTGGTCGAGGTGTAGATTTAGCTTTTAACATTTTGCGAGATATTCAGAAACCACTCCATGAGATGTCAAAGAGCATGCAGTTCTAAGGGGTATCAAAAGTTTATTCGATGAAAATTGGTTTTGAAATGGCTGAGATATCCAAAAACAAGGTGAAACAAAGAGATCCTAATAAAGTTGTGGCATGTCGCCTTTTATTATTAGCACTTTTTGGGATATCTCAGCCATTTGAAAACCAATTTTCATCAAATAAACGTTGAATCCTTCTTAGAATTACATGCTCTTTCATATTTCATGAGAGGCTTTTCATTATCTCACTTAGGAATGTTCAAAACATGAATCCCTACCTCAACCAGTACTGTACAGTCCCTTTAACACAGGCAAAAGTAATAGTTTTCTGTAAATTTTCTGTTTTCTCAGCAAGTCAAGAAGAAAGCATATCCCTATCATCAGATGACTGAAGAAATATAATGGTTTCAGCAAGAAATATAATAGTAATAATAAGTGTCTAAAATGAGGGGACAGTCGGTGAATAACCGGTAGAGAGATTTATATACATATGAAAAACTGTCACGCAAAATCACAAATCCCTTGGTTATTTTGCAAATGTTAATATGACCAGCAGAAGTACAACACCATTTCCTGAAAACAAATGCCTCTGAAATTCAATAGGCTGTATTATTTATTTCTTTGTTTGTTTTTGACGACAAAGAAACTTTCACAGTGGCTATTTCGGGTCTACTCTGTTTCATGAAGTTAGCTTGAGCACGAAGCTTAGTTCCTCTTTCATTTGTGGGACAGCAAGCGTATAAATTTCAGACTTTTTGCTAACCTAGTGACCTGCTATATCTGAAATTTATAGAATATGTGTAACATTGGCTCTCCTGCATTACCAAATAAAGTGTGTTTAAGTCTATTAATAACTATAGAAAGATAGATAAAGTGTTTTATGTCAATCATCATTACTGTGTCAAAGCCAAATTGCATTGACATTACAAACAATACCAGAGAAAAGGAATAGCATATACACAGAGAGGCACGGTATGATTTTGATGTAAAAATGTACACTTTTACAGCATATTTTTTCATATTGTAGTAACTCACTGCACTCAAAATATCAAACATTAATAAGTAAAACAAGTAATGTAAATCTTACATTGTATACTGCTTTGAAATAACTTCATGTTCATATACATTGCAGATCTATTCATACATCAAACTAAGCACAGGACATACACGCCCTGAATGATTGGTCGTACGAAAGATGCATTAGATTTGCATGATTGATTCCGAACATGGCCATCTTTTCACGAGTACATAACTAATGCATATCGTGAGTGAATAATTCTCCATTAAAGGGGAAATGTTAGCCATATTTACCAAATATTTTTCCATTTTTCTGGCATGATAAAAGATCACTTGATTTACATTCTTCAGAAGGCAGAGCTATTACAATACCCTTTAATCATGTTTTACTTAGCTGAGGGAATATATATCATCTATTCAAAAATTAACAAAAAAATATGTACAATTTTTTTAATAGTCATATCATACCACTATTGAAAATTCATGAATTGTGGTAGCCTTCTTCTCCATTGATGACAACATATGGATCTAACAAAAACTTGACAAATTCACAAATTTTACAAGATTTTGTCCCATTTTTTTTAAACATCAATGGTAAGCTTTAATGATATTTCTACATTCAGCGAATTAACATAATAATATATAATTGGGTATAAAAGATTAAATTTTCAATTAACCCTCAGTGTGCTCTGAGTGTTGATAGCCACAGAAAACCCCATAGCATTCTACACACTATTAAAAGTCCCTGGTATACAAAGGGTTAAATGTTAAGTATGGGGTTGGATTAAGAGTATCTGTGTTATTCTTCAATGCAATCAGAAGGCTTGGGGTTTTTTTTTCATACCTGGTTTTGAGGCTGAGCTCATTTGCCACAGGTGACAACACACAAGTATATTCCAGCTTCACTTACTGGTACTTTCATCCATAGAAAACAAAAGTATAGAAAGGCCAGCAACACAACAATACATATGAGAACAAGGAAGTAAAGTGTGGCGGATAAAACTGGAATGGCGCAGTAATTCGGACAAAATCTCCGGCAATATATCTCCAGCAAATTCTTACCACTTTCAACGGGAAAAAGATATCGGATATTTGTACTTACAAACAAAAACTTTTGAATGTTAAAGAAATTTGTCTTCAATTAAACTGTGCAGTGTAAGCTTAAAAGGGACTTCCATTCCAAGTGTGGTCAAAGAGTTCAGGCAAGGAGGTGAGATGTAACTGGTTCAAGCTTAACTAGCATTAATGTGAAGGCCCACTTACTGAACTTTGAGAAGTATACAAATGACTGGAATCTCTCACCGCTTTAAATCAGGTCAAAGGTCATAGTCCCCAAGTCGTCCCAATTACGCAGTGATGACGCAATATATTGTGACTGACACATGTAAAGCAGTCAGTAGGCTTGTCTACCTGCAGTTCACCTGAGGAGTTATATATGTTTGACACAGACTGGATATTTATCATGATGCAATTCTATATCATCCTCATCATCCGCTTCATTGCCATGGTTACCTTCATATCTTCTTGCCGACTTCCTTCTTAGCACTCTTCTCCTTCTCAACATATACTCGCTGATTCACCCTGACCTCAATTTACTCCTTCTTTCTCTCTCCCTCCTCCCTCAATCTATATTAATCTTCCTCTCTCCAATTCTCCATCTCTTTCAACTACCTTTTTGATTCTCCATCCCTTTCCATCTCCTATTCTTACTGTATCTGCCTTCAACATCTCAGTCTATAAATCTATGCATCTCTCTCCTTTAATTTCTCTTTTTGTAACCATCTCTATCTCCCTCCATCTACCTCTCCCTGACTTTATGTGTATCTTACTCTTCCTCATCCTTTCATCTCTCCTCCACATTCTCCCATCTCTCTCTTACTATACTTGCCTTTTCTACCTCCATGAAATATATCAATCTCTCCCTTTTCATAAATATATCTCTCCCTCTCTTTTGCCATTTCTCTCTCACCTGCACTTTGTCTATTTCTTGAATTTTCTCCTTATCTCTCTCTTACTATACTTGCCTTTTCCACCTCCATGAAATATATCAATCTCTCTCTCTCTGCATATATATTTCTCTTTCTCTTCCGCTATTTCTTTCTCACCTGCACTTTGTCTTTCTCTCTACCTTTTTCCTTCTCTCCCTCTCTTACTGTATCTGCCTTCTATATCTCTGTCCATCCATATTATATGAATCTATCCTTCTCTTTCTATTTCTCTCTCTCTCTTCTGCTCCATCTCTCTTCTCTTTCTCTCTCTCTTTATGTATCTCGGTACAACACAACCTCCCTGTTTTTACCATATGACACTGCTGTATTCTCTGGATCGTCTTGTCAAGAGCTGGCTAGAAACTGAGAAACACCATCAATAAATTGGCTAATGGCCTTCACTTTCAGCCGGTCGACAATGGGGTATTGAAAGCCGGACACAATAGCCGCATTCATCACTTTTTCCGCTCGCCGGCGTGAGGGCGCAACAAACTCGTGTCGGATTTAGCGGAGCTCTCTCTCTCTCGGGCTGCCATGGCGATGGGGACACCCGTTTGAAGAAAAGAAGTTCTCCTTCCCATTCCTCATCATCCCCCTCCTTACAACGCATCCCCCCCCCCCCCTCCACCACCACCACCACCATCATCCTTCCAAATGAGGAATTTCAAAGGGGTGAGGCAGATGAGAGGAAAGGGGGGGGGGGGCAAAGGAGACGGAGAGGTAGAAAGTGATGCCATATGGATAACTTCAATGGATACAATGCACGAGAGGGGGCTGAAAGCGAGCTAGCACCCTTGGGAGAGAAATCGGTCTTTCCTAGGGGAGACCGGCCGGCTGAGTAACACCGCGCCCCCCTTTCCACGAACGGATGCCGCAACTGCAACTTGCATGAAAAGTCAACAATAGGAAAAAGGGCGGGGGGGGGGGGGGTAAGAGGGTGGGAATCTGACTGAACATTACCAAGTGCAACTTTTGTTGTTGTTTTGGTTGTGGTTTTTTTTCTCATTAAGAAAAATGTGCCAACATGTCAGCGTAGGAAGGCAGATGCCACTTTTCCATCTCTCCTGGGTTGCCTCTCCTACTTTAATACAGAATCTCTCTCTCTTCCTTTCTTTTTTTTTTCTTTTCTGGCTCTACTTCTTAACTGCTCTACTTCTATTTCTCTCTCTCTCTCTCTTTCTCTCCAATCAGTCTGTTTATCTCCCGCTCAATATCTCCCCCTTCTCTCTCCGCCTCTCTTTCTCATACTCTCCCTTCATAATCATCTTTCTCTCTTTCATCGAAATAACAAACCACATGTACCTTTAATCTCCAGCCACCTTGCATTAGGTGCTTAACAAATGACATCAATACAATTGCAGCCTTTTTCGCCGCATGTTGACATGGAAGCAAGTCCAATCTCTTGTATATTTCATGGACTACAGTTAAAGGAAGGAGAGACGGAGAGAGAAAAAAATATGAATAATAGGAAATAAGGAAAAGGTAAACACACAAGAAAATAAAAGAGAGAGAGAGAGAGGGGGGGAGAGACAGGGGTAGAAGTGCCCATCGCGGAGGGGATGAATAGCGCGGCGGAAGAAGGTACCAAGGGGGAGACGAGAGGGGAACGGGATGAGTGCCATGCAGCGGATAATAGGAGCAGATGGTAGCGGCTGGGAGCCGAGAGACGGCTATTGTCCGCATCACAAAGGGGCCAGATCCGGAGGAAACAAAAGGGAATGGAGAGGCGCACACACAAACACACACACACAGACGGACACTTCTACATATATACACCCACACGAACACCTACACCCACACAAGCACCCACACAAAAACCTAAGGTTCTCACACATACACACCAACAACAACAACAACAAATCCATACATACATTTATACACACATACACACACACATACATACATACATACATGCATACATACATACGAACACACAAACACCCACTTTTACACACATACACACACTAATAAAACAAACAGACAGCCACACACACACACACACACATACAGAGCACCAGGGAGCTATCATTTTATGAAAGATAGGAGTCGAGAACTTGGGTCGGGACCGCTGTGATTCTGAAGCTAACTGATCGAAGCTCTCTACTCCCCGCACTGCAATCTGCTCTTCCTGCCCCGCACAAGAGCGAGGCAATTGTCCCTGATTTCACGCCGCCCCGAGCAGCTCCGAAAGTGATTTCTGCCAAACGTCAAGCAGTTTTGAGGGCTCACAATCGTTGAGCATGACAAAAGTTTTAGAAAAACAAAGACGATGAGCTTAACATAAGTGAGCACTCCAGTAAAGCAGCACTTCAAACAAAGATACTAGCTGCCTTTCTCTTTGTCATGAAAGGATGGTTCTCATTGTATCAAGAAACTTGATGTTATAGATTGTACAGATCATGAGCTGAAGGGGACAAGAAACAGCCACAGAACAGGACGAGATATATGGTGTGTTTCTGCGTCCTCCATAATCTGTGGCATAATTCTATGTAAATATTAAAACAATCTGTTCCTACAGGCGAGCACGTTTCTGATTTATGGACACTTAATGAAAATGTGCTCTACTCAATGCTCACAGCGAAAGCAAAACAAAAAAAAAATCACAGGAGTGTATTTTCTTGCTGGTAATAGAGTTCCTCCCCACCCCACCCCTCCCCCTCCATTTTACCACTACCACCATTACCACCACTACCACTAGTAACACCACTCCTACCATCCTTACCACTCAACAACAAAATGTATTCTTTTCAGTCCATGTATAGCGTGAGCAACAAAACAAGCACAACCATAAAATCAATATATTATACAAAACTTGACAAACTAAGGGACCTATACATCAGTTTTATACCCTACTTCTAAACTCTACCAAGATTAGATTTTAAAAAAAACAACCATCAAACATACCATGATTACATGTTTACCTCTGTTTCATATCACATTGCACTGTATTGCCATAGTTTAAATTCTATGTTTTGATTTGTTATTAAAAAAAAATCAAGGATATAATATATATATATATCACAATCATGCTCCACTGTTGTAAGAGCTTGAGGCATCGAGTAAAAAAAAAAAATAGAAAAGAAAAATGCCCCCTGAACAACTTTTGTGCAGTTTTGATTAAAGGGGAAGGCTAGTAACTGATCAGTGGGAATCAGTGGAAATGCTGGGAGATGATTGTTCCAATCCTTATGGGATTAATTCAAGAGTTCATTGTATATCTATTGTTGTGTGAAAATGATTTGCTTCAGAATGGTCTCATATTCAAGTAATGTGCAGTTTAATGTTTCCAGGTTAGCGTCCCTGGTCAGTGACGGAGCATTAATCTGCACATTACTTGAATATGAGACCGTTCTGAAGCAAATCATTTTCACACAACAATAGATATACAATGAACTCTAAAATGAATCCCATAAGGATTGGAAAAATCATCTCCCAGCATTTCCACTGATTCCCACTGATCAGTTACTAGCCTTCCCCTTTAAGTCTGATGCTATACTATTGACATAATGTCTGCACAATGGGTAAAAGGGCGCTTCGATTCACTGGTCCTCCAATGGCTTTTAACCAGCGGTGCAAACCCCAATTCTGCGAATTGAGGACTGCTGGACTATTTTTTTTTTTTTTTTGGGGGGGGGGGAATATATCAGCAATCTGTTTTAATAGGGGTGGGAGAAGATGACGTGATCAAGGTTTCTTGCCAGCAAAGATCGTAGCAAAAGAAGATATTAGACGAAGAGGAGGAGGAGGAGGATGGATACACTCATTAACATCTCTGTTGTGTTTCCACGGCAACCAGCATCATTTCCTAAACTGAAAACTGCTTTGGACATGCCAAGGAGTACAAATTGGCCCCTCTCAACTTCAGCAAAAGACATAATTATGAAACTTGATATCTTCTGACATTTTGCTTTCTCAGATCTCGTGCTTATCTGTTGCGGTTATATGTTATTGTTGATGTCATTTTAGCTGCAGCGCTTGAGGTAAGGATCCACAATGCACCCATTGTCTTGACTCGCCCACCATCCACCTCAGCTCAGCATGACATTAGTCTTGACTTCCAGACCCTTTTGTCCTCTCTGTCACTTGTGATCGCACCTTTATACTTCGAGGCAACTGTCAAATGCTTAGTAGCCGTGTGTATATCTGCAGCAAAGTCATCAAGAGAGAACTGCATGATATGCACAAGCAGCAAAGCAAACCAGTTTGATGTTGCCATTCTCCAGAAGCCCCATTTAATTCTTTGCCATCTCCTCTGCTATTCATTTGTCTTCTAGATGGGGTGGGGGGGGGGTGGGAGGTGACTGAACAGATAGTGTTTCCAGTCTACATGAAGACACTGTCCAATCATCTCTCGTGAGCATTCAAATATCACCAGAGTCTACATATTTTCACGAATGCCCACTGCAGGGCTGGTGTGGTGTTTGGGGTGATGTTGAGGAGAGTTTTAGCTAGGATATCCACTCCACTCATCTCCAGAAGGACTTTCTATCCCTGCTGTTCACAGTGAAACAAGCCCTTGCACATGATAAACTTTTTCTGAGGTTCATCTTTGAACTCCGCACTTATGTCTCTTGTTTTTGTTCCAGAGAAGTCCAAGTATTGGATTTCCACCTGTGTTTCCTTTTTCATTATCCTCCCTCCTTGCTTATTCAACCTGCCTGTTTCAAGTATGATATCAGTATTGTACAGCATCAAATATGTAGTCATTCCCGTGCCTCAGCAAAGAGAAAGGGGCATGGGTGTGAAATGAGGAAGGGGAGGGGCAGAGGGAAGGGGGAGGTTAAGAAATGGGTCCTGGCTGAACAGACTAGACCCAGGAGTCGGCAGAGGAGCACTTGACCTTTTGTGGTAGCTGAAGGGGTGCAGGGGTGACCCTCCCCACCAGGCCCGCAGGGTGGCGGTCCACAGACGCCCGCCAGGTGTAGGGGCCTAGTTCTGTGCACCTTGCACTTAGGCTGGTGTACGGGACTCCATCCCCCTACACGCCCTACCGGTCCTAGTGGGTATATCAGGGAAGATTTCTAACAGCGAACAAAAAGCAGATACTTGAGGGGGACCATACCTCACAGGCTGGTGCGATGATCTTTAATAATCTTTGGGATGTACATGTGTATTCATCCAAGATGATATTCAATTAATGACTTTACTTGTCTTGCTTTGCAGAAAACAATAGGATAAGAAAATGACAGATCATAGCTACTATTAAAACACCGATTAATTCTGTGATCATTTTCACCAATGAAGGGCAAGTTCTCAATCAGTTGCAATGATGAGAGAAGATTATGCAAGACTTTGCTCTCCAAATGTGAATTTTGGGTTGTTGTTTTTTTAAGCAAATCGCTGGTTCAACTTCATTCACTTTACAATCTTTCTTTTCCTTTTTTTTTTTTAAGATTTGGGAATATGAGCTCAGAGTGTGCATTTTATATTGAGGCTCATGAAACAATTGATCTGTTGCTTTTACCAGAAACAAAATTCATCCATATTGGAAGTTACTTCCTTGTAGAATGATGTCCTTGGCAACCTTTAGGGCAGAGGCATTAAAAGACAATTAAAAGATGCATTATCACCTCTCCCCGTACACATTATAACATTTGCAAAAACAGGCGTTCTTTCATTCCATTTGGGGCTGTCCTGCCAATTTTTATGTTCCTCATATTTCGCAGACATGATTTTCTGCAAATTGGCATAGCAGTAGGTATATATTACACAGACAATGCTTGAATATGATTACAGTCATGTACTGTATGTGGGGGTAGTACCTTTGTGTGATGTAAAATGATTAACACTTGATAGCATATTCTGCCATTCATAAAAATCTTAAAAGACAAGTTCACTTTCATATATTATGTATGTGGATTGAGTGAATGCAGCAACTTCAGTAGAACACATCAATGAAAGTCTGAGAAAAAAATGGGACAATCCATTCAAAAGTTACAAATTGTTAAAATTTCTGCGCAGTCACTGCTGGATGAGAACACTACTACCGTTTATGATGTCACCTGCGTAGAACGATATATAAGGAAAGTATAAAAAGAATTTCACAAAATTTCATACTTTTGTTTAAAAAGAACAGATTCCCTCGTTCTGTTACTGACAAGGGCAATAACATTTTCCCTGCCTTCTGAAAGAGGCAAGTCAAGTACTACATGGAAGAAGCACGACAAGACGTTGATTTTTCTTTACATTTTCTTCATATCTTTCTACACATGTGACATCATTAGCTTTAATAGCAGTCTTCTCACCCAGCAATGGTGGCACTGAAACAGCAAAAGTTCATTACTTTTGAACAGATTATCTGATTTCCCTCAAACTTTCACTGACGTGTTCTACTTATACTGCTGCATTTTCGCAATCCCCATGTATATATATCCAGGTGAACTTGTCCTTTAAAGATCTTTGCTAACGCAAATTCCATGTTTCAGACACATATCACATGGCTAATCACAGTCCCATAAAATTAAACTTACATACAGAGAGCTCGAATTGGCGGTGTTAATAGTCTTAAGATTGATATCAATCGAAACTCACAGATTGACTGCATATTGGAACTAATTGGACATCAGTTTCAACTCTGTCGGCCTGGGTCACAAGACAATGATATCGGTCAGGCAAATCATAAATGTCCCGCACACATTAAAGGTTTTTAATATGACATACAAATGCATGTTGATTTGTGTTGATTCATGATACACTCAACATCACTTTTGTGGTGAAACAAATATCTAAAAATATTCCATATATTTTAAAACAATTTTTCTTCTACTTTCCTTCAGATAACTTGGATACTCCCACAAACAAAAATTCAAAACCAAGATTCTAGTTATGACCTCATCGGTCAATCATTGCTAAATTACAGATATGTTAAACAAAAGGCATTGGAAAACACCTTCCCTCAACTCAGCATAACTTGCATATTTCTGTGATATTAATATGACTAACAAAAGACATGGCGAGGGAACAAATTAAGCTCAGTCTCGGGGAGGGTGCATTCCAATGTCTTTTGGTAATCATATTAGTATTGTAGCAATGATTGACAGATGAGGTCACGACCAGAATCTTGGTTTGGAAGGGTTTTTGTGGGCATATCCACGTAATCTGAAAAAGGAAATACATGTAGAGGAAAAATTATTCAAAAATATATGGATCGTTTCTAGATATTCGTTTCACCGCAAAAGTGATGTTGAGGGTATCATGAATCAACACAAATTAACATGCATTTGTATGTCACCTTTAACACATCGATGAGTCAGCTTGCTGAGAACAACATACCTATTAAAGAACATGTGCAATAATTGATCAAGATTTCTTGGGTTTACACCCTATCCACGAGCCGCGGGGAAGTCCCAAATTGTAGTTTAGAACTTGAAAGTTCGCGTGACCTCTCCATGAACCCCATTAACCCTTTTGCTTCCGGGTCACCCTCCAGTGCATATTGTACACTACTGTATTGTCGCACATTATTCGGTTTATCGCTTGTGCTGCATATGCATGTATTTCTTTCGGGTCTGTGGTTTAATCATCTCAGGGTTGTCAGTGAAAGTCTTAAGATTTCATTTATGTGTCCTGTGGATGTGCATCATAGATTAAAACTACTAGCTAATCATCCATTTTAAACTTTGAAGATTACAAACATCATGCGAACCAACTATGGAAATCATGCAAATACTGCTATTACCTTTAATCTTCATTGTATCCACTGGTCTTTCTTAATATAAAGAATGATCCCTCCACATCACAACTTGCTCATTAGGTCCAGCATGAAGACGCAGGACAAGTACTCTTGTTGGAAGTATTGATTGATATCGTGATGAAGAACTCATTGAACGACTTTTAGCACCTGCAAGATCGACTTGACAAAAGCCAAACGGTCTTTCCCTCTTTCCCTCTCTCTCTCTCTGTCTGGCAGACAATACCTTTGAAAGAGGATTCCTCCTTCCAATCTGACCAAAGCTGTAAAAATCAGGATGTCAATGCAATCTGATTTTGCTATTTCTCTTGTTTTTGATATCCCCCCCCCCCCCCACAGCCTCCATCCTTCAGCATTTTTCGCTGTTTACCTTCCAGTTTCGGAAGCTTCACATTCGTAGAGAATCGGGGAAAATCCTGGCGTCCGTCCCATCTTCCCCTCGGCCAGAGAGAACGCAAGTGTAAACACTGTGGGGACTGCATTCCCTGTATGACAATTAGCACTGCTTTGAAAACAATGGGGGGGGGGGGATAGCTCCTTGTGACAGGCTAATAAATGAGGATGTTTTTCCCCATCCTTGTTTCGATTGTGTGCGAACGACGACTCTTCTTCCAGTTTCACGAGCGCGCAAACCACCCGTCTCTCCTTTCCACCATACAGTCCCTTCTCTCTGGATCTTTCTTTTGTCATGTCGCCATGGCGATGTAGGTGGGTGGACGGAGGATCGTCATTTCGCAAAGTCTGCCTACTTTTTAAGCAGGGGGCGACTTTTATTTTTCTTGTTGCCTCCTCTGTTTTTCACTGCAAGAAGCCACCCACTGAAAACACGCAGTGTAAACAATTCCACGTATATTATGCCAGGACATTTTTTCTTTTCCTCTCTCTCTCTCTCTTTAATATAAATGGCAGTATCAATTTACCATGGTCTTAACACATTCAAGATTAAGTGCATTTTGAATTAAAAGTGTTCAAAACTGCAATTTGTATGAAGGGGTATTCTGCAGAGTAAAGTATGATGTTAGAAAGTGCTGGGGCCCACGCAGTCAGGGACAATGAAATTTCTCAAAGGAGAGCCAATTTCAAAAGAATCCAAAGAAAACATGTAATATCTCAGCAAAAATTCAAGTATAACAAAATAATATTTGAGAAGAGAAGGATTTAAATAATGCTAAAACTGAGAAAGCATAGCCTTAGAATGACCACAGTAAAAATAAGGCAACACCTCATCAAATTCAAATGAATATCTACGGATTTCAATAACACGATATAAACTTGGCAACCTACAAACTTTTAAAAATAATGTCCCCAGCCACACTCACTGCAGTTAATCTTGTTCACTGTTTCTCCTTTATATGTGAAATCAACTGGAAGTGTGAATCACAACAGTACAACACTTAAAATGATGATTTGGTATGCATCATATCAATACATTACATTATATGTATGTATTTTAATCAAAGAGGGCAACATTTTCCAAGTTCTTAACCTTGTGAATACCTAATGAAACGCAAAATTTGCAGAAACGAAAACAGTAGGACTACTCTAAAACGTTTCAGCCAACTTGAACATAATGTGGCATTACCACTTCAAGACACCACTTCAGGACAGATTCGGCAAATGCAGATAAAAAATCACTACATACAAAACTTTCAATTGACAGGGATTGGTGTAAAGAAAATTCAGATATTTCTGATAGGGAAATATAACTGTATGCACAGTATACATGACTCATATCGCCCAACAGTAGAAACTGTGAACGGAAACATCGCCTCGAAATGCCACGTGAAATAGAATCCCAAACGTTCATCCTCCCGCACCAGGCGATATCTTTTGTATTGTAATTCATACAATTTCAAATGCAGAGATCACGTCAGACATTTGATAGCTTTTGGTGGTGAATCTGTAAACGGAGTCAGCTAAATAAAAAACAGGTAATAAAAAAAGAATACCCTTCTGCAAGTACCATACTGTGGAACCATATATCTGACACCTTCCGTACTATACTTAGCAGTCCAACCATTCCAGCGTTGAATTGTGACCGAGGTGTATATTTCCGCATAAAATTCACAACCCAAAATATACAAATGTTGTAACTTTCATCTAATCTTATGTTCATTCTTAACTTAACTGTACATTCAATCTCACAATTCAGGACATACAAGTGTTCTAAGCCTTATCTACTTAAGGCTTGATACATTATATCACAATACAAATGTTCGAAGTTTCATCTGATTTAATGTTCATTCTGTATGTTCTTTTTTTTCTTGTATGCTGAACGTTCCATCAAAACTTATGAACCTTTACCTTTTAGAAGCTATTTCTTTTAATTGTTCATCTAATCTGACTTCTTCCTTAAAGGCATTATTTACCATTTGCAGATGAAACAAAAACCCAACTTGAGTGCTTCAAAATAGTTCTAAAATGTGAGTTAGGATAGAAACAACCAATGTAAAAATTTGAGTCAGCATGATTAATGTTAAGTATTGTTAAATATATACAAAATATGAACAATATCAACGATAAAAATGTTTCTAGACTAAACCGTCTACAGTTATGGTTTATCAAGCAAAATAGGGAATCCCCCTTATATTTTAGGTTTTATTGCAAATGTTTACATAGCAGGATGTTTTGTGATAAAATTGATCTACACATATGCATCACATGTGATATCTCGAACATTTTTTAAATTACTGCTCCCAAAGGTAAACTGTACCTTTAAGTGTTCACCTACTGTCATATTCTTCCTACGCTCTTTGATTTACATTCATTAAACTGTTCAACTAATGCATATTTACTATGTCAAGATCGGCATCACAGCACATCCGTGTCTTTGTAAAACCATTTCCTTAATACTTTTTTTAACATGAGAACTCAACCATAAAGCTGCACAATGTAATATCAATCTTCACGCCCTATCCTCTACCCGAGCCTACGCCCCTTCGCCCCACCCCTCCCTCCCCCCCCCCCCCTCCATTCTGTCACCACACCTAACAATGCACAAGAGCCAGTGCCTACCAATGTGTTTCGCACTGTCCCAATACAGGGCACAAAAGACGTCATCATAAAAAGCCAGTGTAGTATGAAATAGAAAGGATCCTCTCTTCATTGTAGATTTTTTTGTGTGCGCTATTCTGCTCTCCCCCCCCCCCCCCCCTCCAGAAATAAAGAAAATTTTAGAAAAATAGAAGAATAGGAAGAAATTGAAAGAAGGGAAAAAAGGGCTATTGTGCATTGTAAGGAATGGTAACCAAGCATGATCAGAGCTAAATTGAGAGCTGATCACACACACACAAGAAAAAAAAACCTTCCTTTCTGTCCCATCTTCCCTTAACTCCTTTTTTCGTAAAATTCGTCCAGAGAGGAATGCAAACAAACAAAAATATCAAGAAGCAGTGGCTCTGGTGAACTACTGTACATCACTGTGCCACTGGAAAAACAAAGCAAATAAGAGAACAAAACAAAACAAGAGAATGACAGTATTTCTTCAAGGACGACACAATGTCAAGATAATCAATGTGAACATACGATCAAATACAAGGACAACTATCACTATTAAACCTTACAGGGGAATGTACACACATGCACTTTTACCTATGCTTGAACCCAGTCAGCTTCTTCGACAACTATAGAACTATTTCCTTTTATGCTGAATTAATGACTTTTATTATGTATTATTTCACTGCCAACAAAACAGTCTGGGTGGATTGCTTCCCTTCTGTTCACACATCAAGTAATGTCCTTCACCCAAAATGGGAAAAAAGAAATTGATATCTGTTCATGTTACCAAGAAAGAATAAAGCATTGAAAGATATATTGCAACATTTCATGAGTACAGTATCTAAAGAACAAATGTGAAGGACATATCATTACAGCTACAATTGTACTATGGATACAGCTAGCAAACTCTACAATTTTGTTTTCTTGAAAGTTCATTCAAGTTCCACTGAAGGTGCGGTCAGACTAGCAAAAGATCGAGAAGTTTGAGATCGCAAAGTCTTCGTGATCTTTTGTCATCCGGTCACACTGGCAGCCAAACTTCTCGATCTTTGGATCGAGAAGTTTGGGACACTATTAAAGTGCGCGTGCGCAAGGAAGAAGAAAGAGCGCGCCGTCTGATGGCTAGTGATTGTGACGTAACAATGAACACCTGTACAACACAATAGCTGTTCGCTTCAGAGGCACCGCCCGAAAACAGGTGATGGACTGGTCACATGACAAAGATTGTGAGGTTTCTGCTTCTAGTGGTCACGCTGGCAAAAGATCGAGAAGTTTGGTGGGGGTCGGGGAAATATCGCTATTTGGAGTGGGAAGTTTTGCGAGAAGTTTTGCGGCATAACTTTGATATATCTTTAAGATCGCGATCTTAAAGTTCTCAATCTTTTGCCAGTCTGACCGCGCCTTATTTGTATAGATCTTTCAAATACTATTGTCTCTTAGAACCTCCAAGGACATATTTTTAACACTTTCTTTCAAGCCTCTTTGTTCAAATCGTCCAAATTAGAATAATGCAGATAAGATGAAAATTATCATATGCACATCATCACTATTTTTTGTGAGCACTCGTTCGGCAACATTATCAACCAGACAAGTGTCCATTCAATTCACTTGCCCAATGGTGAGATTTCATTGCTGGACAGGGCAGCGGCTAATTGTGCACATTTTAAGGACAAGTCCACCTCTATATACATGTGGATTGAGTGAATGCAGCAATATAGTGGAACACATCAGTGAAAGTTTAGGGAAAATCGGACAATCCATTCAAAAGTTATTAATTCTTAAAATATCTGCGCAGTCACAACTGGATGAGAAGACTACTACAGTGTATGATGTCACATGCATACAATGATATAAGGAAAATAAAAAGAGAATTTCACAAAACTTTACTTTGTATAACTAAAGGGCACATTTCTTCGACTTGTTACTGACGAACCAATTATTCCCCCTGCCTTCTGACAGAGAGAAGTCGAGTATTCTTTTGTTATGTGAGAAAAGTGAGAATATCTTAAATTTTCTTTATTCTTTCTTTATATCGTTGTACACACGTGACGTCACAAGGTATAGTAGTCTTCTCATCCAGTCGTGACTAAGCAGAAACTTCAAAAATTCATATCTTTTTGAACGGATTGTCCCGATTTTCCTCAAATTCTCACTGATGTGTTCTACTATTGTTGCTGCATTCACTCAACCCACATGTCTATGAGGGTGAATTTGTCCTTTAATGTGATCCATCAAATTGAAATCAATGTTTACATGATGGTTTCATGGTAGTTTCAGACAATCGAAAATTTGACTTGAATACTCTGTGTTGCCTAATCTGGGCAGCCACGGAAATCTCAGCCACTGGACTGCCGAGGAAGAAATGAAAGGCTTGAAAGAGATCCAAATTGATTAGTTTATTGGGAGAAAAGCTACATTTTCAACTCTCCCATTATCTTCTTGGTAATAGGATTCGCAGTGCCAGTCCTCAAGGAAGCGAGCGACGTGAGAAGTTCGGCGGTGCAAATACGATTGTGTGTGTGTGTGGGCGTCAACTGTCTGTCCATTTTTCTGCCTGTCTGTGACCAGCGTCTAAACTTTGTCTGTCCCTTTTGTAACTCTGAAAATTAGATTCAGACTTTCATAAGCTGGTATATTGTAAGAGGTAAAGAAGTCAGACCTTTCCTTATAATTTACAACTGGAAACTTCTTTATGATACAGGGGGAAACATTACTATCGAGATATCCAGCAAATTTATTAGGACCAAGAATAAAATTCAACCGTTATTCTTGGCACAAGAAGAGAGCGTATTCTCAAGTGACATAGGGTTAGTTTTTCATTTCTTTTTTTGAAAACTCTGAGGTGTATTATGGTAAGATTTCAAACATGTTGTTGGGAGACATTATTCTTCTGCCATGCAAAATTTCATGACATTTGCAAAAAGGGATATGCGACTTTTAAGGCTGGAAACTTCCTACAAAGTACTTAATTTAGAAACTTTTAGACGTCATGTAAAGTAGCAAAGAGCCAAACCAGTGAGTAACACTAGGTTGTCAGTATTTCATAACTTGTCTGATCTCCAGAGTGACCCAACAGTATAGCTGCTCTCTCAAAACCTCTTTCTCTTTTTCATTTAATTTTTTTTTTTCAAAGAGCAGCAGCAAAATTTTTTCTTTGGCTTGGAAGACACTTCCGTTTCATCTTCAGATTGTTTTTCCATCTGTCTCTTTGTCTGTGTGTGTTATGTTTCTTTGTCTCAACTCCCCAAAGTCTGCCTGAACCAGAAAAAAAAATGCCACTAGCTGTCGCACCAGCATGAACTACATCAAGTTGGCCACTGCAGCAAACGCTGTTAATGTTTCTGCATTTTTTTTTCATGCTTTAACGGAGCTACTACATTTCTCTTGAAATGTAACTCAAAAGGAGAGTCAAGTGCACTGAAAGAAGTTACTTTTCATGGGAGATATTGTATACATACAATCTTTCCAGAAAGCAGAACAGTTAGTATTTCAGTTCTTTTTTATCTTTTTGCCTTGAAAAAGAAATATCAGAGATTATAAAATATGAGTGGGAGGGTTTGCTCGTGTATGCACAGTATATGCATTGTGGTCACAACAATCTATGCATAGCTTTCTCTTTTTCTCTCCCCCTCCATCTTCCTCCACCCCCCCCCCTCCCCCCTCCCCCCTCCCCCCTCCCCCCCCCCCCCAATCGAATCACTCTTACGGGGATATACAGACATTACTTGTTATTAAGTTTCCAAGAGGGCATTTATTGTGTATGTATGTATGTATGTGACATATCGTGTGTGCATGTGTGTGTGTGTGTGCACGCGAGCGGGTCTGCAATACAAAGACTAATTCCCAGGGCATGAATGGGCGGCGGCGGGCATTGTTCTGGGCTGGTGGCATGGTAGAGATTCCACCCTATTGTTACACACTGATTTTTGTAAATTTACAATCAAACTTGCCTCTCTCTTTTTTTTTTATTTCCTCCCTCTTTTCTACACTGCCAGTCCATTCTTTCTCTTCCCTTTTTGTGTTCCTTTTCTTTCTTTCGCTCTCTCTTTCTTCTTTTTTACCCCCTTTTTTCTGTCATTTTTGTTCCTCTATCATTTTTTTTTCTTCCTTTGCTGTGGGGGAGTACACATGCAAAAAAAAAAGAAAGAAGAAGAAAAGAGAAAGAATGAAAGAAAGGTGGAAAGGATCCTTGGATGCAGGGTGTGTGATAAAAAGCGATAGACCTGCAGAATAAAGCTTTCTTTTCTTATGAGTTTCTCTTCCCCCCCCCCCCCTTCTTTTTCTCTTTTTTTTTATGCCCTTTCCATCCACAATGTAACACAATCAGTAATTGTACACAACATCACTTCATAGAATCAGGAATGCCTACACGAAACTAAAGAGAGAGAGAGAGAGAGAGAGAGAGAGAGAGAAAGATAGAGAAAGCATATATACCAGCTTCTACTCTACATTCAAATAAACTCTTATTTGCCGATGTAATGAATGTGAGCGTTTGAATAGCAAGGTTAAAATTTGAAAATGGGGAGAGAGAGGGAGGGAGACGGAAAGAGGAGAAATATAAAAGATGAAGAAAGAAAAGACGGAGAAAAGATAAACGACAACAGGAACAATGGGGCAGCAGAGTGCAAAAAGCACGGGAGAATAAAAAAACACAAACCCTGGCTACTTTTTGTCCATTTTTTTCTCTCTCTTTCATTTCTTTGCCGCACAGACAAACATCCCAATCCCAGGTCAAGATTCATACACCACTGTACACTACACGAACATTGCCATTCAATATGAAATTTTTACAAAAAAGAAAAAAAGAAGAGAATAATGTTTAAGAAAAAAGGCTGCACAGAGAGGAATCTTAGAAGTGCTAATGCCATACCATAAATTGTTCCCCCTTCAAAATAAACGCCATTCACTCCGACGAATGATGGATCGCGCACAAAGTGAAAGATGGGGTACGTTCTTCTTTTTTGCCCAATGTGATATCCCGTTGTACGCTGGATGCATCACGTGTACTATACATCCCTCCTCACACGATTATCTTGTCATTGGCTATGATTTCAAATCTTGTCTACATCCCTTGCGAGCAGCATTAATTTTATACGATGTGAAACACATGCTGATATTCTTTTCTTTCTTTTTTTTTTTTTGGGGGGGGGGTTTATTGATGTTTTATTCATATGTTTCAAGATGTGCCATGTACTACATTGTGCACCTTATAATTTCTTCACGGCAATCACTGTTGTAAATATTACATAATGCTTGTATAGAATCTACACTTCAAAAAAACAAAAACAAAAAATTCTGCATCGATTTTGCAGACGTATAGACTATGTTACGAAATGGTAATTAAAGGGGAAGCAAAACAATCTTCATAATTTCACATCATGTAGTACATAAATCGACAACTCCATCGTATAGATTTGTTTTGTTCTTCTCATTTTTTTTTTTGAGGTCCCAAATTTGAGTTTTTCATATTTTCTGAAAGAGTAAGTCTTCTTCTACATTATGCTAAAGTTTGGGATTAAAAAAGAAACACAAAAAGTGTGTTTTTAGCAGTTTTTCTCAATACTTTTTGGTAGAATAGTGTAATAAGGTGTGTCTTATGGAGTCCCCTTTCATTTCTTAAAAACCTTGTCCATAGTCTTCACTTTCAACTCTAATAACTTTAGAAAGAATGATGCTACTGCTTTGAGAGTAGGCATTATTCATCGACAGAATGTGTTGATAAAGTATGCTTAATTTCAACTCAATCTGATAATCCCTTCATTGTCATTGCTCGGGTGGTTTACATCCTGTTTTTGTTCCAGTCTTTGCACAGCCAGCATGGCTTGGTAAAGATTAAGCACTTGAATACACACCTACTATACTTCTGCGCCTCTTTTTGTCGGTTCACACTTTCCAGAGTGTGTGCTTTCTTTCCAATATTTAGGAGAGTCCATTTGAATTCAGTTATACAACATTTTAAAGCTCAAAGTCTGCTCTTTCAGAACCCGCTCTTAAAGGGATGTACAGTATTGGTGGAGATGAGAATTGGGCTTTTTAACTTTTTGCAAGATACCAAGAAAACACTTACAAAATAGTACAGAGCATACCATTTTAAGAGGAATTCAAAGTTTATTTGATGAAGGTCGGGTTTGGAAGTACTTGAAACATCCAAAAACAAAGTAAAACAAAGCAATTGCAATAAAATGTGGGTCCCCCACTTTATTAGAATCGCTCTGTTTCGGATATCTCCGCCATTTCAAGACAGATTTTCATCAAATAAATGTTGAATTCCTCATGGAATTACATGCTCTTTCATATTTCATGAGAGGTTTCTCATTATCTCACCAAAAAATGCTAGAAACCAAAACTATATGATCCCTTTACCTAAAAATCCATGTCTTGCGGCTTTTTGTTGGTTTTGTGATGCAGGGTCACACATAGAGAAAATCATGAAGGTGAATCCATTACACACCAATGGCAGATCTCAAAACTACTGTACCCACATCTAACACGAACAATGGTATCAGACGAACAATGCAAATGTTTCATCTCATTATTACAATGTCGGGATTCCACTGATCACCTCGTTTATGAAGGACATGACTGTAGTGCTTTCTGAGTGCACCAAGTTTGTTTTTATTTCAAAACTGATTAAAGGTATTGTTTACCATTGGGAGCAGCAATTTTAGAAATGTTTGAGTTATCACATTTGATGCATGTATACGTGTACATTAATTGTAGGTCTGTTGTATCACAAAACATTCCACACAATTTTTTTTTTTTTCAATAAAGCCTAAAATATAAGGAGATACAGCTGTATCACTATTTTTCTCAGTGAACCAAACTGTAGCCATTCTATTCTTTTAAAAAAAATGTAATTATAACTATTGTTCACATTTTGTAGGCCTATATTTAAAGGTCCTGTTTACCTTTGGAAGCAGTGATTTCAAAAATTTTCAAGATATCACATCTGATGCATATGTGTAGGTTAGTTGTATCACAAAATATCCCACCATATAACATTTTTTCAATAAAGCCTAAAATATAAGGTGATACCTCTGTTTTTCTCAATAAACCATAACTATAGACGGTTTTGTCTGGAAACATTTTTATTATAAATATTGTTCACATTTTGTATGTTTAACAATACTTAACATTGATTATACGGATTCAAATTTTTACATTGGTTGTTTCTATCCCTACCTCACATTTTAGAACTATTTTGAAACACTAATGCTGGGTTTTTGTTTCATCTGCAAATGGTAAATTATGCCTTTAACAATTGATACATAACATTGATTATACTGATTAACATTTTTACACATGTGGTTGTACTATCCCTAACTCACATTGTAGAACTGTTTTGAAGTACTAAAGCAGGGCTTTGTTTCATCTGCAAATGGTAAATAATACCTTTAAAGAACATACAGTATACAATATTTCATGAATGAATGTACACAAGACATCAACAGTTGGTGTAAGTTCTCTACAGACACACCAGCTGGTTTTGAGCAGAGCTCTACCTTGTATCCCATCTCTCCATCCCTTAAATCATAATTATGGAACAGGTAAATGATATGATTTAAATAGTTCAGAAATATGACAACAATCTGTTATGACTCCTTCCTTTCAATGTGTCACGTCATGTGTTGAATTAATGTCACCCCTTCCAAAAGAGATAGAACGAAAATGAAAAGAGCTTTAATCTACAGCTTGCAAAACCACTAACATTCTATCAGAAATAAAGACAGCACAATTTAACTGTATGCATGCTTTCTTTTGGGTTCTAAGAATAATATTCTGGAAGAAAAGTATTTGGAAGAAGAGGTTTTTTTGGAATCCTCATCATGCCAGTGTAAATACACAAATAGGTTGCTGACAGTAATGGTAGGGTTGAAATATGGATGATACTACGGAAGAAAGATAAACTTGTGGGCAGAAATATGTCCACATTCAGATCATATGGAGGGAAGGTGCCATGTGTGTTGTATGAGGCAGACCAGGAGAAGTTATAAAACAAATATCACTCTCTTGCCTAGAGGGCTCTATACTTCAAACAGGCAAGGAACCAATAAAACCACTTGCAATCAACAACATAAATAAATATAATATATATAGGGATATTTCTGTTTGTGTGTTGCTGCTGTTTCTTAATCACAGACATGAATGGCATCAGTGAATCCATACCCTGAAAATTGACAAAGTTTTAAAAAGGGCAGAGTGTTACAAACCCACAAAATACATTTGTAAATATCAAAAGCAGCTCATCGCTCGCTTTTTTCACTCGATGGACTAATTCTGGTGAGAGGTGTCATCCCACATTGCACGAGGCGCAGTGTACAAGGCAAATGTCCATTTTAAAGGACAAGTTCACCTTCATAAACATAAGGATTGAGAAAATGCAACAATATTAGTAGAACACATCAGTGAAAGTTTGAGGAAAATTGGACAATCGATGCAAAAGTTATGAATTTTTTAAATTTTTGTGTTGGAACCGCTGGGTGAGGAGACTACTACAGCTTGTGAGTCATATGCGTACAACAGTATAAAGAAAATGTAAAAGAAATTTCAACATATTTTCACTTTTTTCGCATAATAAAAGAGCACTTGACTTGCCTCTTTCTAAAGGCAGGGGGAATAATATTACCCATAACATTTGTCGGTAACGAGTCAGGGGAATGTGTCCTTTTTTCAAAAGATGGAATTTTGTGAAATTCTCTTTATATTTTCCTTATATTGTTGTACGCATGTGACATCCAAGTTATTCATACACTGCAGTAGTCTTCTCATCCAGCGGGTACTGCACAAAAACTTCAAAAATTCATAACTTTTGAACGGATTGTCTGATTTTCCTCAAACTTTCAATGATGTGTTCTACTAATATTGCTACATTCTATCAATCCCTATGTTAATGAAGGTGAACTTGTCCTTTAAGTAGGAGTCATTCTGAAAGCATTATGTGCTAATACATGCATCAGTTTCACAAGATATCCATATTCTCCATTGCTTGTGGTGAGCATGACAGTGGCACAATGAGACAATAAAATCCCGGCCGAAGAAAGCACAATGGCCGCTCGATTCCCGTGACACTGGCACAGTAGCATTTTTAATTTTGATAGCCGCGGCGGCACATTAACGGACCATTGTGGCGAGTTTTGAGTTTCCATTTCCTGAATCGCTTGTTCAGAAGCAAAAGACAATCACTTTCATGCTTCAGGCCTGTATCACTTGCAACAACTTGTTCTTGAACATGATGTACGACATTTTTCACGCTAATCGAGCATGCCTTTGGTGTGGTGTTTTTTATGGTTTGCTTTTTTCAAGACTATTAAATGTAAATTTATATGAATACTTGTACATTTTTCATATCATGTTCGCCCTATCATGGTACAGAGATATTTTTCGAACCAAGTCTGGTTTGATTCTAGGTGCACTCCATAATGGGAACGGTTTTTATTCTATCACCCACGTTGCCCAGTCTCAACTGTCATGTATTGTACTTTTGCCGTGGAGTTTGCAATACACATATAATTTACTCCTGAATATCTGTGCATATATTCATCAAGAAGAGCAAGTTGACACTAGAGATGGGCCATGTAGTTTGTGGCAAAGTCATTGCATGGAATATCACTCATGATTAGCAGTTGGTAGAAAAAATTCAGTTCTGGAACTAAACGTTTGATACCAGTAACTCTTAGAGTTATTGTTTACCATTGGGAGCAGTGATTTAAAAAATGTTCCAGTTATGACATTTGATGCATGTGTAGATCAGTTGTATCACAAAACATCCTACCCATATAAAAGATTTGCAACAAAGCCTTAAACATAAGGAAATATCACTATTTTTCTCAATAAACCATAAGTACAGATGGTTTATTCTAGAAGCAATTTAATCATAACTATTGTTCACATTTCGTATAATCTTACAATACTTAACATTCATTATACTGATCAAAATTTTTACACTGGTTGTTTCTATCCCTAACTCACATTCTAGAGCTATGTTAAAGCATTAAAACTGGGTTTTCGTTTCATCTGCAAATGGTAAATAATGCCTTTCACACATGTGAAGATAAAAAAAAAGAAGACATGCTTCAGAAAAAAAATACAAAGACAAAAATGTTTTTTTGTCTTTGGGTGAAACTTCTCTGCACAGAAAGTGTACTTGTTGCTCTCATGGATGAGTCATGAGATTAGTATGTTCGTTACATTCCATTCATGTTCAACGTCGAAACACGAATCTTGCCAATTGAATGCCTTTCTGTGGCAAGTGCACAATGCCCCAAATTCAAAGAAATTCCAGCCATTTTTCGGTCCATTTATTTTCTTTTTATATCTCACGGCTGTACTCGCAGGTTGCACACATTCGGATTTGACATGTGATATCTCGATACAGGGATGCTAGTTAGAATGAAAAGAGAGGGGCCTGATATACATAGTGCTACATGTACATACACAAAGCTACTTTGCACATATGAAAGGGCCTCAACGTTGATACTACCAGGGCCTAAATTCAGACTCTTACCTGAAAATGGCATTCCTCTTGATAATAGATATCATTTTCAATAGAAAAAAAAAGAAGATAATTCTCATGATTTGTAAACATGGGCTATATTCTTAAAAATAACAATCCACACTTTATGGTTTCCCACAAAGTCACAAAAAAAACACAATCATAATGCTTTAATAATAACAACATTCATCAGCGTAATGACAGATACAGTAGTTATATAACAGCAAGTCATATAACAGCAATTAAATGCACTTTGTAGACTATACATACCTCAAAAAAAGGCAGACGTTTCACAAGCCACATTGAAATTGTCTCATTCGAGGTGGAGTCTTGAACCCAGCAGCCACTCAACAAGTGCCTCTGCTCTGCCCCAGAAGACCCCCAGCTCTCCTTTGCTGTTGTTGCCAGAGTGTCGGTTCTGTGGCAGACCGTCAGTAGTCGCCTCGTAGACTCCCAGCGTCGGGGTTACCACAGCGTTGCCAGTAACAAAAAATTGAGCCTTCCACGCCACGACGTCTTGGTCGGTCTGAAAATTAGAACGGGAAAGGATAGCGCCCGTTGGACTCGAAGAAAATATCGACACAATCACACTTTAATAAAATGAGGGGCCCCCTCCTGTAAAAAAGAAACACAGTCTACATTTTTTCCCCCAAATAAACTCTTTTTTCCCTAGAGACAGGCAAAGACAATGAATATTGATCAACTTCCCCTCCTCCCTATTATGTTGTCACTGATGATGATAATGATGATGACATGAATATTCATAGGCTAAAGTAAGTATTCCGATGGGGTTGTTATACCGTTGCTCAAACCGGGCAGACGTCCTCTCAGCTGGATTTATTTCGACGGGGCTCAGAAAAGTCACCTCCAAAACCTCTCACTCCATTTAAAAAGTAAGTTTTGTCCTTCGTTTACAACGCGAGCTGTAACCATCCGCCGCCTACTACTAGCATGCCAGTGAGGGCAGACGGACGAAGAGAATAAGGAGAAGAAGAAGGGGGGAAAAAAAGACTTGCTCATCCGTCACTGGTGAAATCCGAAGAAAACAACGGGGCCTTTATTTTCTTTCACTCAATGCCAAGCCCCGAACGCATCTACTATGCACTCTGCCCAGGCAATGCCTCAGTTTTGACGCATAATGAGAAGAAAAGCTGAATGGTCTGATGAATATTCAGAGCTCGTGGACACGCCCCCAACTACTCCCTATGACAGTCTGCTCCATTGAAGCTCTGTGTTAAGCCTGTCTATTAGCATCTGTGTGTGTGAGTGTGTGTGTGTGTGTGTAGTGGCAGAAGAGGGTACAGGACTGAGGGCTTGTGTGTGTGTGTGTGTGCGCATGTGTATGCATGTTGTCTTGCGAGGACTGCATTTCATGTTGGTAATCTAGATCAGTGTCGGACAAGTGTGTGTCAGTGTGTGTGTCTACATGTATCTGTGTGTGTCTCTCTGAGTGCGTGTTGTGAATGTACAGACACAGAAAGACATGCAACCAAACAGTACGTGGGTGGGCTCCTCGCGATGCAGCGCTCCTTGTGTATAAATGTCATACACACTCAAAGCCATTCAATGCCTTCGACTGCAGTGGGATTCGCAGTCATGCTGCCATGAGCTCACCAAAGTGCCAAGTTCACACACCGCTACAAGACAGTGAACTAACTCTGATCACACAGAGAAGATCCCTGGTAGAGTTCAGCTTCTCATGAATATTCATATCAGGCATCACTGACCACACCCCTAGAAATGACAACACAATGCTCCCATACTCCCATCTTTCCATTTTTCCTTCCAAAAGATGGACCAAAATGTGGTATTTTGTCACAATTGTGGCCCATCCTCACTTCAAAATTGCAGTGTTTCATGTTAGGAGTAATACATCCTTTTTCTTCCTCCATCTTGTCCAATATAAACCAATTTCAACGCCAATCGTCTTTTCAAGTTTGCTTCCTTCATCTGAAGACATCATATCAAATTTGACATCTTTGCTATTTCACTTTTTGGTCTTCATCGCACATCACATTCAGCATCATAGTTGGTATCATTTTTGCTTTTTATGAGTAGCACAGATATTTCACTTTTGACACAACCATCAAATGTTAAGGATTTTCTTTTTCAGTCCATGCTCTGCACTTTTTTCTTTTTTTCAGAGATAGAGCATGTACCCAAAGCATAAAGTAAAGTGGATTTAACAGTGGATACAGAAATATAATACATGAAGCGCAATACAATAGTGAAGTTCTAGGAAAATCAGACAATCAGTTTCAATAGTCATGAATTTGTAAGGGTTTGGTTGAATCTGCACGCTATCATGGCTGGCTCGCAATGACTGCAACAATATGTGATGTCACAGTAGTACAGTATATTGATGTTAAAGAAGATACTTTTATTGATTGAGAATTTCCCAAAATTTTACTTGCAACTGATTGACAGATTGTCCTATATACCAAAATAAAATAAGCACTGAATTAACCAACAAAAATTAATGAAAATTTTTACTTGTGATATCATCATTAATCAATATTTCTGCATTCACAGCATATCATCCACTATATTTAATATGTCAGGGGTAAATTCCCATGTACTCAAAAGCTTGTTTTATTTTTCTGTTCTTTCTATCCGTACACATTATCTTATGTAATTCACCCTTTATACTACCCACGTTCAAGTATAAAGGAAGGCCGAGGAAATGGACAGAAGGGTCACAGAACTTTTGTCTAATCATACCGGTATGCTGATTTTAATTGTACCCTGCCTGACTAAAAGTCAAAACCACTTAATTCGACCTACATACTTCAATTAAAACATATCCAGAGAGGGACACACACACACAAAAATGAAACAAAAAGACTGTTCATACAGAGGAATGATTCACAGTCCGCAGAGAGAAAAAAACAGGGTTTCTTTGGAAAAACTGCAACATTACGGCCAGGTCCCATTGGTGTTTAGGAAGATTTGCATATAAATTGTGCACAGAATTGGTTTATATTCGCTAAACATCCGCAGCCAAAATTTTGTGCAGCCCAAAAATCTATGCAACAGAAAAATGCGCCTCTGCATATGATTGTGGATGTGTGCAGATGGATGCCGGCCAACTCATACGAGCATGTTTCTTGAATAAACCAGTTTTAGACGCAAATTCATGCGCAAATCTTCCTAAAATGCCAATGGGACCGGGTCCTTAGGATGAAAGTTGCTTGAAGATTTCACTATATATCTAAAGCCACCATAAACATCTGCAGTAATTTGGGGGTTCCTGTTGTTTTTGTTGTTGTTGCAGTTCAATTCAATTCAATTCAAGTTCGGTTTTATTGAAAATTACCCCAAAAATTCCAAAGATGAACCATAGTTGGTTTAAATCAAAACTGGAAAACAAAAAATCATAACATAGGCCTAATAACATTTATACAACATAATGTAATTATCTTCTTTTTTTTTTTTACTTTTTATATGAAATACGTTCTTAAGATGTTGCAGCAAAGAAGTTTTCCAAGAGAAAATTCATAATGTCTGTTCCCTGACACTTTCAATTGATTTACTACATTATTCTCTGCAGCCACTAAAGTTCAGCAGAGCCCCGTAGGCTATTGCATTCCTCTAATAACTCAACTTCCTCTAAATGTGGGAATTATCACACATTTTGTGTGCATGTGTATGTGTGTGTGTTTGTGTATGGTTTCTTTTGTTTGTTTGTTTGTTTGTTTTTTGAGGGGCTGGGCCACTCTCATCGAACTTTGTACATAATGATTTGGATTCCCAGAGAGTATTTCTGTACAAAATCTAATATTCCTAGATGTTTCTCATGCTGTCATTACTCACAACAGTTCAGTTGAACACAAATTCTCCCTCCCCCCCCCAAAAAAAAAAAAGAAAAAAAAGAAAAAAAGAATAAAACTGTTTGAATCCACTTTCAGTATGAATGTCACTGAACTTTTCATACACATGTGTGAACCACATATTTCTGTGTGTGTGTGTGTGTGTGTGTGTGTGTGTGTGTGTGTGTGTGTGTGTATTCCCCCACACCACTCGTTGTCAGATCACGAGACTGTGTAAAAGATGAATGTTACAAGAACAACATTTTGTCATAGTAGAAAAGGGCAATAGTAATAAAAGTATTACAGACTTTTCAAGGCTATCTGAACACAACCTTTTTCATGTTACATAAATACCTGCATTATTTGGATGCAATAATTCAACCACAAACACCCCAACTTGTGTACGTGCGTCTGTGCCTTCATATTTTCGTGCTGTACATTAGTAAGGGTCTCTGGTACTGAAAAATTGAATCCCTACGCTTGTATGAGAAAACGCAGATCGCATCTTCACAGCATTTTCACAGCCATGCAAATGCTGACGATGCCAAAAAACTGAAAGTCACACTCGCTTCTGGGCGTGAGAAATGCTAGTTCCGATGATTCGCCAGCTCGCGAGTTGGAAGAAAGTCGCGAAAGCGACATCGCGTCAGACTTTCTCCAGGAAGAAGACGTGCGCTTACATTGGGAACTTCCTCCACGCGCTACCCCTTTTGCCAATTCCGCGCCGGAGAGGGAACATCTAGGTGACAAAAATTGCAATGATTCTTTCATTTCCGATCGGTGACCTTGCGCCCTCCTAATCTCACACAGGGGGTGCGAGGATTCACCCCTAATCGAAGCGGGCGCGGTGGAGATGGGGGAGCGCGGCGCTTAATTGTATGCAATGTGTGCCGCTCTTCCCTCGGAGAGATAACAGGGCCCGGAATGCGGCGCCATGGCAACGCGATCAACAAGCCTATTAAGTGATTAGTTTATATTAATAACATTGACAGTTCATGGTCTTATCGCCACACAGCAAGGGGAAGTCAAGGAAAAGGAAAATAAGATGGGGAAAAAAAGAAAAAGAGGAAAAAACAAAGAAGGAGAGAGGAGAGACAGAGAGAAAAGAAAACAGATTTTTATCTCAGAGACTGTCACAAGGCTTGATGAATATACATTACATGGCTCTGCCAAAAGTTTTCCAATTACTCAGCAACAGTCTGGAAGAAAAAAGAAAAAAAACTGCTTAAAGAAAAAAGCTTTCGAAGTATAAAAGATTGCAGAAAACTTGGTAGACTTTTACAAGGAACAACACTGGAAGAGTAAAATAAAAGCTTAAAGATGAAAACCTGACAATTTGATACATCTTCAGAGTCTTGTACTCACTAGGAATAGGGGTATTTTACAAATGTAAACTTTTATAGAATTAATATTTCATTTTAGGTTTGAAATCAAATTCACAGAACTCTGTTCTTCATAGAATTTATTTTATGGATGAGGGCATTTATGTTCAAAAATGTGAATACTTCCAAAAATATTTGCATAGATTTTTTTTTCTTTCAAGGGATAGCAGTTCAGTATTATACAAAGTTCACAAATAAAATGTATCTTACACAAACCTTTTTTTTTATAGGAAAGAGAGGAAAATGAGAACAATGCCCCTACTTCTGACAAATGAGGTAAGAGTATTGGTTTATACTTTTTTTTTCAATTTCTTGGTTCTTTAGTGGCTTTGTGAGTATGTTTATAAGTAAATCTGTTTGTTTGTGTACTTGTTTCTTTGTCCATTAGTCTGTTTGTACGTGCATTTGTTAGTTTGTCTGATATCTTAATATTCTATGCCATGTCTCAACTACAAAAAAGTATGGTGATAGGAAAGATATCGTACAGGACTTGTCTGAAGTCGTGTCTTATCTCAAAAGCCAGTTGTAGTGGAAGAGAAGGGCACGTAGAAAAGTATATAATGCAAAAATTTGTGACCATATCCAAGCGAAATCAACATTTCTACATGGAAACTGGAAGAGAAACTTCGACAGGCACATGAATCCAATGAATACAATTCCAGACTATAACTTTTGTACTCAAAAGAGGATACTGGTTTGATTCACTTAAACTTCATATGAAGAAAACCTCATATTTTTGCATCACTTGAGAGTTTTCAAAAGTTGGTCAAACACTTGCGGACACACACTCTATACCCTCTCTGCACCGCTGGTTTCAAGATGTCCATGACAATCTTGTTTTTGGCTGTAACAGGAGCTTTTTTAGTGTGTGATACCACACCATGTCAAGTAGGTCACGAGGAACACAACTAAAATTGAACAAAGAGAATGGCCGAGGCTTCATCGTAAAAGAAAAGACACAAATTCAAACCGAAACACTTTTTATATCGTACATCATTTTTTGTTTTCCTGCAATGTAAGTGTGCAATTATGACTTTAAAGGAGAAAGGGTCATCCTCGCTACATTTCTCAATCAGAATCAGGATTTTTTTTACAACGTTTTTTGTGCACGAACCAATGGAAGGACTGGAATTAATGACAGCTTCATCTCAGCTATGTTTGCTATGTACTTGCCAATAATATCACTACTTGGTGGACATACGGGAAATTTTAAAAAAATGAAACTTTGTTATGATATATCCAATTTTGATGACATTTCTACCATTATGTTCACCCATTTCTATTCTTCTTTATTAAAGTAACAATTCTGAACATGGTGTGAAATTACACTTATGAGGAGTTAGCACTTATGTATCGTCACAGCAATGTCAGAACATCATCCCATGATCACACTGGAGGAGAAGGCAAGAGAGCTGGATGAGTGAATGAGAAGGATGGGGGGGGGGGGGGGGGGGTGTCAATGCTTTTCAGAGGGCGGAGGCTGATCCTGATTGGACGTGCATAGTTTGCGGTTTTGTCACGGGAAATGGAAGTTTCCAAACAAGGCGGATTGCGCCAGATAATGGCTGGATGCGGATTCAGGGGAAATCGTCTCATTTGTTGTGATTGGACTTGGCAGTGACTGACAATTCTCCTGTCAGATTCCTTCAGCAATAAACTCGCGCTTCAACTACCTCTCCTGGTCTCTTTTTTCCATCTCTCTCTCCCTCTCTCTATCTCCCTATCTCCCTATCTCTCCCCCCAACAGTCTTCATCTATTTCTTTCTTTATCCTTTTCTATCCCTGATTCATCTGTCTCATTTACTCTCATTCAACTCCTTTTTTTCTTCTCGTTCTCTTTTTCCATTCTTCGTTTGCTATCTACCTCCATATCTCTCCCCCACTCTTTCTATCTCTCTCTCTTTCTTTCTTCATTCTTTCTGTCCCTATCTTCTATCTTTCTCTCCCTATCTTCCTATCTTTCATCTTTCTCTCTCTCCATCTGCCAACCCATGCAGAATTATCTAAGCACACATACGAGGTAACATAACACAACTACATTGTTCTTATGTAGAAAGGTGCATATCGTCGCTGGGGCGACAAGACCTCTTAACTACAAAATGTCAAATGTTCAGGAGAGCCAAAAAACATGGCGGCCAAAGCACTGTGGCGAATGGGATAGCCTTTCCTTTGACATGCCGTGGTGGCTTCATTTCTGAAGTAAGACAGTTTAGATTTGGACAGGACATCACTTAACCTATTATTTGACCATTAATCCAAAAAAGTCATTTTCACCAAAATTCTATACAAGGTCTTGTCACCCCAGCGACGATATATATGTACATACATATATAAATATATATACGTTGACACACATTTTGGAGGAGAAAGTAGAGAAAGAGTGAGCAAAAAAGAAATATAAACAAAGTACATTTATTATATTCATATGTTTTTCAGATCGAGTCTGAGTAGATACTGTATGCATTTTCACTCCAGCTTTTTAGCAGGTCGCTGTAATTTTTGACAACTGTTTCTGTTTTGATAACAGATTAAATCCAATTTCAAAGAAATCTAGGGTCCGACATCGCATCAAAGAAAGTAAAAAGATGTATTTCTTCCAAGAATCAAAACATTCTCATCGATTTAAATAATGGTAAATACACTGATCTACTGTCAACTGCTGGTCTTCTGTTACAATTACATGCATTGTCCATTATCCATGACAATTTTACTTCCTTTTTATCTTTCTTTACCATGCACACCTAGTTCATTTTCACATGTACTGAGGGTGCATAATTTCAATCACGATTCCAGTGATGCATCAGTATAATCAATATTCAAATGACAAATTTTGGCCATGTGAATACAAACTGGAATCATGGAGGCTGATTTGAATCGTAATTCAAATCGTAATTCTGATGATGGTCTGGTGTTTTCCAGTGACAATTCTCAAGGATTGCGGAACGAAACAGTCGTGTGTACGGATTTACCTTCAATCGTGCTTTCTTGGGGGGGGGGGGGGCTGCGCTTAAGGTGACCATTCAACCACTTCCACAGAAAAATCGCACTCCTTACCTTTCAAGAGTAATTGACAGAAACTCTGAAAGAAGCCACACCCCCTCTCCCTGCTCTGAAATTCAAAACCGCAGAATTCGCAAAGCCTTCCTCCATCGTGCATACGGATGATAATTCTAACTGTAGTTGTAATCGTAACTGTAATTCAGCTTTGTGCACGTGTGAAAACTGCCCTGTTTTTCTCTCGAACTTCTCTTTTTCAGTCTATCTCTTCTTGCACTCTGAATATTACATGATGAGGATTTTAGTCCACATGTTGGTTCCAGTCCAAAAGAGATGTCAGTGCATTAAAGGGATAGTACAGTATTGGTAGAGATGAGAATTGGGCTTTTAACATTTTGCGAGATACCAAGAAAACACTTATGATAGTAGTACAGAGCATAGCATTTTAAGAGGAATTCGAAGTTTATTTGATGATAATCGGGTTAGGAATGACTTAAACATCCAAAAACACAGTAAAACAAAGCAATCGTAATAATGTGTGGGTCCCACACTTTATTAGAATCGCTCTTTTATGAATATCTCAGCCATTTCAAAACCAATTTTCATCAAATAAACGTTGAATTCCTCATAGAATTACATGCTCTTTCATATTTCATAAGGTTTCCCATTATCTCACCAAAAAATGTTAGAAACCTGAAATTAGGTTTCAACCAAAACTGTACGATCCCTTTAATGCATGATTAACATCCAACACATTTTAATGGTTGCACCATTAATCTTATCCAAGACGATTTGGTTGGCATTATCAATAATGCATAAATCTACTGATATCTCCCTTTCATCTTTTTTTTTTCTCTCTCTATGTGTTTTATTGATTTTCAAAAACAAATCATACATAAAAACAAGACAATCAAAGCCCAAAAAAAAAAAAAACAGCCATACCAAGTATTTCACAAAATAGGAGTTGTCACCCATTTTCACAAATCATCTTAAGCAAAATAACGTAGGATTACGAGAGATGTCCCCAGCAAACCGCCGACAAACCCGCAAACATGCCAGCAGGACCGCCGCTCAATCCACCAGCACCAATCCGAGCCTCTGGCTCCCTTTCATCTTTTATACATTATACCCTGTACTATCTATCTATTCATCGTTCCATTTTTGTCTGTTGGTGATGTTAACCAGTGGGCAACAGGACGTGACCGTGGGTGAATTCGCGGCTTCCCTCTTTATAAGCACATTTTGAGAAGTGATTATGCAACAATTACTATCATCATTCATCACATTATATGCCATGCTGTCTGTACAATGCTCAGCATACCTGTGTAGCATAAATACAACAAGCGGCTGCACATTGCACCTGAGTAGTATATTATGTACAACATGCGGCTGCACATTTTACCTTGTTTGGGGGATTTTTTATATTTTTATTTTTTTAACAGCAAAAAAGCTGTGTACTCAATACAAGAAAATGCATCCCTAAACTGATGGCATTTCCTCACAATTATTTGATAAACCCATGCAAAGAGACCAAAAACAACAACAGACCCGCTCCGCAGTATAACACCTGACAAATGAACCCCGAGGCCACTTTCTCTCACAGAATTTGACATATGTTTCATAAGATAGTGAACATGAATGTATGTAAGTAGCATGTCGCCTCATGGAGAATAATGTGTTATCCAGGAATTGGGGGGGGGGGGGGTCTGATATTTGGATGTGGCAGTACCACCATGTGTTATTTTGCCACATCCGCATTCAGGTACTGTACAATGTGAACATATATGTGCAATTAAAAAAAAAACAACAACAACAACAACACAAAAACAAACATGCTCTTTAGTGCATACATCAAACTCATTCCCTAAACAGATATTTGTGACACCGATGAAAAAATGATCATGCAGATGTAATCATGTGAACAAGATTATCTGACGCCTTGTCATTAAGTTTCTTTCTGCCTCCGAAATCTAAAGCAACAATCAACAGAAAAAAAAAATACATGTAATGATAATTATCAAACTGCCAACATAGCTGGTTTTTTTTGTTCATTTGTTGTTGTTTTTTCACAGATTGATTCTATTGGGCTCTTAGTGCAGGGAATAATTTGCCTGGTATCGTGTGGCAATTTGCTATTTATTTTTATACCACTGCTACACAAACTTTCTTTTATGTAGCAGTTTTCCTCCACAGAAGTGTACAGATTACCATTTCGTAATCATTCATCAGTTGAAATTACCATAAATCAAATTTGATTTTGAAAAATTAATTCCTATAGTCTACATCAATCCAGACCTTATTCATACTTAGCACTCTACAAACATTGTGCAACCTTCCAAAAGAATATACCCATCTCATATCCAAATTGTATTTTGTAATCAAGATTTCCCGCAGCTCAATCTCGGCAAATACTGGTAATTGAGAGAGAATGGTTGAGAATACTTCCCGTGAAATACATCATAAAAAAGTTCATCTCTGGGTGAATATTTCTATTCAAGAGAGGGCAAGGAAATAGGGTAAATTATGGGGGAAAAAAATTGGGACAAAAGTCATAGGAAGGGGACTCGTATGTTGAATTGAGACGTCAGCTCATCGTTTCGAGGGACGGGACGTGCGGAGCGACAGGCAGGAAGCCGGGTTATCCGCGATACGGCCGGAGCGCTTCGCTAATCGCCCAGCTCCTGACAAGGGGGGAGCCTGGATGCGCCAGATAAAGCGCCGAGATACAGCCCCGCACTTGTTTCAAAGAGAAAAACGGAACAAGTGCACCGTGAGGGCAGCTTCGCGAGGGTGTCTTCCCCCCACATCAACAACAACAACAACATCAACAGGACAGAAACGACCGCGGCAAACATAAATATCCTCTACGTGAGCAAACAGCGGCTGTCCATTCAATGCATGGGCATCACACCACTCTCATTATCGACATACGGCGAGATTTCTCGATATCAAATTATTCTCCGCGATTTGAGATATTTTAAGAAGCTCTGACACCAAATAATGACACTTTGGAGAGGCGAGAGGATGGTATTCATTATTTATTTTTCGCAAATCATTACTCTAGAGCAAAAGGAGCCACGGAAGGTTTGTATCAACAAACTACTCCCCCCATCCCCACCCCTGGCTCCGAAACCAGGCTAACATACATTGGTATCTTTCACTTAACCCTTACACTGTTCACCAATTGGTACATTCACTCGTGCCAAATTTGCATATTGGCAGAGATACTTGGAAACTGTCAATGAGTAAAAGATTACCTAATCCCCCTAATCCCTATTGTGCTATCATGGGCTTCCTGTGGGAGGGATTAATTGTTATATATGCCTGAGTGGGCTGTCCGATGTAGCAATGAGGTCGGGTATGTGGGGATTAACTGAATGTGATATGTCGAGTGAAACAGTTTCCAAGTTACAGCAGTCAAGTACCTGTGCACATCAATGGTTAAACAAGCTCCCATTGATTAATGTTATACAAATGATGCACAGGATAGAGTGTGTTAGTGTAGGCATGGTGCACTCGAGGGTATAATTTACAATTGTGAAACATGCACGAGGCGAAGCCGAGTGCATGTTGCACTACATTGTAAATACCCGAGAGTGAGCTACGCCTCCACTAACGCCACGAAATAATCCTGTGCATCATTTGTTTTATAAAATGGGTCGAAAATTCGAAAACTAACATCATTTTTCAGCGTTTTTCACATACCTTTGTGGGTCAAGACGTCCGAAGATGTTCGTCCCAAACATTTACGTACGTCGCACTCGCGGAAGTCCCGCACATACAGTTTAAGTATAATGGGGGTTGGGTTTTCGGACACTTAAGTTCCCACATGAAAACTTACTTATTTTACATAGAATATGCACCCTTTACCTTAAAGACTTGATATAGACTCCTCATATAGGCCTACTAGACAACATACTCTGAAAACGGCGTGAGAATTAACCTGCTAAATCGTTGGATTTGCTCTTCAAAGTGACTCCATGTACGCGTCCGGTCCCATAACGCTTGGTCTACTGTACTGTACAAAGTGTACTTATAGTAGAGTATATATGTACGTATGCCACACATGTTACTAGTATGCACAAGGGAAGACAGGCCGGCCGGCCGGCAGCCCGAACTAGAAGTTGTTTACAGGATTGACAGTGCGTATGCATGCAATTCATCAAAGGAGCCGCCGCGCGCACAGACGGTCGGCAATCTACCATAGGATTACAGGCAGTGCAATTGTACTGAAGTAAAGGAAGGAGGTGTGTCTCATTTCAGCGCTTCCTATTGGCTACATTCTTGAACCCATTTTATAATCTCATGTCATCCACTCTTCCAATATTCAAGGAAACTTAAAGGGATGGTACAGTATTGGTGGAGATGAGAATGGGGCTCTTAACTTTCTGCGAGATACCAAGAAAACACATATGAAATAGTACAGAGCTAACCATTTTGAGAGGAATTCGAAGTTTACTTGATGAAAGTCGGGTTTGGAAGGACTGAAACATCCCAAAACAAAGTAAAACAAAGCAATCGCAATAAAAGATGGGTCCCATACTTTATCAGAATTGCTCTGTTATGAATATCTCAGCCATTTCAAAACCAATTTTCATCAAATAAACATTGAATTCCTCATGGAATTACATGCTTTTTCATATTTCACAAGAGGTTTCTCATTATCTCACCAAAAAAATGTTAGAAACCTGAAATTAGGTCTACACCAAAATTATATGATCCCTTTAACTGTACTTATGGGCCTCACAATGAACCCAAAGGTGGGACCTACAGTATAGATTCAGATCAGATCTAGTTGGGAAGGATACACAAACGTTCCACATGTTTTCTACAACTTAGCAAAGGTGGGCATGATGGCCCATTGAAACAGTTCCTAGCTTTTCAAGGACGGATTGTTCCCAAAATTTTTCTTAGGGTTGAGTTTAGAACTCAGTGAAACATGCTCCTGGTCTTTTCCCCCTTTTTTGGCACCACGAAAACAATCCAATGAGTACCCAGTAGGTTAATGTGGATTTGGTAAATATGAATGTCCCTTTCCACTAAAATCTATAGAAAGTGGCATGGATTTGAAAAACAGATTTTTTTTTTTTCCAAAAGCACGCCTCCAATCCATTGCACTCTCAGAACAATGTGGCACACAGGGAGTTTGTACACCATGGTATATAAAGAGTTATTAAAAAGTACTAATATCTGTTTTGCTTCCAAGATCTTAATAGGAGATTCCAGATGTCCCTGAAACATAAAAATGATGTCTCGAGGAGAAGCATTCTATCAACAACAAAAAATCCAGTCAGTACAGAATGGAAATAAAAAGTGAATTATTGACCTTTTGATTCTGAATGTGCAACCTTGATGACTTTGAACGGCACCGGAAAGGCATGCATATGAATATTAAAGTTCAAAAGTGTCTCCACAGTAAAAACAACAATCAAATACAGCCATTACATTGGTATTGCTTTGGCACGTGATGAAACAAGAAGAGGGCAAATGTAGAGTGACTCAAAAATCTGCTAGAACAAAGTCTCTTTTGTAGTCTGATTTTGTTTTTGTTTTGCTTTTTCTTTCCCTGAAATTTTTGACAGTGTTTCTCGAATCACCAGTCAATGATTTAGCGGAAAATGTCTGATAAAAAAAAAAGAAAAAATAGGAGCAAAAAAGGCAAAGTACATTACTGAATATGTGGTGTTACTTCACATGGGGACTTTTAACCACAATTCTGATTTGTTTTCCTGAAAGGCATTCTAGTGAAACCAAATTAGTTATGACATATTCTTAAAATATCAGGGGCTCGACAATTTTCTTCTATTTTTTTTTTCATGACACCGATGGTGCGTTACAATTTCAGAGAATGTCTTTGAACTCCTTTAATGACCAGTAGAAGAAATTCCTCAATCTATTGTTTCATTTGCTTTCATCACTCATGATGTAAAGCAAATTGTGATGTTAGTGTTAAAGATGATGAAAATTAAAGTCTTCTGCATATTCTTGAGTGATCAATCACAAGTATCACTCGGCAGAGTCCAAAACTGACCTGCCATGATAGGCATGTCTTCCTCAGACCGAAGGTCAAGCTAGCGGGCTATTTTGCTGTTTGGGAAAATACATGTAGCTTGATATTACGAAAATACGTCTTCCTCTGCTCGAAAACATCCAGCTTGGGAAATTAGCCCAAAATTGACGCATGCGCACTTTCCATCATTACTCGGCGCAGCGGGCGCTTCGAACGTGGTTCATAAGTGCAAATGGCTGATGAAGACGCTTACAACCCAAACTGCGCACTAGCACGCTGTTTCACAAACTAGATTTTCCTGATCAAATTTGCATCTTCACTACACAAGTAGCGGATGATTTTGACATTGGGCTAAATTTCCAACCACAAAAGAGCACATTATTTTGAAACTTTGGCCTGGTGAACACACACCTATTAATGTCAGGCAGTATCTTCTATGATAAATCCTAATCTTCCAACAAGCATAGTGACTCTATCTTGTACCGAAGCCCCAACCATCCAACAACCCATCATTCCCCACTCCCCCCCCCCCAAAAAAAAGATAACTATTAAAACAAAACAATATAAAACAAAACACAGTATTGAGCATCATTGGAAGAGGACAGTATAAGGTGGATACGACCTTGGTACACCAGCTGCTGCTGAAGGCAAAAGTGCTCAAAGCATTTACTACAGCACATTATGCTCAGCATTCAGAGCTCACCTGGCTTGAGCAAATTACAATGTACCTCTACATGACATCAGAGTGATACGCATCATCATGCCTTTTAACATCCTTGGAGGGGGTGGGGGGTCTCATCGATTCATATCTAAATTCATGTGACCTCTCCATTTTTTGTTCAATATTTGTCATTGTATTGTTTTTTGTTTTGTTTTGGGTTTCTTTTTTTTTTGTTTTGTTTTTTTTTTTAGACAGAGTGGCATCAATGGATTCTCCGCTGATGAAACAACTTGGCAACTACTATCACCTGTATCACACCGATGTTAAAGGACACATTCACCTTCATAGACATGTGGGTTTAAGAGTAAATGCAGCAATATTAGTAGAACACATCAGTGAGAGTATGAGGAAAATCGGACAATCCATTAAAAAGTTATGAATTTTTGAAGTTTCTGCTCAGTCACGGCTGGATGAGAAGACTACTGTAGCTTGTGATGTCATATGTGTACAACGATATAAAGAAAGAATAAAGAAAATTCAACATATTTTCACTTTTCTCGCATAACAAAAGAACACTCGGCTTCTTTCTTTCAGAAGGCAGGGGGAATAATATTACCTTTAACATACGTCAGTAACAAGTCAAAAGAATTTGCACTTTATTCAAAAAGTAAAGTTTTGTGAAATTCTCTTTTTATTTTCCTTATTATCGTTGTACACATGTGACATCATACACTGCAGTAGTCTTCTCATCCAGCAGTGACTGCGCAGATATACTTTAAAAATTCATAACTGTTGAACGGATTGTCCGATTTTCCCCAAAGTTTCACTGATGTGTTCTACTAATATTGCTGCATTCACTCAATCCACATGTATACGAAGGTCGACTTGTCCTTTAACCTTTGACCCTTCACTTGGTAGAGTACAAACATTTGCACTGCAGATAACCTTTGACCCTTAACCTGCTAGTCAAGTTCACTCACCTTTGATAACTGCAGTGCCATTTGATTTGAATTAACACTTCATTGTTGAATTAACACTTCATAAAAAAACATTGCCAGCCATTAAAAACATGTCCAATCTCCTTGGTGGGAAACCACTATGCAATTTTGATAATTCTAATTCCAAAACTTTGACCAAACCATTTGCAAACTCGCCTTCCACAAGTCCTAAATCGTGAAATATATACTGTAAAATCAGAAAAATTCATGGTATGTGCTGTTCACAAATTGAGGCCAACAGCCTTTTTTGCGACATAAAATTTTTTGCAAATTGCCAGTGGCATTCAGTGCATATACTGTAGACAAGAACATTTTACTTTCACAATTCTCTCGCAAAATTAACAAAATTAAAATGAACACAGAAAATTTCTGGTCTTACAATATATCAAAACAGACTGGGACAACAGACTGGGTACTTGACAATCTTTGGGAAATAGATTGACCCAATGTTAACATAATCATTCAAATTTCATGCATTTATTTACGACAAAGGTTTTTGCCGACAATTGCTGAGAACGCACAGGGGTGGGATTAGCATTACACATATAAAGGTCCTAAGTAAAATAGATTACATAATTTGTGTGAACACACAAGGAAACTGGCTTTTTGAAGGATATCATGCTTGCCAGCAACATTGCGATGTAATACCTTTTGTCTGTGCCCAGATTGAGCATTCTCTGGTATTTCAGTCAAATGGTTGGCTAATCCTATTCTTTCATGTCCTCTGCTTTTAATAAATACCAAGAAAAACAAAAGTCAAAATAGATGATTACATTAACAATATAATGATCATGATAATGAACTAATAGCAAAAGTTCATTCACTTGTGGAAACAATCAATGTTAGTAATGCAATATTTTGAAACCTCTTTTCTTTCTTGTTCATGGCCGATTTGCGGGAATTAAAACCACAGCTTTACCAGATTACCTACAGTTGGGCTTAGGATATCCAAGCCCTAACCGCTTTAAGCTTCGCATATTAGGTACAAAGGTAAGAACCTCGAGATAACGCTCAACAGCTAGATGCGTGATCGCCATTCGCAGCGGCAAATGTCAAATTTCAGAAATGAATACCCGCATATTAAATGCTAAATCTCTGGACCGGATTAGCTATTCCAAAGTTTGACAAATGACGATGTGCGATTCTCGTCCTGAAAAATGAGCCCGTTATTCTAATTTCATAAGTTCTGTGACTAATAAAATAACACTTTAATTCTCCTAAAGCTTAATTCCCCTCACACAAAGGGTGTTTTCCTTTCATAGTATAAAATTCAAGTCAAGGAATACTATCCTGTTGGAGGCAGCTCAGGTTTATTTGTCAAGAGTTGATTCAAATGTTTACAAAATCAAACAAGGATTCTGAATTCTACTTTGCATAACAATCAAAGGATCCCCGATCAAGACAGAGAAAAAAAAAAATACACATCAAGGAAAACACAAAAGTATGTATGAAACTTACTCAAAATTCTGGAGGTTGGGCGAGGCAGATATAGAAATCATACACTTGTTTTGACGAGCCACTCAGTATTCCAGAAATTTCATCAGGGGCTGACGTTTGCCACGATTTATAAACCTTGTCAATGATCAGTGACTGAAATACCAGTGGCTTTTGGGGCAAGAAACAAGAGTTCAACTCGACTAGATTAAAAAAAAAAATGTACTCTGCTTTCAACGCATCATACCTATATAAGTTGCCCTTTAAAAGTACTGCGTAATCGCTGCTTTGCAGAACACAAGTCAACACGGAGTGCTTAACTTTAATATTCCTTTACGGGAATCTGGTATGGTTCCCAAAATGTGAAAAGGAGTGTCTGCATTCATGGCCTTAATTCATGTTCATAAAATTTGTGTTTTAATATGCTGATCAGAAAAATTACTACCCCGATTTCTGTGTTAATCGCTGAAGAAAATGCTCTAGCGAAGCGTGTGTGTTACTCGGTGAAGGGTACACTGTAAAGGGCAAATTGATGGTTGATGCACTGCAGAATCAAGTCAATGTTGCATCTATAGAGCAATTAGTTTTCTCTACCGGTACCCCATTCAGAGTTCCTTCTCTAGGAGGATCTCCGGAGGACCTCCGGAGGACCTCCGGAAGACATGCCATACAAAGACAAGTGTGTTTTCTTGAGTGTGAGTGCAAGTGTGGGTGTGGGTGTGGGTGTGATTGTGGGTGCTGCATGTTTGGTAAACAGGGGAGGGGAATGGAAGGAACGACCATTTTAATACAACATTAAAAAATAAAAAATAAAGAGAGAATGAAACCAAATACTCGTAACCTTGATTGGAGCTGGGATTAACAATGGCTTGATGTTTTAATGCTGGTATCAACAAACTGTAGGAACATGTCGGCTTCTGCGATCAAGTTTCGGCGGAATACCTGCGGCTGGCGTTTGCACTACCTTCAGAAAATTATAGCAAATAAATATTTTGTTTGATATCAAGGACTGGGGAATCATTCATTCACAACTATTATATCTGCTGCCAGCCCCCACCCCCCACACCAAAACGGGGTTTTGTTATTTGTCTTTGCTCAAAATTGTAAAAAGAAAAACCCTCTAAAAAGTATTCAATCAAATTAACTAAACACTACATGTATATCCAATCTTATTGAAAAGAGGAATACCAAGTACATGTAGCTCTAAAATTTGACCTGCGAAAAAAGGTCAAGTGATCAAAGATAAAATGTATTCCACTATTCCAAAATTTGCTTCACTTGCAGTACCTCAGTTTAAGCCTGTTAAGGACAAGATGATTTTGCCATAACACACATTTCCCCCAGACACCTGCTCGAGTATACTCGGGACTAAACGGCAGTCTTCAATGTTTTAATAGGATATACATCACATAACCTAAAAACAGTAATAAATAGAGAAATTTGCAAATGTACCAAATTAAAATAAACAATTTCTGCACTTTTCTCAAGACAACTGTAAAGGTGAAACTACATCCATGCTATTAGGTTGTAAAAGTTAAAGGGATCGTATAAGTTTTGGTTGAGATCAAACTTCAGGTTTCTAACGAAAGAGCATTTAATTCCAAGAGGGATTCAACATTTCATGAAAATTGGATTTGAAATGGCTGAGATATCCAAAACAGGTGGGAACCACCTTTTATTAGGATTGCTTTGTTTTAATTTTTTTTTTTTTGATGTCTCAGCCATTCCAAAACCAATTTTCATCTAATAAACTTTGAATTCCTGTCAGAATGGTATGCCCTGTATTATTTCATACGTGGTTTCACGGTATCTCGCAAAAGAAGTTAAAAGCCCAATCCTCATCTCCACCAATACTATACCATCTCTTTAACACATACACAAAAAAAATGCTTGCCTTTCTACCCAGTGTTATGGCTTCCCACAAACTGACATGCTTACGTGTGCAGTCTGTATCAGATTTTTCTCAAGGACGCGGAAACGTAACAATTAAGTACATTACTAATTTGAATACAATATATATGCAGGTACAGAAGTACTAGATGAATGTTTCAAATATTGGAGATAATTGCGGCTCATTTCAAAACACATCCATGGGAAATCTATACTCTTCATATCATATTGCCCATACACACATATCTAGTTGGTAAAATGATGCCCTAGCTTTTACCGACAAAACTGGCAAATAATTTTTGAAGAGTAAACCAACAGGGCTGTAGTAAAATGGAAGTACTGTCGGTACTGGTCTCCAAATTGATTATTTTTTTAATATGGGAAAAACCCTCTAAATTAGACCTGGCCAACCTGAACAAAAACTATATTACCAACACAAAAAGTTTAATGGTATCATAAACTGTAGACCATACCTACCTATCCACCATATATACATTGTATCATGATTTTTCCCCCGTAATATTTAATCAAAACATTAAAGCAAAATTCACAGAAAACATTACAGGAAAATTCACAAGGTAAAAAGCTACCTGTTACACAATACAATGCTAACTAGAAAGTTCTGCGAACTCTAATAAATGCAATCCGACTTGTGTGTAGTGTCAAACTTTTACTGGTACCGAAAGGGGGAAACAAAGAAGAAAGCCATATAGAGAGGTGACCACTACAGCCAGGTTTATACAGCCACGTCGGTTTCAATCCTTCACATCAGTAGCCATATCATCCTGTCTGCTGTACACAGGTGAACACGAAGGTCAAAACAACCTCCAAAAAGCAGTGAAAAGCGTACATGAACCAATAGTTACGTTAAGACGACAAGCCCTAACCTCGAGGTTAGGGAAACCTCAAGGTTAAGCTCTTGCCCCCTAACTACAATGTGCGTCCACATGACAAATCTTAACCTCAAGGTTAGGAAACCTCGAGGTTAAGCTCCTGCCCCTTTGAGTACATTGATTTTTGTGTCCACACGGTGCTTAACTACAAGGGGGACCCCCCGCGGCTCGTGGTTAGAGCGCTAACCATAAGATTTCTCATGGCTCTTAACATCGAGCTAACCTCGAGGTTAGCTAACTACGAGTGCGTCATCACGATCCCTAACAGTAACTACACGCTCTAACCTCGAGGTTAAGGCTTGTCGTGTGAACGTAACTATTGTCAGGTTAATATATTTACCGCTTTATCGCTCTTTTATGGCCTGAAGAAGAAACAGAAATATATATACAATGTGCAGAAAGAGATGTAATGCATTAATAGCCCAGGAGATCATTCCATAGTCAGTTGCTACCACACACTAATTCGTTATTTTTTTCTTCTTTTTCTTTTTTATTCTTTTGTATAGATGACCATGTGAGATTTATCACACTTTTTCTGTTACCATCCTACAATGCATATATGTACATTTAATGCAAGAGAGTTTTAAACACTCTGGCAACCCCCTTGCCTCCCCCTCCGCCCCAAAAAGAGGTTGTTGTTGTTTTTTTTTTTCTGTATCATTTGTTGACTCCTGCGTGAACATCCGGATACAAAAAAAAAAGACCTCCCAAGTTAAATATTCTGAATGCCACTGTGTTGTTGTTGTTGTTGTTGGTGTTGGTGGTGGTGGTGGTGGTGTATTTTAATGCACATTATCTCCTGAATGTCTTGGGATGTTAAATGAATGTAACAATGGATGCTCACACATACAGGTTGTACGGAATGGGAGCAAATCATGTGACCCTATCAAAAATTAAAAGCACCAGATTTTCCAACAGTGAGCAGTGAAATAGGATACTGGTTATAACTTCAACTTCAGGCATCTTTTGACAATAAACTAGGAAAACACAAGTTGAGGTCGTTGTTGTTGTTCAGTAGTTGTTTTTTTTTTGTTATTTTGTTTTTGTTCTTGTTTTTTCTAGTATTACAGTGATTTCTTTTTCATTGTCTTGTTTTGTTTGTGTGTTGTGGTGCATATCAGATGTTGCCTAATAACCTAACCCAGAATGTCGGAAAAACCGTGGGCTACATTCCGACAACATCACTGCTCCAAACACAGCCTTCTCCAGTTGCTTCCATTACAGAGGCAACTCAAGAAAGCTATCTTGCATTGGAAATGGAATACAACAAGCCCTTTTCCCTTTGTCTCAAAGTTCGGAGGAAAAAAAGTGACAAATTGCAGCAATCCCAGTGGTTTTTGACTGCATGGTGAATATCCGCCACTAGGCATGGCTCGGCTGCTGTGCTACATGTAATACCACCGCCCTGCAGCATGCTGGGGATACACCCCTGTCTCTTCTGCATCATCAGACAGGCCGGTGTCTGGCTAGAGAAGTTGAGAGTAGTGTGAGGTCACAAGCTGAGGTCACCGCTCCTAACCAACAACAGTAGGTCTACTCTGGTCGGCAGGACAGGGAGAAACAATGGGCTAGATTAGTCTTTTCTCAAGGCTCTTTTTTGTTGATTAGAATTTCTGGAGAAGCATTCTTTCCCCCCCCCCCCCAAGAAAAAAAAGAGAAAGATGAATGAAAGAATACACATGCACATACAAAAGATATGTTATATAAACACAGTTACATAAATCAACAAATATCTACATGACAAAATTATAAAATTAATCAAATATCAATGGATTATGGTGTGTGTGTGTGTGTGTATCGTATGTGGTGAACAAATAGCGTTTGTGAGTATACTGTAAGTGTAGAATGTACAGTGAATATATAATGTGAACTGTCATGTGTAGGTTAGACCATAACAGGCAGTAATAAACTGACACTTAACAAAAGAAAACTGAACATCAGCAGAAACTTTACAAAACAAAATGAGATGTACGGTGGGCAACACATGGCAGATCTCTCATAGAATTCTGAACATCCGACTGGTCGAAAGCGAAAATATCATCACATATGGACCACACCCACTCCTGTTGCTCAACAGTTTGCACATCAGCATACATACTGATTGTCTGACCTAACACTTACCCTCCCCTTAATAATTATGCAGTTTTCAATGAGCACTTTTCCACTATGTAAAAGTAGTTAGGCCTACATGTATTATATGAGGAACTATACCAACATTGAGTTTTATTTTCCTGCAAAGCAACAGTTAATTGAAACCCATTTTGCTTTTGTTTGGGGGGATTAGGTCATATCTCTTTTCTTGTTTATGGTATATGTACATGTAGGCCTATGTTCTAAAACTCATGAGAATGGCCACATCATGATGATATGATAATATGTAATATATACGGGATACCATATACCATATCCCATATATGTTATATGTTATCATTAAGGTATAACATTTACCATTTACCATATATACATGTACCATATATACCATATATACCATATATTCTACCATATACCATATATATATATATATATATATATATACCATATACACCATATATACCATATAGGGCCTACCATACAGTATGATAACATGATTGTACGCAGATTTCTGAATTCAGTTCGGGCATACAACATTTTGACCAGACTCCTCACAGCATGCAGTCAATATTATTTTGTTTCTAAAAATCAAATGGCCTACATGATATAAATACTGGATGGTGATTGGTCACGATGCAATTATGTGACCTATAAATGCAACAAGGATGGAAAACTTTATATTGTGAGCAGTGACGTCACATCAGGTAATATAATTCAAGAATTTGACTGACTGCCGACGGGACTTGACTCCATGCCAGAATGAAATACATTTTATCTATAATGTAGATCATTATATAACAGATATCATAACATACCACATATATTTGCCTTGTCTATTGTTGTAATAATACATGACAGTCCTTTGGGAGTTTCCCCTTGAGACAATACTGTAAAACAAGGAATGTTCGTGTGCGTTTTAATTTCGCAAATTTTACGAGCGCCAAGATTCGCGAAATTAAAATGCACGCGAAAGTTCTTGTCTACACTATATGCGCTGAATGCCAGTGGCACTTCGCGAAAATTTAATGCCGCAAAAAAGGCTGTCGGCTCCATTTCGTGAAAATGTCATGCCGTGAATATATCATGTTTTACAGTATATTTTCCCACATTGCTGCACACTTTGAAGCAAATACAATCTCTTGGGAGATCGACATTTAGACAACTTATCACTCGGATATGTTATAGTGTTATATTACACCTCAAAAAGGCAATATCAATATAGTGCATGGGATGACTACATCAAAATGGTTTGTATTATTGTTGTTGTTGTTACTGTTGACATTGTCATTGTGATGATACAATTTCCTGGTACAACTTATTCTGCTCATTACAAGGTGTCATCATTAGGCCTGTAATTCATATTAAATACAGCTATCACCCATACAGAGTTCATTTGTTGTGAAGGCATACTTTATGAAAAGTACAAAAAAAAAGAGGCTCAAGAAAGGCCATCTGCACATCAGAATCAACATCTCTTTTCATTTTGACAGACTGCATTCCTCTTTCCACATCCCTTTCTATGTATCTCTTCCTATCTCTCCTTCTCTTTCTCTCTCTCTCTCTCTTAGCATGAACAAGCCTGGGGGTGAGACTAGCCCATTTTTTTTTCTTTCTCTTTTTTTTTTTTTTTGGCAAGGGAGCAGCATAAACAAAGGGCTCGCTGAAACAATACACACGAAGGCTCAACAAAAGGTCAACGATGTTTGAGGCATTCCTGACTTATCAAGGAGGGAGCTGCCTCCCTGCCTCCTGTTATCAGTGATTACATTCATGTCAACTTTACTGGCACTTGACAAAGTAAAAGCAACCTAAAAAAAAAAAAAAAAAAGAGAGAGTAGAGGGCTTTTTACACTTGTGTTTCTTAACCCCGGACTTTCTCTGACCCAGGACTATCGTTAGTCCCGTACCAATTTTTTCAGCTTTTTACGCTGGTCAATTAGTCCTGTACTATCTCTTGTCCGGGGCTAAGGAGAAAACTGACCTTTTTACACTCGTATTTCTTAGCCCCGGACTTTCCAAACCACATGAATATTCATGATTACGCTGTGTACTGTACACGTACACGCAAGCACCGGCAGCACTTGATTACCTCGTTTCTGATTGGTCAGTGAGGGTCGGACTTCGTCTCTGTCGCTTAGCCAAGGATTATTTTTTCGTTCTGTTTACACTCACTTGCTTGGCACCGCAATTGCGGTGCTAACCCTGCTATTTTGCAGGGCCAGATAGTACCGGACTACATGTATCGGTGGGGCTAGCCCACTTTGGCAAAAACGAGTGTGAACAGAAAGTGGGCTAAGGATAGTCCCGTACCAACGGTGGGGCTAAGGCCCCCCTTAGCCCCACCGTTGGTACGGAACTAAGCAAAAATTTACAAGTGTAATAAGCCCTGAAGACTCTTTCTAGGACTAAAAGTCAAATGACATTTGAGACAAAGTAGTTTGAAAAAATGAGAATATGTCTGTTTATGAAATAAAATTTAAAAACAAAACTACTTAATATCAAGTCCACTTGTATGAAGATATAAATTCTATTGTGCAAGCTTTGATAAAGACCAAGTTTCGCCACTTATATCAATGAAAATGACACCTAGAGACATTTTGTTCGGCTATTCAAACGCAAATTTTTAAAGTATCTATAATGAAACAGTCACCATCCATGGCACTTGGAGATGAAATGATCTACCACTCAGAACAAAGAAGAGTTCCTCAACTTTCACCATATTTTTTTTTGACAGCTTCCCACAGTCAAAGATATTTTCTGCAGATCTTGAGAGGTTCTGGAAAATTTTGCCTGAAAATCATTGATTGAGATTTACACCCCAAGAGAGGGAGTTATCAGGCATGAAAACTGTGGAAGAAATCTGGTAGAAAAGGTATTTGAATATTTGAGCACTTGGACCAATGTAACTGAATATCCTCTACAATATCGGGCATAATGATCAACTGATGTTAAAGTAGCATCAAGGTGTACAATTAGTACGGTCTGAATTTCACCTTTAATTGTTAAATGGGAATATATTTCCTAATATCACAAGTTGAGATCCAGAAGACCACTCTCGTGTTCTAAGATCTGAGTGAGAATAAAAACGAAACAATAAATATTCATGATATAAAAAGTTTATTTCATCAAAAGTGGATAGATTTATAAGCATTGTTCCAAACATCTGGTAAAATAGCACTCTTGTGATTTTTGTTTTTAATGTTTTACTAAGAATGAAAATAATTTAAATTGACACCGTAATGTAGAGATCTAGCTCTACAACGTGATACCAATAACTCAATACCCCAAAACTGCAACAGTGCCCTTCTGGTTTTCAGCCAAAGATAGGATGTGGATTCAGTGAATGCAGAAATACTAGAAGGACACATGTGAAGTTTGAGGAAAATCAGACAATTATTAAAGCTCAGAAGTTATGAACTCTAAAATTTTGTTAAATCCATTCTCTGTCATCAATGGATAAAAATACTACAGCAAATTGGGATCTCACAGTAAAGAAATGAAATAAAGAAAATACATTAGAGATTGTACAAAATTTAATTCTCATAAAAAGTATACATCCCTTAGATTAGTTTGTAACATACAAAGTTGTATGTCAAGGTAATATCATTCCCTGTGCCATCTGAACTTAAAGAGGTATTTAAATCTGAAAGCATTGATGCTAGACCACTGAAAAAATGTTGTATTTAAACATCCTCCTCAATGACTAGTTAAAGATGTACACTACAGTCAAATCTGTCTATAGCAGCCACCCAAGGGAGACAAAAAAAAAAAGGTCGTTATAGACAGGTGGCAGCTATAGACAGGTTCTCCAACATGCTTTTTCTCTCGGGGGGGGGGGGGGGGGGGGGGGGGGGGATTGTTTTTTAACAGTGGTCGTATATATGGCAGGTGGCTGCTATAGACAGGTGGTCGCTATGACAGGTATGACTGTACATGTATTTCTCACAATCACACTATTATTATGTGAGAGATGGGGGTCCTTTTTGTCTTGTGTTGTCTTCTCATATTTATGCAGGGCATATCATACACTAATTTTTCTCTCTGGTAGCCTACTCGGGCCACTAAGATCTTTGAGTCTGAAATTTTGGTGGCCCCAAAATTTTGGGCCCCCCCCCCCCCCTCCAAAAAAAAAAAAATAGACTGTATGAAATACTCTTATCTTAGCAGTTATGGGGCTAAAATTTTGGTGGCCAGAAACAAAAGCAAACGTCACGACGCATTTTTTTTTCTTTTTTTAATCTTAACAGATTCCTGATTGGGCTACCAAGATACAGTGTAGAGCCCTTTATGAAATTTGGAGGCCTAACATCAATTTTCAGTGGCCCTGGGCTACCATTTATAATGTTGAGCCCTGTCATACATGCCTGTACACTGTAAATCACAAGACTACCAATACATGTGTGATGCCAGTATAGTGCCACACAATGGCCACCGGAGAATTCCCATAGACAACATGAATGTATCATACATGTAGGTTCCCCATGCAAGTGGACATCCGTAGTATTAGTCCATGGGCCAAGACCCGAAAAATGGGTTGTTGGTACCATCTGAGGTGGCACCACCTTTTTGGTGTCAGTTTGTTTGTCGGGCATAGATATGCTTATCAAGCTATGATAGCATTTCCAAATGAGTAGCTTAGTCATAATAAATGAATTTTTAACCAATTTGGTCTCGTATTTATATCCCTATACTTCTGAATCGAAACTAAACCGCTATACAAAGAAGAGCACTGGCTACTGTATGTCCACAGGTGTTCTGTTGTAAACGCGGTGCGCTTAGTCTTTATTCAAGGCAGCGAAGGGAATATCCAAAGGGTTATGATGTCCACAGCTGTCACGCGGTGCGCTTAGTTCTTTACCTAGACCAATGTACCGTTATCATATCTAAAGTTCCTCATAAAAGGGATTATCCATACTGTTTTTATACTATCCTATCAACAAATACATCAGTTTTAAACAAAAATCACTCTGTTCATTTACAATATCATTCATTATAATGTATCGTAGTGTACCGGTACATTGTTTTTGCATTATCTTATATTGTTGGAGGGAAATAAAGCGACATTGGCGTGGTATCAGCGTTTTCACCGTAGCGTTTTCACCGGAAAATGATAAATGATTGAAAAATACGGTAAAATTCACTAGGAATTGCTTTTGTTGTTGTTGTTGTTTTTAGATAAAAGGATATACACTGTATCATACGCTTTGGATATTCCCTTCACCGTCTAGAATAAAGACTATTAAAGCGCTGTGGACATCATAACCTTTGGATATTCCCTTCGCTGCCTTGAATAAAGACTAAGCGCACCGCGTTTACAACAGAACACCTGTGAACATACCATAGAGCTGCATTTTACAGCTCTATGGAACATACAGAAGACAGTGCTCTTCTTTGTATGGCGGTTAGTTTCGATTCAGAAGTAAAGGGATATAAATACGAGACCAAATTGGTTAAAAATTCATTTACTATGACTAAGCTACTCATTTGGAAATGCTATCATAGCTTGATAAGCATATCTATGCCCGACAAACAAAATGACACCAAAAAGGTTTTGCCACCTCAGATGGTACCAATATCTGGCCTGGCCCATGGACTATATCTCCCTGTGTGTAAACCAAATTGGCCAGAATTCACAAAGGTGGTACAAATGGAACCATGGTTTAAACCATAGACAAAAACCATAGAGCGCCAAATGTCGCACGGAATATTTTGTTACGAAATTGGTCATTTCGTCGACAAAATGACCGTTTCGTTAACAAAATTATCATTTCGTGGACGAAATGTTCATTTAGTTACAAAATGTTGTAATTTCGTTACAAAATAATCATTTCATTGACAAAATGACTGATTTTGTAACGAAATATTCCATGCGACACTTGGCGCTCCATGGTTTTTGTCCATGGTTTAAACCATGGTTTCATTTGTACCACCATCGTGAATTCGGGCCATTGTGTCCAGCTTTCAGTCAAAATGGCACAATAACATAAATTGACTTCTCAGAGAAACAATAGAAAAATTTAATGCCTCTACACAGTTGACCACCACACTAAAACAGGCTGACATCCAAATCCATTTAACAATACAGAATGTCAACAAACAAACAAAAAATAGTACACAATGTATTTATCACCACGTTTCTCATACAGTATGTGAATGTAAGAGGTTCTACTAAAATGTTATGTTGAATACTACTATTGGTAGGCCTACATACATGTATCATATTAAAGTTTAATGTTAAGTTGTGCTTTTTTCATGTTTTTACCTACCAACATCAATTTGGTTGACCCTTGGATTAAAAGGGTCATTACTGCAGAGATGAAGGAACTCTAGACAGGGGAGAAAGGAAAAAAAAAGTTATTGGTGTGCCAACAAATAAAGGCAAATCTTAAGAGTCTGTGGGTACTAAACACAGTGAAATATAGCCCACCGGAGACGGATAAAAGTGGCTGCTGGGTGCATTTAAGGTACAGACCCGTAGACAGGTGGTGGTAACACACAAGGTCTCAAATACATACATGTAATCTATTTGTGACAGGGAGTTTGCCCTTGGACCAGAGGTGACCACCCTAGACAGGTGACCACTAAGGACAAATGACCACTATGGGGCAGGCTTGACCATGTTTCACTGATCTGCTGTCTCTTGTTCACTTGAGCCCTTTTTGCAGGAAAGAGGACATATCAATACATACAGGTATCAAACTGTCACCAGCAGGTGTCAAGCCTAAAGAGGCCAAATACAATAGGTATCACTCCATCATCCATTACTGTAAAACACGATATTTGCGCGGCATGAAATTTTCGAGAATTGGAGCCAACGGCCTTTTTTACGGCATGAAATTTTCGCGAGTTACATCTTACATTCAATGCATATAGTGCAGACAAGAACTTTCGCATGCATGTTAATTTCGCAAAACTTGGCTCGCGCGAAATTCGCGAAATTATAATGCACGCGAACATTATCCTCGTTTTACAGTAATACAACATGTGTCACCCTTTGCTATTAGGGTATTTTCGCAGGCATGATACGGCCACTAGTTGAGTGTGCCATGTACAAAATTTGCTTCTGCGCAGGCTCAAATCAGAAAAATTCCCATCGTGAGGAAAACGAGAATGGTCCTCCGCCAAAATAGTGTCTCATCGCAATGTTGGGCACGATTGAGCAGCTAGTCAATCAGCAATCTTGTCCCGTGTGTCGATCATACACCATGCAATGGCTTAGTATGGGAATAATGGTTCTTTTTTCAAACTTCGCTTTGCACAGTTATGCGTGAAGCACCACAAGAGCTTACACTTTCATTTTGAACGATCTGAAAAGTATTTCATGAGTGCTTTCGAATGCTTTCGAAAATAAATTTTAACTGGCAAAATGGTGCTTTGACTGTCATCAAAATTAAGCTGGTTGGTATTTCCCATTCCTTCTTTATCCCGGAAAGCAAACAAATCCCCTGCCCCTCCCCCCCCAAATCCTCCCATGGACAAGGGCCTATCTTGATCATTATTCAAAGTTGTTATAATGCATAACTTTCACAGGCTACAAGATAAGTGTGCAGCCATCGCATGGAGTTGCTGAAAAACTTAAAGGTCCTGTTTACCTTTGGGAGCAGTGTGTTCAAGGTATCACATTTGATGCAAATGTATAGGTGAGCTGTATCACAAAACATCCAACCATATAAAGTTTTTGCGATAAAGCCTGAAATATAAGGAGATATCACTTTTTTTCTTATTAAACCATACTGTAGATGGTTTAATCTGGAAACATTTTTATTATAGCTATTGTTCACATTGGTTGTTTCTACACCTAACTCACATGTTAGAACTATTTTGAAGCACTAATGCTGGATTTTTGTTTCATCTGTAAATGGTAAATAATGCCTTTAAACATCAATTCAATGGGTTAACCTGCACAGCATAGATTCTGAGAAAGTGCTTTTTATTTTGAAGCATAAAATGTTAAAATCTCCCTTAAAAAGAAAAGAAAAAAAAACTATTTTCCAATTTGGGCATTTAATGGTCTGGTTCAAACTTGTAATTCAAAGCAAGTCCATTTCGTAGGCCAAGTCCGGTTGATCGAACTGTCACCGGGCAAGCCTCCATACTTTCCCACAACTTCCTACCACTAACTTCCCCCATCAGTGCAATGTGCACGCTGATTTAATAGTGGAAACACACACACACACACGTACACACACACACACAAACGTACACAAACACACACACATTTTGCTTGGTTCATTACCACGTAATATAGAACAAAACCTTACATGCAACTCAGAATCACATACAGTACTTGTAGGCACAAATCATTCCTAAAGTGTATTATCAGGGAATAATTTTCCTGGTATCGCGTAGCAGTTTGCTATGCATTCTCGTATAACTGCTATGCAAAATATAATTTGCATTGCAATTTCATTGCATAGACTTGTACACCATTTTGTTCAAAATGTATCACTATCAACTAAAATTGCTATTCAATTTCGAGAAGGAAAATTATTCCCTGATTATAATCTTTTGGGGGAGGAAGGAGATAAAGTGTACAGATGTACAATACACAATAAGACATTAACAACATATGTCTTGAAAATATTTTGATTTGGTTTCCAAGTAGTTTGGATGCACAGACCATTCTTTATCTTCAAATGATTCTGGCAAAAAACACTGCATATGGGGAACACTGATAGAATGGATAGATGGGGCAGTAACACAGGCATTTGAGCCTAAATTTGTGACTGTGTGCTATCCCTTTGACGTGATTCCCATAGATGTGTAACTATAAAACGAAGGTTCGTATTAAATTCCCCAACGGCTTTGATTCGTATGATCTGTGTTGGAATGATCACCTGCAAGTTGATCTCTGTAAAATGGGAATTATGTCAAGGTCCAGATACATTGCGGTTGAACCATAGCACTGCAAACATGTTTTTAAGCCATTTTTTTTTTTTTTTTTTTGTCTCACAAACATTTTCTCAACACATTTGACGCTTGTTGGTATTACAGTGGTGGATTTGGGGTCTGCATATGAATAGCTGATTAAAGGAAATCTACGGATTAAAAGCTTTCACACATAGTTTCTACTCACAGTGAAGTTTAAATGACCAGGTTACAAACTGTACCAATTACGGCTAAAACAAAAAATGTGATAGAATTGTGGTCAACTATTTTAAAGCAGCCAACACTTAGCAATACCCGAGGTCCTCTCTGTTCACCTGTGTAGAATGTATGCATGCCATTTTCTTTTGTTCTGCTTCCTTGAGCCCCAACTCATGCATTCTTATGGTGAGGCTGCCATGTCATCATCCTTGTTCATTGCAATTTGTAAATAAATTTTGAAAACATTCTCAATCCAATCACTAAAAATTCGGAAACTCTGTACTCGGTACTTGTTCAAATGTAAAAGTCTGAAAATCATCCGGAGGTCTCCTTTAAATTTAGATTGTCAATACTAAAAACAGCAGAGCAAATCTGTGAACTTGTGAGACAACTTTCTGTTCAAGCAAAACTTACATGTATTATATATGAATACCAATCAATGTCTCCAGACAATGATACAGAAAGTGATATTCCACCAAGGACCCTGCAAGAACTCACTTGCTTACAGCTTTGTAGTCTTCAGTGGTACAGCTCCACAAACCAAATCTAACACACCAGCTATACAACAGATGCCCATTATACATATGGCAATAGACACTATACACTGAAAGCAGCACCCTAAACCTCAGTACAACATACTGTATTCATACTTTAATTTCACAATCATGTATACCATGCCACAATAAAATCCCTGCTCATTTTTTTTTTTCGATCCTGTAGGCCTATCTACATGTAGCTCTTTATATCATTACCCTAAAGTACAAGGACTAAATAGTCCACTGAAACAATAGGTAAGGCATTGCACACACACAATAAAACTTGAGGCCTAGGAAAGGGATTTCGACCAGGAGGCCTTGGTAGAACAATGGGAAAAGTTACAATCACCCACCTTCACCACAGGAAGCAATTAAAAGCAAAAGAATGACTTGAAACCCAGCAGCCAAGCATAGCTAGCCTCAAGTCCAGGCTGCTGACTTTTTTTTTATTTGTCCTTCAACATTTTGAATTGTACACTTGTATTAAAGTTAAAAAGTCATACGTTTTTTTTCATTTAGTATCAAAGTACAAAACTTTGGAAATTGGGACTTTTATAGGCAATGTGGCAAGTGGTTCCATAAGTGATTGAGGAGCACAGTGGCAGGGCACTGTGGCATAGTGGATAAGACTCTCGACTCCCGATCAGAGGACGCGAGTTCCAATCCCACCCAGTGCTGACGTCCTTGGACAAGATGTACATTTGTATACCCACCATGTCCCTCTCGACCCAGGTGTACAAGCTGGGTACCTGGCAACGCTAGGATAATAATGAGGTCAGGGCCCTCTGGTAGAACAGTGGTAACACTGAAGAGGCTACCCAGGGTAGATAAGACCTTTAAAGTATTATTATATTATTATTATAAAAATAAGTATCATCCCTCTTTAGAACAAAAGTTTACAGTGACTTCCCATCTTGGAGACTAAAATGTATGCACATTTTGTACAGTGCATTGTACTGGGAGGCAATATTTTTGAGCTAGTTGTTATTATTGCTATTAAATGACTCAGCAATTTGTAAAAAGTATGGAAAGCACCACGAAACATACCTCGTACACAGGGGCCAGGGGCTAATATAGCCTCCCATCCACCCCCCACCCGTCCAGAATACCCACTTCTTGATCTACAGGAGGACAAGGGACCATCTTTTTCAAAGCTACAAATTATGCCCAACTTTCACCTTCAAAACGATGACGGGACCTGAGATGAGAAGCACATCAATCACATGGAAACAGAATTTAGACATCAATGCTTGAGCGTCAGTGCACAGCACAGAGGCTGATAGCTCTTCTGGTATTTTGAAATGCAAGCTACCGTACATCTACCTCGAACATCCCCTCTTTCACACTCAAGAGTTAAAATGCATTGGGCTATTAAGGGGGTACCCATAATAGCACAGCCCTTTTGAGGATCAGTTTAACCAACTAGACTACCCTAGGTATTATGCTATTGTTGTCATTTTTAATTGTAATTACCATAACTTCTTATCATTACTATTAGAAATAGTAGAAATGTACTGGTGAATACAATGCACTCCCGGTAGAACAAACTCAGATATATAACGAAACTCCCATTACAACTACATGTACGTAAAAATCCAGATCCAAAAATAATTGTCTATAGATGCATCTTCACATACTTTAATGTTTGGCCAGGGCTACATGTTCACACTAACCAATTTTTTCTGCAGGTCTGACAGACAGGTCGGACCAGTAGGTGCCAAGTTTTTCTATTTTTCACTTTAAAGTCCATTCCTGAAAAAGTTACTGCTCTGACATTGATTTTCACCAGTCAGGGACCGTCGGACCAGTGCTAGTGTGCAGCATTGGTTTGGCTATAACCAAATTTTTAGAATAGTGAAAGCAAACTACTGAAAACATGATATTTTAGCGGCATGAAATTTTCACGAATGGAGCCGACAGCCTTTTTCACGACATGAAATTCTCGCGAAGTACCTCTGGCATTAATAGTGTAGACAAGAGCCTTTGCCTGCATTTTAATTTCACGAATTAATCTTGGATCTTGCAAAATTCGTGAAATTAAAATGCATGCGAACATTCCTCATTTTACAGTATCAGTCACTAAGGGTGCGTTTATAAGATTTTTCTTCTGGCCAGAAACAGTGTTTTGAAACACTGTTTATGGCCAAACAGTGATTCTAGCTCGGAAAAAAATCTTATAAACGCTCGCCGTGATTTGAAACAGTGTTTTGAAACACTGTTTGTAAACGCACAAAATAGTGCGTTTACAAACAGTGTTTCTGTAAAATCAGTGTTTCAAAAATCTTATAAACGCAACCGTGATCGCAAACACTGTTTATAATGACGTCACAATGCCTTGCGCGCACCCTGTTTGATCTTTTGCCGAGGAAAAACTGCGCAGAGTGAGTTGCGCAATGGCACAGTCTGAGCGAGAGCCCAAACACGCTCGGAGAAAAAATCTTATAAACGCTCTCCTGACGAAAGTGTGATTTGAAACAGTGTTTCAAAACAGTGTTTCAAAACAGTGATTCTAGGCCCGCAAAATCTTATAAACGCACCCTCAGACTTCTTAATAACAGGAGTCATGGGTCTGCATTACTATTATCATTTAAATACTGCCATTCGGTACCATTCTGGAGGTGCAATAATACAGTATCAGAGGTACCATGGCTCACCCCATTAAAGGACAAGTTCACCTTCATAAACATAAGGATTGAGAGAATGTAGCAATATTAGTAGAACACATCATTGAAAGTTTGAGGGAAATCGGACAATCCGTTCAAAAGTTATGAATTTTTGAAGTTTTTGTGCAGTAACCGCTGGATGAGAAGACTACTGCAGTGTCCGAATAACTTAGATGTCACATGCGTACAACAACATAAGGAAAATATAAAGAGAATTTCACAAAATTTCTTTTTTTGAAAAAAGTACGCATTCCCCCGACTCGTTACCGACAAATGTTATGGGTAATATTATTCCCCCTGCCTTTAGAAAGAGGCAAGTCAAGTGCTCTTTTATCATGCAAAAAAAGTGAAAATATGTTGAATTTTCTTTACATTTTCTTTATACTGTTGTACGCATATGACTCACAAGCTGTAGTAGTCTCCTCATCCAGCGGTTCCAACACAAAAATTTTAAAAATTCATAACTTTTGCATCGATTGTCCAATTTTCCTCAAACTTTCACTGATGTGTTCTACTAATTCAATATTGTTGCATTCTCTCAATCCTTATGTTTATAAAGGTGAACTTGTCCTTTAATGACTACCCACCCATCTAACAACAGGACATACCAAGAGGAAACTCTCCCTCTCTCTTATCGAGTCTTAACCCGTTGTCTACGGGAACTGGGTGCCCCCTGTTTTGAAGCAATGGGATGTCAAGTAATCTTGGAAGCAACGGGTGAATGGCTTCCTTCAACTTTGGCAGGATGAAGCTTCGGTTGTCAGAAAGAAAAAAAAAACACCGCAGCCTTGATGTGAGGCTACAAGGTATGCCTCGACCCTTTCTGTTTTTGTTCTGTAGTCTAATAGCACATGAGACAGGCATTACACCTTCACCTGTGCGCAATGGTGATTCCACAGCACAAAGCCATCCTCCATGCTTTCGGTCATGATACAGTTGTACGGGGTATCATATCAAGACAGGGCGATAAATTTATGTCAATGTTCTAAGCATGTGTACCACACAGTGGTGGTAGGAGGAGGGGTGGTTGCCCACATCAAAAAGCTTACTTGCCCGCATCAAAAAGTTTACTTGCCTATTCATCAAAGGAAATAAATCACACATTGGATTTATTTATCTGCTTATTCATTATATATGCATGCATATTTATTCATACAGTATTCTTTACCCAGGGTAGCCCCATCAGGGGTTTATACACTGTTATTCTTGGGGGCCCTGCAACAGAATAACAACAATTTAACAAGTACAACAATTGATTAAAAATACACAAAGTAACTATTAAATCAAGGACGTCCTGTTGAACATAACACTATCAAAATCATGGCAATGCCATGTGTATAGTGCAAAATAAGTCTTTGATGATAATATTGCATGATACACAAATTCAAATTCATATTCAAATTCATTTCTTTTTCTTTCTTTCTGTTTTTGCCGGATATACCATTTATATTTTGCAAGCATGATATGTCTATGAGTGCATTGTTTCTCAGTCTTGTGCATTCACATTGAGAACTGTCATATTTAAAAACCACAGAAATTTTTTGTTACTGTTCTCGTTTTGAATAGGCGAAATACCACAGTAATAGATAGGCCTTACAAGAACTACAGTATTTCAGTTAATTATGCTCTCATTCAAGAAATACTGTGCTATTTTCTGGCCCGAAAGCACATCTCTCCGAGGTAATTTTAAGCACTGCACATACTCAAATCTCCTACGGGGAGAAGAGAAAAAGGGGGTAAGGTCACATGAAAAATAACGTATCACAGTGCTGAAGGTGGTATTTTGTGGCACGATTCACACTCAGAGTCCGCATGCGTATTTCGCGTGAAATTTGAATTACTACCCTATCAAAATACCATGGTATTTTGTGCCGTATTTGGCGAGGTATTTAAATTCACATTATGAAATACTGTGGTATTTAACCATGTGAATAGGCTCCTCATATACTACCATGTACCTGTCATACTTTTGACAGTGAATTAATCCATTTTTCTGCTTCTCAGTAAGGTAGACTTATTTTTTAATGTTCTAAGACCTACTCTTTTAAAACATAGTCAATAGGGCGTATCCACATTTACTAACATGTTGCTGGTGGTTTCAAAAAAAAAAATCATAAAAACAGAGGATCAAAACTAAACCACACTAAAGTCAGTCATGAGTGGGGCTGGTGATAACTGAATTATGATGCCTAGGACGTAGAATGCATGGATCCTCCAACGTTTGCTAGTAAAAATCAAAGCCTACTAGGTCTCACATAATTTGTAATGTATAAACAGGCCAATAAGGTTTTAACCCCCCCCCCAAAAAAAAAAAAAGAAAAAGGAAAGGCCGACTTCTCTGCAAGATTTTATTTGTATCTCTTCATATTCCAACTAAAAATGACACAAATACGAACTCAACGAAGTTAAGTGTGTGTGTCCGTATGTGTGTCTGTGTGATGTACAAGAACAGATACAGCTCACAGCTCACAAGTACGGTACAACATCAGAAGGTGATAGGATAACGAAATAATGCTGGATACAACTGGATGACCCTACTATTAGTCCATGGGCCAGGCCAGATATTGGTACCATCTGAGGTGGCAAAACCTTTTTGGTGTCATTTTGTTTGTCGGGCATAGATATGCTTATCAAGCTATGATGGCATTTCCAAATGAGTAGCTTAGTCATAATAAATGAATTTTTAACCAATTTGGTCTCGTTGTTATATCCCTATACTTCTGAATCGAAACTAACCGCTATACAAAGAAGAGCACTGTCTTCTGTATGTTCCATAGAGCTGTAAAATGCAGCTCTATGGTATGTTCACAGGTGTTCTGTTGTAAACGCGGTGCGCTTAGTCTTTATTCAAGGCAGCGAAGGGAATATCCAAAGGTTATGATGTCCACAGCGCTTAGTCTTTATTCTAGACGGCGAAGGGAATATCCAAAGCGTATGATACAGTGTATATCCTTTTATCTAAAAACAACAACAACAACAAAAGCAATTCCTCGTGAATTTTACCGTATTTTTCAATTATTCATCATTTTCCGGTGAAAACGCTACGGTGAAAACGCTAATACCACGCCAATGTTGCTTTATTTCCATCCAACAATATAAGATCATGCAAAAACAATGTACCGGTACACTACGATACATTATAATGAATAATATTGTAAATGAACAGAGTGATTTTGGTTTAAAACTGATGTATTTGTTGATAGGGTAGTATAAAAACAGTACAGATAATCCCTTTTATGAGGAACTTTAGATATGATAACGGTACATTGGTCTAGATAAAGACTAAGCGCACCGCGTGACAGCTGTGGACATCATAACCTTTGGATATTCCCTTTGCTGCCTTGAATAAAGACAAAGCGCACCGCGTTTACAACAGAACACCTGTGGACATATGGCAGACAGTGCTCTTCTTTGTATAGCGGTTAGTTTCGATTGAGAAGTATAGGGACATAAAAACGAGACCAAATTGGTTAAAAAATCATTTATTATGACTAAGCTACTCACTTGGAAATGCTATCATAGCTTGATAAGCATATCTATGCCCGACAAACAAACTGACACCAAAAAGGTTGTGCCACCTCAGATGGTACCAACAACCCATTTTTCGGGTCTTGGCCCATGGACTATATGCTGAGCTATGCCCACACACCGCCGGTGTTCTTTTTTTCCAGGGTTGTAGAATCAATGAAGCGGAAAGCAAATGAATGGGGCCGTTCTGCGAATGAGTTCCTGTTATTGTCTGGTTTCCAACCAATCTGCTCGTCTGTCACATCTCAGCAATAACTGGACCAACCGAACGGTATGCATTCCTCTCATTACCGCCTCTTTCCAGCATTCTGCAAACTTTGAACCATTACGATCAAGCTTACTGTGCTGATGATAAAACAGCAATGTCACGAGGACTACATAAACGTACTGTACATTGTTGTTTGGACAGAGTGAAGAATATCTGAGGGTGACGAATATCTGGCGCTGATGAAGATCAAGTCACTAGAATTGGTTGGGTAAGAAACAAAACAAACAAACAAACAAACAAACAAACAAAACAAAAATCAGAAAGCAAATGATCAGAAAACCCCACTGAACATCAATGCAAGATAATGTATGTGTTGTATACACACACATTTTTATCTCAAGCATTTAAAGACCTGGGGCCCATTTCATAAAACTTGTCATCAGTGACAACTGCCACATTTCTATGACAAATTTGCTCTCAGCCAATCAGATGCAAGGATTTCAGTAGCTTGTCACATCTATGACAACTTGTCACTGATGACAAGTGTTATGAAATGGGCCCCAGGTAACATGGGGATACCATGCGGTGCAAAGGCAGGACAGGCTTGCGTATATTTGTGAATCCCTGTAACGAATCGTACACAACTTTATCACTGATCTCTCATGTAAAACACATACAAGAATCTCAACTGGAGTTGACCGATACCGATGAGCGTACGCTGCGATGCACGTTTTCACTGTCCGGTGCCATTCGCGGTTTTTGAATGTACCCCGGTGGGCAGCGAATGAATCAGTCCAGCCATGAATCCCCAAGCTACCTGGTACTTATTAAAAAGACTTGTCCATCCAGGTAGAACTGAAAGTTAACGATCTGTATCACGCACGAATGGATATATTTCAAAGGTAAAAGGGTCAATTTCAGGGATGTCATGTTATTTCCTGTTTCCTAAGTACATAACCCCCCCTCAATAATAATGATCTTTGAGAATACTTTTAATAAAAGATAACTTTGCACCAAAATTGCTTGAAACAAGGAATCCAGTAGAATTTATACCAAAGTGTAAATTTTGGGGCAAATTTACCTAATGCTGGACTGACATCCACTTTTTATGTACTAACACTTGACGGTCAAATAATAAATGTTCACTGAAAATTTATTTTTCAGCTGCATGGCACGATATTGACTAGAAAAGATAAGATCAGCCCTTAAATTCTATTGAACACTGTGTTTCTATTCTAGACTTAGTGGTGAACATACTTTACATGGACTGACAAAAATGTGGCAGGTTTGTCAGTCCATGTAACATGATATGTCACAAGCATTATCTATGCAGAATATAATTGCATAAACCATGGACTAAATTTAAACTACCTTCAAGAATTATGGCCATGGTGTCTAGAGATGTAAACTAGTTTTGTTATAATAGTCCTTGGTAGTGAGTGTGTGTGTGTGTGTGAAAAGCAATTAACAGACAGCCATCCTGTTTTTTGCGATATCTCTTCAGACAATAGAGCCTATCAGATTAACGCTATCACAGCGTCATCGCTTCAAAAGCGGTTTGCATTCGACAAGGAAAAATGCTACGGCCCTATTTAATAATTCTGTGGCCCCATACTTTAAAAAAAAAAAAAAAAAAAAACAGGTAGCTATTAAAAGCACAATTCTATGCTCAAGGGGAGCATTGCTACAAACAGGACCTAGACAAACAATTAAAATTTGTATATCATAATGTATCTTGTTATAGGTTTCTCACTTTATCACAGTACAAAAGCAAAAAATATAAAGAGTTAGGGCCCGCAAAATCACATCCTGCCTCTTCATAATGAGGTTTCACTAGCGCGTATCTGGCAGTAAAAATCATGAACTTTCCTACGAATCCACACATCTAAATCCTGATTCCAGGTAAATGTGACGATCAATATGATTATGAATCTCAAAGTTAAAAAAAAAAAAAAAAAAAAAAAAAAAAAACATGCACAGACTCTTGAGTGAATTCTTCCAGAGTGGCCCACCACAGTTTGCTTCACTCTTGTCTATAAATGACTCATAACATACAATGTACCTGTTGGATCAGCTGTGGTAGGGGAAGGTGATAGGGAAAAGACTGTTTGGCTGTCATTCTACCCCTTACGTACCCCCTTCCTATACCCATCATTTCTGCCTCTGCACAATTGAAAACCAGTTCAGGGCAACAAAAAGACTCTGTAGGACAAGTAAACATATTATGAGACCCACTTGCCCAAACTAGGAAACCACACTTATGAATTATCCACAATCTCAGGAGCATATTAAAGGCATAATTTACCATTTGCAAATGAAACACAAACCCAACTTTAGTGCTTCAAAATAGTTCTAAAATGTGAGTTAGGGATAGAAACAACCAATGTAAAAATCTGAACCAGTTTATGTATTGTTAAATATACAAAATGTGAACAGTAGTTATAATAAAAATGTTTCCAGACTAAACCGTCTACAGTTGTGGTTTAATGAGAAAAATAGTGATATCTCCTTCTATCTCAGGCTTTATTGCTAAAATTCCATGTGGTAGGATGTTTTGTGATACAATATACCCACACATAATATGCATCAAATGTGATATCTTTAACATTTTTTTTTTAAATCACTGCTCCCAAAGGTACATTGTAAACAGGACCTTTAAAGACAAATTAAAAAAAAATGGGAGAGGGAGAGAGAGAGAGAGGAAAATATACAATGTAGTATAGGCAAGCATGGTGTCACCGGACACCATGGTATTACCGGACACGCACATTTTTGTGTACTAATGACATTCTGTACGCGCGAGACTTCGTAGATTAGCCTCACAGAACTTTGTGTGGACCGAAATCGCAAAAAACGCCACATAAAAATGTAAAAACACGAAAAAATTCACATTTTACCTCAAATTTATAGTTGAAGGACCCGCACCTCGCTTATAGTTAATATTTATGCATGTTTGAATCACATTTCGCGACTGAAATTCTATGAAATCCCACTCACATACAGGAAAAATGCTGAAGATTCTATTAGAACCAAAAGTTCACTGATCAATATCGGAAAAATTGTAGCTATCGTCCTCAAACGCGAACGATGCGGAATAGTTGTGCGCAAGGGTCACGCAACTCATCACCCGCGCGTGCAGCTCCCATAGACAAAGCACGTATACTCTAACCAGTTGTCGATTTCTCACAAGGTTTTATTGCGTGAACTGTTCGAAATGGTCAAGACAGACATTTTACTGTAAAATACGAAATTTGAGCTTCATTTGCAGATTTTTTTGTGTGTCATCCGCTCGGTTAGAATGTGTACGGTGATTTGTGGGATGAATTGTGATTCTGGTGCAAGGATTAGGTGCGAAAGACCTCGATTATTCGATTACGAAAATAGCGTCCGGTAATACAATGCGATTTTGCACGGCGCAAAAAACCACTATTTTTAGAGGGGTATGTTTTAAGCATATTTTCTAAAAACTGGAACGAAGAAATGACGTAAGTTGGCTGAATTCGTAATTTCCATGAGTCTGTGAATAAGTGGTGTTGTTTTTAGCCGAAATTTCATTCTATGAGTACGGAATTCAAAGCCACAAAGAAAAGCGTCCGGTAATAGGATGTTCCACCCTACATGAAATAAATGCCAAAACACTTTGTTTTGCAATAAAGCAAAAGGATGTAAACACTGATCACTTCATACTGCAAACGTGAGGAATCAAAATTCAAGCATTATGGTGAGTGCAGTGCTGCTTACTTGGCAATTTTTAATTTTTTTTTCAGTATAGTTGGGCATGTGACTTCAAAAAAAAAAGAATGTGGACAATCACTGTTGTTTACTCACTTTTCCAATCACACATATGGGGAAAATAATTTTTATAGCTCTTTCCGCTAATCTCTCCCCACTAATCTCTTCCTTCAAAGACCCCCACTCCCCTCTGTATCTTTTCTCTCTTTTAATACATCTTTCTATCTATCTCTCCATCAACCTATAATCTATCAAAGCATTATGTAACTATCTCTGTTTTCCTACCATTTTTATATGCAGTAGAATAATCCATCTGCAGTTTTCAGCTTTTTGATTATCTTTGCATGTGAAATCCACCTTGTGTCTTGTGGTTCCATTTCTTTCTCATCTTTTCAGCTCTTCTGTCTCTCTTTCTCTTTCATCAAACAAGCACCCCCTTCCCAGTTGGCTCACTGTATTTGTTTAAATGTGCAAGAATAACATCAAGCCACAACAACCCACACACAGCTGCCGACTTCTCCCCAAATATTTGCAAAATTCTAACATATGCACAGGGACACACACACACACACACACACACACACACACACACACACAAACACTCACAAACCAGACATTTATAATGCAGCACTTTACAACCTCTTTCATTTGTATTTGTTCACACTTCTTTTTTTTTTCTTTTTTTTAATCGTAGACTCTTGTATGGTGTGCAAACAGGATGACAAAAGGCAAGCATAGTACAATGTATCTCGCTATAGACAGATCAAAGGTACAGTTGTACTATCAAAAGGACAAGTCCACCTTCATATACATAAGGATTGAGAGAATGCAGCAATATTAGTAGAACACATCAGTGAAAGTTTGAGGGAAATTGGACAATCCGTTCAAAAGGTACAAATATTTTAAGTATCTGCGCAGTCACTGCTGGAAGAGAAGACTACTGCAGTGTATGATGTCACATGCGTACAACAATATAAGGAAAATAAAAAGAGAATTTCACAAAACTTTACTTTTTGAATAAAGTGCACATTTCTTTGATTTATTACTGATGTATGTCAAGGGTAATATTATTCCCCCTGCCTTCTGAAAGAGAGAAGTCGAGTGTTCTTTTGTTATGCCAGAAAAATGGAAATATGTTGATTTTTCTTTATTCTTTCTCTCTGTCATTGTACTCATGTGACATCACAAGCTAATAGTATTTTCATGCAGCCTTGACTGAGCAGAAACTTCAAAAATTCATAACTTTTGAAAGGATTGTCCGATTTTGCTCATACTCTCATTGAATTGTTCTATAAGCTAATATGCACTGCATTCACTCAACCCACATGTCTATGAAGGTGAACTTGTCCTTTAAAGTTCTCTTTCCTGAGCTTCTTCAATTTCCATGAAGTTTCACAAAATTTCCATCAAATTCTGTGAAATGTTGCCTGAAGATTGTATCCAGATGGAATAAAAAACCCAGCATCTATCATACTGTAGCACACGATTCATGATGGAAATTGAAGGCATCAACTTTATTAATGTTTTTTTTTGCACGCTTCCTTTGACTATCAACGACATCATCCTCTCGCATATTGCAATATTGTTTTGTTGTTTGTTCGTTTTTTCAATCTACAGACTGTAGCTTTCCTACGGCTGCCAAATTTGTTGCAATCTGACCGTGATGTGAGTCCTTTATTCATTTGAAATCCCAGCATGCTTTGCAAATAATGCAGACTAAAAATGGCTTTTTACGTTACATCTAACTATTGATCAAACCAGCTGATACTGTACATCCATATACTTCACGTTACCATTTGCAGATGAAATAAAAACCCAGCATTAGTACATTAAAATAAATCCAAAATGTGAGTTAGGGACAGAAACAACCACTGTAAAAATTTGAATCAGTAAGATCGATGCTAAGTATTGTTAAATATACAAAATGTGAACAATAGTTTATTTTGAATTTGTTTCCAGACTAAAACGTCTACAATTACGATTTATTGAGAAAAATATAGGGTATATCTCCTTTATATCTTAGAATAGGCTTTATCACGAAAATTTTTATGTGATAGGATGTTTAGTGGTACAAAAGACCTACATTGTACACATACAATGTATTTAATGCATACATTGTACACATACAATGTATGCATTAAATGTCATATCTTGAAGAAAAAAAATTAAATCACTATTTCCAAAGGTAAACAAGAACTTAAAAAAAAAACAATTTTTTTGATCAAATTCAGTTTAATCGTTTACATGAAGTTTCATATCATTTTCTTTTCTTAATCATAGCCAATGGCATCGAGGGCCCTACTATCTTTTAACTACCGGTACCCAATTTCCAGCTGGACACTCGTAGTACTTCGTAATGTGTACACACAGCTCGTCTTGTACAGGTTACAGTGTGCATGTTGGAAATACAGGTCATTGCTCATAGAGATAGCTCATGTGGCTAACTGTCTCATCGTGCATGTCATCACACACACTGGTCATACTCATAAGCTAGGTATCATCCGTCCAACCAAGTCACAATTGGGTCTGCAGAAATATCTACCCAGTTTCGACATATCTAAACTAACTCTGACATGCTGTATGAAGTTTTAATTCTGTATTCCATATCAGGCCGATGATAATTGTGAGAGAAAAATATATAAAATATCATGTATTTAGTGTATGTTCTACAATATTGCAAAGAGGTGTTTGGTTTGATCTTTTATACAAGCTAAGCTGATCCTCAGCTGGATTAGTACTACTACAATACAAAACTCATGTGGTACGATAAGATCGATTTTAATATATTTCTAGAAACCATAGTGTCCATACAACTGTAGAGTGTAGATAGAAGGTTAATTATACAAATTGTTTAATATATGCCTTTTGTCCGTGTATCATTAGAAGATCCACATTAAATACTGAAAGGACTTTATCAAATAAGCCAATTGTTTTTTATGGCATGGCAATGTATTTTGATGGTAACTCTATATGACTGTCACGCGCTACTTGCCATGTAGACAAAATCTTTCCTTTCTGTATAAATAGACGCCTACCGACAGCGCACAATTGCACACTCGGTGGTATACCACACACGGTCGCCCAGTGGTGTATGCAGCCGGGCGCTGCCCGATACCCGACAGCACCATTCCGCAAGGCCCGCTATATATGGATATAAACACCACGCATGCAGCATGGCTACACACACGTTTGGGCAAGGGGAAACACAGCCAGCGAGTCCCCAAGCAGCGAACGGGATAGCTCGCGCTATATGCCGAAAACAGACCCTTATTTAAACTCACCAAAATTCACGTTCTGTCCCTATTTCTGGCTTCTTGCTCCCTGGAACCACTGCACACCTTCTCCCAGCTTCGGGCGTCCAGCACATTGGGTAGCTATTCCATGAAAATATCAATTGTAGGGGTTACAAAGGCGCCGAACAATAGGCAAACAATGGGCTTTGTTAGTACCGCCGAGCGCATACGAGCTGATTTCTATGCGCCATTCACAAAATGCATCAATGCAAGACACTCGAGCGCTGACTGATATTCCCCAGCGCGAGTCCCCTGGTTTTTGGAAGCAATTTAAAAGTGGAAGACATTGAATTGGGGCTTGAATCACGGATGGCAGTCTCTACCCCTATTCTTTTCGTGTCCAGGGCTCGATGCTGTCGAAAAAAAATCCCGACCGCCGAAGCCAGTAACCTTCGATACAACAATGAGATGTTGTGTTTCTCCCTATGCCCTCGCCATCTTGAAATTCCTATCACGTCAATTTGGGCTGGAGGATCATTAGCATAAAAGGCTTTGCTATTCTTTTATGGGCCCTGCCCCAAACGCACCGGATGTGCTTTCGCGAACAGGCGAGCCATTGTATTCCGCACGGCCTGTCTTTATCCTCTTCTTATCTGACATATCCATTTTTTCCCATTGTGGAGGGGAAAGAAAAAAAAAACACCCTAATGCAAAGAATCTGAAGGCATGCTCCATCTACAAATGAAATAATCTTACACCAACCCCAACCGGTGACCAATTACTGTCAATGTTGCGTGGCAAATGTTATTCATTTTCATAGCATTTATAAGCTTCCATTGCGAATAATAAATCCGAATTACTAGGGGGGAGATTCCGCCATCTCCAGTAACTCGGGGTATGATTAATCTATCGTAAGCATGACTTGGACCACGGCCAAACGGCACGATTCGGCGTGCCATTCACAAAGATGATGCACGCTCTAGCGCTGTGTGCTGATGAAAAACCGCATCAGAGGAAGTTTTTAGTTACCTAGCTGAAGACTCAAGCTGCATTTCGCTGAGACAACAGCGATCATTTGTTTCCACGTCATGTGTTGTTGTTGGGGCACTTTGCATTTCCCTCCCTATTCCAGATTGTATTCTTCTCTTGTTATTTTTTACCGCTGTTTTTCGTCGGTCTTACTTTTGTTTCCCTGTGGCGCGGACGAATAGATGAAAAGAGAAATAAATGAAATATAATCATGTAAAATGTGTATGATCATATATTGCATGTTCTTCCTGGGGTTTCCAAAGTGACCTTGAGATATGTTCTTGTTGTTTTTGAAAATAATTTATGACGTTTGCATGTTTGCAAATAGATGAAAAGATAAATTGTTCATACAGACATGTGTATAGGGGTATGGCATATAATAAAAATAACATACGAAACATAAGAAATATATGCAATATGTCTCACAGAAAAAAAAAACATTAATTTATTCATTCAGTTACCTGCTTGTCTATCCATTAGGTGATCATCAAATTATCCGTTGATGTTGAGTATCATAGATCGGATACAAATATCGAAATGAAGACTGGGTTTTTATCGCTGAAAGGGTCATCCACAGTTTTGCTGACAAAGATCAAATCATGAGAGCGAGAAAAAAAAAAGATGGACAGTAATAAGTTTGTTTTAAATAATAAGCTACTTATTCCCCTCTGGTGCCAGCAAAGTTTAAGTAATGATGTCATTCTTTGTTTGTTTGGATTTATCTGTTTGTCGTTTGTTTGGTTGTGTTTATTTGTTTCTTTATTTGTTTGCTTGTTTGTTTGTTTCTCTTTCTTTTTTTCCTTCTTCTTTATATCTTCTTTTTTGTTTTTCTTTCTTTCTTTCGCTCCTTTTTTTTTCCTGCGGAATGTGTATGGTATCCGAGTCGCCGCAGGAGAGGAAGGTTTATTCTTCCACAGCATATGTTAACACGTAGATATGATTACTAACTACTGAGGAGCGATTCTAGGCTATGTTATGATGACTTTTGTTTGTAGATCTCCCTGTTCAAAGTCATACTATTCTCTCAGATCAATTAGTTTGATCATCTTATCATTTACATCGCAGGCCGTTTATTTTTCCGTTGTATATAATGGTATATATATTTATCAACAGTATTCTTTTTCCTTTCTGCTTTTCCTAAACAGTATGCTTGACCACGTTTCTTTTCATTCAATAATTTCAGTTCTGTTCAATTCAATTCATTTTTTTTCATTCTTTTTTTTTCTAACAAAACATAACACAGAATAAATCGGGAATTATATAATACGCATAAACATTCGAATGTGAGAAAGATAAATGATAGTTACCAAACAAAGATATACATGAATACCGCAAAATACAAAGTTATGTTTAGAGACACACAAAAAAAAGAACTGAGAGGTCCACTAAAAAAACATGTTTGTGTGATATAGTGAACAACTTAAAAGAAAATACAAGATTACTTGATTGCAAATACTTAGCACAAAAAATAATCTAAAACTCAGGGCGGCATTCAGAATCTTTTTCAAATCACCGATAGGTGAAGCACTCAAAAATAAACGCTGAAAGTGAATTCTTCATCTTGAAGTATCTGTTTGTTTTCAAACCCCATAATATCCGCTTCATGCACTTTTACCGCAATTCGACGGATGCAGAGCAATTAAAATGATATTTTCAGCCCTTTTTGAATTGAAATGGGAATTACATTTATAGATAACCGTCAACGTCGTCATGGCATAAGATTATATCTTGAGTTCCTTCCAGTTTTTCTACGTCTTCCAATAAAAGGCTATCTAAATAAGGGCACTTTCACCTCTGTAATCATTCGACGAATAATGTTGAAATCCATTCCGTCGGTGTTACATAATAATGATATTTGTAAGACATTAAGGCGTGTTCTTCTGGTTTGTTTATAGTATAGGCTGTGTTTAAAACAAAAGAAAAAGGATACGAGATATAAAACATGTAAAATGCCTTACCAGATATCATGTAAAATTGTTTTCAGAAATATCAGGAATTCCTAGAATCACTGCGAAATATAATCGTAAATGACGCACTCCGCCCCCAGTCCTTTCTCTGCATATTACGACATCAGTAACTTACACAGCTCGTTATCAGATCTTAATGTTGCAAAATCTCATTTTTTTTTTTATAGTTGAAAAGGAAATGAAAATCCAAACATAGTTCGGAAGTTACGATCAGTTTCGAAACATGATAAATCTTGTCCTGTACGGAGGAAAAAAATAAATAAATGAGCGAACAAAAAATATTGTTGAATTCAAACATCTTCTTTTGATGAAAGCAATATTAATGGGAAATCTTTAATAAAAAAACAAACAAAATCATAATGCACGAAAAAAAAAGGGAAAAAAAAAGACCGAGTAGTGAAATGACGTGTGACGACACTGTTTCTGGGTTTACTGTTTTAAACATGAATCACCGAATGGTATAGAATTACATTATTTCTTGTCCGATTTCTAACTAGTTATACCTCACTCTCGAAGACGTGTCACAGTTCATTGTTATAATCATCTCTTTTCATAATCCAGCATTGATTACGTTGGTGGTGGAAATGCAGGTTTTAAATGCTGTTTGACATTTATTGTAAAGTTGATAAAGACCTACAATAAGTACATTGATTCTACCTCCATGGTATCACAATGAATGATCCACTGGTCAACTACACTCCAACCATTGGTCAACTATACTCCAACCATGGAGGTAGCTCCAACCAGGTCTACCTTTTATTTCGTATTGAGTCTAAATCCTAATCCCATATTGTTCCCCTTGTCCTATATCATGCCCTTACTGAAACACAATCTGTTAGTAGTAGCAGCAGTAGTAGTAGTAGTAATAATGATAATAATAATAATAATAATAATAATAATAATAATAATAATAATAATCATAATCATAATCATAATCATAATAAACAATTTCTGGTTACTACTGTTCCTCAATGAGCTATTTTCTTTCTTTGGGGGGGGGGGAGCAAATTACAGTTAAAATCCCTGATCTTCTTAATCATTTCTAATATTGCCTATTGTTGTACTATACACACAAATGCCTTGAAAATAATTACGTGCTCCAATGATATGAAACGTATCTTTAGGTTCTATGAGCAGACAAAAACAGGACAAGTAAAACTATACCAAAAAAAAAAAAAAAAATCTACACACCAGTTTCGATAGCAGGTGCCATTGTTCGTCAGCAACTGGACATGCGCAATAGAGTATCCGTGTGTGCGCGCAGATCAAGCCCATAAACAGTCAACCAATCAGAAACTGCGGAGAGTCGACAGTGAGGGCGCGCTCCCGCAAGTACGCGGTTCAGACAAAATGTGCGAGTTCACGAACTACGGTCTACTACTACTGTAGTAGCAAAGATGATAGACTGGCACGATCGTCTTTCTAGGGCAGCAGTTACTCTCTAAAAAAAATCGAGTGAAAATTTTCACTCTAAAAAGAGTGAATACAAAAAAGAGTGAATTTCGAGTGAAATTGGAGTGAATTTTGAGTGAAAATGCTCATTTTCACTCATTTTGGATTGACGTCAGGGATCACTCGAAGATTTTGGAGTGATCCCTGACGTCACTCCAAAATGAGTGAAAATGAGCATTTTCACTCAAAATTCACTCCAATTTCACTCGAAATTCACTCTTTTTTGTATTCACTGTTTTTAGAGTGAAAATTTTCACTCGATTTTTTTTTAGAGAGTACATTTTCCGTTTCCTACATTGGTAATAATAATTGTGTAGACGCTGTTAAATAAGGGGGAATCAAGTAATTTTCTGTTTTCATGTCCTTCCGAAGTAACTTCCTGGCTAGAAAGATTCATTTTTTTTCTTCAGTATTATCAAGTTGATTTACAGAAGTCTGAAACACCTTAGCGCGAAGTGTTAAAGACTCTTGAGAGAAAACTTCAATCCATGTCCAAGTGTACTATTACTTTGCAAAAAACAAGCAGACAGACAGACAACATGGAAAACTATTCATTGAAAGTAATAGCAACTAAAATCAGAAACGAATTACCCTCTGTAAGTTTTGTCATTTGATTAGTATGAGTGTCTCAAAACGAGAGCCGTTCCTCACAAATCAAGACAATTATCTAACTATTCAGGATTGCTTTTACTTCAGGGAGACCAACAAGCGTTGAACTTCGTTTGTTCAACAAATTTTATTCCCTGTTACATTGCGGAATGATGCATAAGAACTGATCAAATAAAACACAATACCCTCAAACCGCTTATCACAATACAATAGTACCTATGTACATCGATTTTTGTTATCTTGACAACGCGCTTGGTGTCTTTGCAGAATGAAGCAGCTGGATTTGTCGCTCAGTCACAGAATAATAGAGTCATTTCATAACAAAATAAAAGGAATCCAGAGAATAAGATGTGACAGCGCCATCTTAGACAAAAACATGACAGTTATGAGGGACCGGTCGTATGCAAAGAACTCTAGTTCTGTGGTCGTATGTATATTCTCCTATACCGCAGAGTTACACACGACATTATACAAAAGCAAGGAGGGAACATGATTTGGTAAAACTTATTATACAGTATAATACCAGAGTAATAATGTCACGGCTTATTGTTATAGCTTGGGTTCGAACCAGGTGCGACCATAGTTAGCTGCAACAATAGTGTTCACAGACCGGCCCAGGTGAGGTTATTTAGAACCATAATGTCAATGACGATCAATGGTTATGACGTCACACTTTGGTACTCAATATAGACAGTGTTGGCCAAAGTAAGTGAAATTTACCTCACTGCAAGCGTTGGATCCACTTTCACCCAAGCGGGTTACTCGTTTGTCATCATTTTTTCCTTTTTCAGTCAGATTCTCATGCAGTCGGGGACAGGCAAATATCCAAAATGAAAAATAATAAAATAGTGGATGCCGTCCTGAAAACGGACAGAAAGCAAAAAGAAAGAAAAGAACAGAAAAGAAAAGAAAAACGAATTGTGTAATCTGAGCAGAAATAGTGAGCAAAAAATGAATAGCACTCTACACAGACACTACCGGACGTCATTGCACGGTCATCATTAAATTTTGTACTAAGACAGTAATTTTGACGGTTTTCTTAGGTCCCTTGTCACATGATTTCTTGACGTTTGAAGTGTCAAAACTTCCTCTTTGTTTTTACCGTGTCATTTAACCCTTTGTCCCCGGATATAGCAATTTTCACATTTTCCTGTAATTAATGGGTTAACCCTTTCCTTATAAGGGAGCCTAGTATACCATAGCCTTTTGTCAAGGCCCTCTCGCTACGATCACGGGCGAGCGGAGCGAGCCTAGTCGAGCGCGATAGCCCGTCGAGGTCCAAGCAGCTGGGCTCTCTTCAACATACAGCGAGAGGACCTTGACAAAAGGCTAGGGATAGTTTGTTTTTAATAAATAGATATTTTTCAAATGCGATCCGATCGAGACATTTACCTCGCTCTGAAAAACAGAAAATGGTGTTGACTGTAAAATCGAAAATATAGTGAAATACAGTTTGAAATATAATTTGAAATGTATATATTATGTATATATTTTTTGTGAATCCTGTTTTTTTTTTCATTTTGCGTTTTCATGGAATAATGACGGATATTTGAACTCATCATTTATCTTTTTCAACTGTTAGATTCAAATAATATTGTACTCAACAAGTACATTCAATTGACTTTGGATATTACAATTTTGTATGAAAAAGAAATTCAAAAACAAATCAGATATCTTGAAGTGCTCTGAAATGGACACTCCCTCGTATCATTTCCTTTTGTTTATTCTCTTGGCTCCTTTGTCAAAGGTACTCAAAATGATTTCTTTAGAATTAAGAAAAAAGAAGGTTATATGACCCATACTTAGAAAATATGTAATTATTTCTATCTTACATGATGTTGTTATTTTTTCTGTTACATTTGAAGAGTTTGTTCGCAAAAACCGATAAGTCAATATTTGCCAAATGGAGATACATGTATTTGCGTTTAAAGGTCAAGAAAAATAAAGAGAATAATAAGAAAATTTGTGCTTCTGTTGACCGTAACTTCAAATATACTTTTGTATGTAGTGACCAATATATCATTTAACAGGTATTATTTTGTACTTTATGACAGAGACCGTACTTCAACGTCTTCAAATATGGACTTATCGGTTTTTGCGAACAAACTCTTCATTTTTACATACAGCCTGAACTGTCATCATTGGCGCATGTAAGTTGCACCCATGCCAACTTGATAGAGAGGGCAGTATGTAGTTTTGGTGTCTGGCGCATGGCTGAGTAAAGGTTGTCTTGTTGCCTTTGCTTAGACGGTCAAACTTCATATTCCCGCAGTGGCCTTGTCGCAGATTGCGTTGGTAAACATTTTTGTCCTTATCCATCCAGCAGGCAACTACTATACAAGTAATGTATTTGAAAGGTCTAAAGTCTAAATCGAGAACTTAGAATGGACTCGAAGTGCAAAGTTGTAGGCCTATCCTGTATGTCTGCGTTGACTCCATTGGAGGGCAGATTAATTTATCAATCTTGTAGACGTTTCTAGTCCATCCGATATGATAATAATAGGGCGGTAATCATAAGACCAACCTATATATAACATTGGGTGAGATGATGCCCCGCACAGAGTTGACGCAGAATTCATGCCACTTTAACCTATAAAGGCAGAGAAGCAATCTGGATTTGAACGGGATGTGAAGCCGGGAAATGTGCAAATCTCTAAATTTCTCAATCGGGAAATGTGCAAGCGTGACGCCGGGAAGTGTGCAAAATAATGTTCGATTTTGTCGGGAAATCTGCAAGCCATCGGGAAATGTGCAAACTGTTCACTCTACCTATCTATACGTAGGGCCTATAAAACTGATGGAAGAGAAACTCTCAATCAAAATTAGACATGAACCATTGCCATCTTTATTTACAGTTACACCTGTCTTAGCGACCACCTGTCTATAGCGGTCACCTGTCTATAAGCTGACAAGAATCTCTTGGGCTTGATCTCAGTGCAGTGTAGTGGACGGAAGCAGCAAGCCATGGTGTATAAAAAGTTAGGTGAAGGTTTATCTTCAGGACACCGTACGCGTTTACCAAGAAACAACGTGCAATGAGATGATATAATTCCACACGAAGCTATCCAACGACATGTCGGATAGGACCCTAAAAAGTGTTTTGCTTTTTTTTTTTCTCACATGAGTTTGCCTATCACAAGAAGTTGCGTTGCTTGTTTTCGTACATTTTTTCGGAAGAATTGTTGCCCCCCCCCCCCCAAAAAAAAAATAGAGTTTAAGAAAGAAAGAATAGATTATAGGCTGAGTGCCATAAATTGAGAGAGGAAAACAGGGGAATTAACGATGAATAAAGAATAAATCACAGTTTTCATATTGTGATTACAGACAAATATTGTGTGGGCTCAGATTATCAGAATGACCCCCCCCACACACACACACACACACAGACACACACCTTTGAATGAACGGTGTAAAGGTCGAGATAATAATCATGCATGGGGAAAATAAATTAATGGGGGCGTGTTCAACTTTTTGTGTGCCCAGTCTTTATTGCCCCTCCGACTATATACTTGCTTTATGAAAAGCAGACACGAAAGAACGAGTCTCTAGGCGTATGAGGAGAGACACAAAATTCAGGAGAGAGAATACTTTCAAGCAATATATCATATTCGCTGAACATTAATTGTGGTTGAGTTTCTTCTCATACTGCGTATTGGTAACGGTCCCTCTCCTCGCGCAACTTTACAACAATCCCTTTATATGGGTAGACTTGTCAACAAAAGGTCAAGTTAATCCTCTACCGCAAACATCTTTTAATCACCACTACCTGTGCATAGGTCAACATGCTCTAGTAGATCGTCCGAGGCCTAGAATCAGAGGATAAAGGAAAGGACAATTCTAGACTAGTTTATTTTTCTCACTACTCTTTCATGAATGGTGCACGAGTTGGGGACATGATTTTATCTTTCAGCGTGTAGTATCTGTCACTGCTAGTAAGCGTGCACGTGCTCATTCGACCTCACTTTGTCACTGTTTTTGTTTTCTCTTTCTATCCTTATATACGATCGAGGCTGAATGAACGCAATGTTCACGCCAATACCGAACTCGATTGGTGAGAATACTACGTGCAGTGGTGCTAGTACTGATCGCAATTGTGACGACAATGCTAGTAGCCGTGATATTCCAAGGTACGTGGTGAGGAGTCCGACCAGCATGGCGCAGGATACGTCGAAGCGAACCGTTGTTCGCTCCCGGAGCTCGAAGATGCTTCGAACTCTAGGGGGCCTCGACGTCGATGAAATGCACTTTCTCGGTGATATGGATCGTGGGGTATCAGCTCGAGAGGAAAATCGTTTCGTCTTCGAGATCGCATGGGAGGTGGCCAATAAGGGTGAGCAGGCGTCATTACTCAGTCCCATACCTTGACATCTATGTTTGGCAAATATGTACAAATACGTGTAGACGCTAGGCACTGGTCATATCTTGTTAAACTTTGCAGTTATTTTATGTTTACATAATATTAACTCAGTTAATCAGCGCATGTTTCGGCCAATAGCTCTTCAATAATCCAACTACGTAGTCGATTTACCCACATACATTTTAAATGCATTCTGACACTATTGTGATTTCTGATAAACAAATCTGTTGAGATAAACTAGAGTAACTGCGTCAGTAAGCGGCCGTGCAGCCGTTCGCGGCAGGTACAACATACACGGTAATATACCGCTAAACACTGCATTGCACTGTTACATGCACACTACACATATACTAACACACTAGCAATCAACAAAAATCAACCGATAAAATGGGCACGATCTCTGACGAAAGTGAAATTTTCTCACCTAAATGACATCATATCGCATCCAAAATAAAATTTTCGGTACTTCTTAACATAACAATTAAGAAATAATGGTCCAAGAAACTTGATTTTTTTTGTCGTTTTCCTGATGCTCATGGGATGGATTTTGAAAACATATCCTCACATAAAATAAAACTTTCGCGAGCCGATGTGGGCCGCCATTTTTGTTCGGAAAGTGGATGTTACCATCGAAAAAATTCAGAAAAACACGAGAAAGACATCAACAACACTGCCAGAATTGCGATCTTGTTTACGGCAAATGCATGTGCGCCCACTATTTTCACGTGCTTTCGCAATGGGAATTGGCGCTTACGCAATGTTTGCGAGACATGTGAACGCGTTTAGCTAAAGATCGCGGAGCACGCGCGTATTGCATAGGGATTGTACATTGTGCCGCAAGCAGAAATACTACGTCGCATATCGCCCTTATCGGCGAAAATTGTGCCGGGTTTTACCCTGGTAAATCATGAAAACTGCGTTGGTCAATGGTAAATTTCTTTTATGAAAACAATTGCGTTAATGAATAATCTTGTCTATGATATATGAAATGGTTGAAAATAATTTGCCTGATTTGTTTACAAGTTGGAAAAACCCTTAACAATGCTTAAACTGCCGCAAACGGGATATTTTACTCTAATTTAAATTTACTCGAAGATTTCTTTAACCCTTTTGCTACATTGGTAGTTTGGAAGACCTGAGTTTATATACATGTACTAGGGCAGGCGTCTATGGAAAATGTGTGTTATATGGTAGCAAAATCAGCCCGTCCTACAATGGGTCAAGTGTACATGCAATTTGATACTTGTCTTGAACAAGACTAGCACTTCTACACTAGCATGTATTTTGTTCTTTGATGGAGCGTGCTGAACTGCTGTGGTGGTATTAAACTTTACATGTGCAAACTTTTGACAGGAGTGATCACGATGGCTTGTGCCCTGAACACCGCGCATGCGCAATTCGCTACTGCCCTCGCACGCATCACAATGACGTCATTTTTCATTCATGAATCGGGAGCTACACCGAAGCTGCATCATCATTGGCTCTTTACTCCTGTCATTTACAAATTTTCCCACAACATTATAACATATGTGTGCGACGATTTCCAGCGCGATCGGCCGAACAGTTTGATACCAAACTCGGCATATTTACATCAAATTTTCGATTTTTGGCAAAATATTTTCCTCCTTCGGTGTAACCATGTATTCAGTGAAGCTATCGTTATGTTTGAGATTTGATAAGTCATATTTTTACATGATTTTAAGGTGTGAATTTGTGACATTGTTCGATGTGTTCGTTGGTGTGTGTGTATCAATACATGCGATATGTATGGTAGTGACATGTACGGGTGTGGAGCGACACACATAAGAAGCTCAACACCACAATGCAAATTGGTCGCCGTATTGTATGGTTTGTGTAGCGTTGTGTACTGACGGGAGCTCTTCAGCGAGGTCGCCGCCATTAAACCGCTACGTAACACGAAGGCAAGCATGCATGTTGAGTGCAACGCATTGTGTACACCACACCGATCCATGGAGTAGTGAATCTCGCAAACTGCGCTGTGCAGGGAAGTGGACGGCTGGGCGATCAGCCAATCACCGGCCAGACTATCTTTTCGCAGCTTTCAACGGGGGATATCTTAATGTGGTGATACATCATTTTGGTCGTCAACCTCACTCCTTTTGTATGCAGTGTGGTGCAATTTGTCACTTAATTGTGTCGCCTCTCGTTTCTCACTTTCTAAAGTTGGTGGGATCTACACTGTGATACGATCCAAAGCGGCATTCACCATGGACGAACTTGGAGACCAGTACCTGCTGTTGGGTCCATACAATGAGAGCACAGTCAGGACGGAGGTGGAAATCATGGAGCCGGATAATCCTATCATAAAGACAGTCCTCAACAAAATGAAGGAGCAGAATGTCAAGGTATGGAGTAGTCCTCACACATTATTAGCATATGATCAGTAATATCCACATCATCATCATCATCACCATCATCGTCATCTTCATCGTCGTTATCATCCTCATCATTGTTATGAGCTGTGGGCGAGGAAAGGGTAGTCCTATACACTGTAGATCCCCTGATCGAATCTGAAGAATGCTGATCAAAGACTTTCCACAAACTATTCCTGCATTGTGCATGGAGGTCAGACATTTAATATGTTTGTGTGCCCAAAACATTATTATCATCATTGCCATCATTATCGTAATCATTATCATCATTGTGATCATCATTATTTTAATGAGCTTCTCCATCATTGTCATGATCATCTTTGTTGTTTGTATCATGCCTTTTATTCTTTTTTATTTCTTTTATTCTTTTTTTCTTTTTTAGCTGCAGTATCAACATTCAAAATCATTTAACTATTGGTCTGATCATTTCAATTGTTTTATTTGAGTCAAGTAGAAAAGAAGAAATCCTCAATGCTCCAAAAATGTCACTGATGTTGCTTTTGGAATGTCTTTCCCATGACTCTACTAAGCAACTATGTTCCCATTATAACTTTTTCAAAACAAGAGGAGGTAATTTTCTGTCAGAAAATTGTAATGTTGGTCAAATTCAGTGCAATGCAAGTGAGAAATACAACATATGGTACAGCCAGACTCTAAGCATTTGTCTTCAGCAGCTACGCGCACACTTAGAAATTTCTGTCTATTGGACACATTATAAAATAACATACTTGCAGTTGGAAGATCTCGACTTCTTCAATGCTTTTTTAATTCGGCCCAGAGATTCATGCAAGCGCAACTTTTGTGATTTTTGGCTGTTGAAGATTATGTTGCTCCATGAACTAGCTTCCTCTGTCATCTCTGTGTCCTATTCTCAATTTGGCACAGGCTGTGTACGGACGCTGGCTGATCGACGGATCTCCAAACGTCGTCCTTTTCGACATCGGCACGGCCGCCAAGTTCCTGGACGGCTGGAAGAACGAGCTGTGGGACCTCTCCCACATCGGCGTCCCCTGGCACGACAAGGAGGGCAACGACGCCATCATCTTTGGCAACATGTGCGCCTGGTTCCTGGCCGACGTAAGACTTGGGGCCGTAGTTTTCCGTTCCTGCTGTCGGACAACGATGTTGGATATACTGCTCACTATCCATTTACCTTCCCTCATTCCGTCCCAAGCTCTCTCTTTCTTTTTCTCCTTTGGTATCTCGGCGGCATGCTTTAAAACCAGAAATATTCGCAAATTGCCACTGGCATTCAGTGCATACAGTGCGGACAAGCACTTTCTTGTACATTTCAATCGCAAGAATCTTGGCTTTGGCGAAATTCGCAAAATTAGATTGCACAGGAATATTTCTGGTTTTACAGTACTTCAACTTGATGTCCAGGGTGTAGACTTCTGTTTTCTCAACCTGTATCTTGACAAGTTTTCTGATATATATTTGTGTAGGTATCACCTAATCACTCCAGAATGTCTCACTCTTTGGCAAAGATTTGTTAATCGGATATATCCTTTGGGGACTTTTGGAATTATTGTACCTTTTTATTGGGTTGAGAAGTATGATACTTGTGCAATGTTCAGTCAGAAAAAGCAGTTGGTGGTAACAAAAAGTAAAGTTTTTGTTGTTCTTTGATAAAGCAGTGTTTGTGTAATTCCTATAATACTTTTGTAGAATGGATCATAATGCCCTGTTGTTATGGCTATGAACTATGACCTGTCACAAATTAATCTGTATTATAAAATGGGTTCAAGAACGTAGCCAATAGGAAGCGCTGAAATGAGTCACGTGGGCTTTGATTACTTTAGTACCATTGAACTGCAGTACCAGTGCGCACTCAATCAGTTGTTACAAGTGCGTCGCGTGCTACTATACGCGCTGTCAATCCTGTAAACAACTTCTAGTTCGGGCTGCCGGCCGGCCTTTCTTGTGTGCATAACGTATTATGTGGCGTACGTATACAGTACTCTTATACGTACAATGTGCGGGATTTCCGAGTGCGACGTGCTTGACTCGACTCTCTCGAGCGAGTGCTACATGTAGCTGACTGGGAATGGTATTGACCCACAAAGGTACATGAAAAATGCTGTTAGTTTTCGACCCATTTTATAAAACAAATGATGCACAGGATTATTTCGTGGCGTTAGTAAAGATGCAGCTCACTCTCGGGCATTTACAATGTAGTGCAACATGCACTCAGCTTCGCCTCGTGCATGTTTCACAATTGTAAATACCCTCGAGTGCGCTACGCCTCCACTAACGCACTCTATCCTGTGCATCATTTGTATATTATAAAATGGGTTCAAGAATGTAGCCAATAGGAAGCGCTGAAATGAGACACACCTCCTTCCTTTACTTCAGTACAACTGCACTGCCTGTAATCCTATGGTAGATTGCCGATCGTCTGTGCGCGCGGCGGCTCCTTTGATGAATTGCATGCATACGCGTACGCGCTGTCAATCCTGTAAACAACTTCTAGTTCGGGCTGCCGGCCGGCCGGCCTGTCTTCCCTTGTGCATAACATATGTGGCGTATGTACGTATACTGTACTATACGTACACTTTGTACAGTACAGTAGACCAAGCGTTATGGGACCGGACGCGTACATGGAGTCACTTTGAAGAGCAAATCCAACGATTTAGCAGGTTAATTCTCACGCCGTTTTCAGAGTATGTTGTCTAGTAGGCCTATATGAGGAGTCTATATCAAGTCTTTAAGGTAAAGGGTGCATATTCTATGTAAAATAAGTAAGTTTTCATGCGGGTGTCCGGAAACCCAACCCCCCATTATACTTATACTGTATGTGCGGGACTTCCGCGAGTGCGACATGCGTAAAAGTTTGGGACGAACATCTTCGGACGTCTTGACCCACAAAGGTACGTGAAAAACGCTGAAAAATGATGTTAGTTTTCGAATTTTCGACCCATTTTATAAAACAAATGATGCACAGGATTATTTCGTGGCGTTAGTGTAGGCGTAGTGCACTCGAGGGTATTTACAATTGTGAAACATGCACGAGGCGAACGCACTCTATCCTGTGCATCATTTGTATATTATTCTGAAGTGGAAAAGATTTTCCTTTCTTTTTTTTGTCAGAAAGACCTGTGATCTGAAGAATTTGTCATCTTTGTGTGCGGAATTCTTACAGTAACTTAATCAGGGGCGGATCCAGGAAACTGGTCAAGAGGAGGTGCATTTACAAAATTAAAGGGGGTGCACGTTCCCCCCATTTTTTCTTTTTATTTCTTTTGTTTTAACAAAAAAAACAAAGGGGGCGCGCGCCTGGTGCGCCCCCTCCTCGATCCGCCACTGTTAATAGTGGATGACAGATCTTAATGGTCCTTACATCTGTTAGGTATGACTTGTTACAAAATGATCTGTTAGTGTTCCTTCAAAGTGAGAAGGAATTTCCCCCGTAAAAGATACAGCAATAGAAAAAAATAATCTGTGATCTCAAAAGCGTTATTTATTTGTGTTATAAAAAATGAGAAGAAAATAAGAAGATACATGTACATCAGACTTGCATTTATTCTTCTTTGTCTTTGTCGTGTTCTTGTCATCCAGTTCCGCGCTGCATTCGAGGAGTGGGAGCGGCCCCTCCTCATAGCCCACTTCCACGAGTGGATGTCAGGCATCGGCCTCCTGCTGTGCCGGCTCAAGCACATCGATGTCTCGACGATCTTCACCACCCACGCCACGCTGCTCGGCCGGTACCTGTGCGCGGGGAACGTGGATTTCTACAACAACCTGGACAAGGTATGTTCACGAGTCTCTTTCATTCTCTTGGCATTCCCCTTTACATCATTCTGTTGTTTGTTGCCATTAGGAAACATATGTCCTGGCATTATAAGTGTATGTGCACTACCCCCCCCCCCCCCTCGCCCCCGTCATTTTGCATCATAAAACATTAATTTTTCAGCGAAAAGCATCATTGTGTCCCTCTGATGACAAAGTCTGTTGAAGAAAATTTGGCTTTTGTGGGCTTCCACAGCCCTCAGCTATTGCCCATGCTCACAGATGCATTGCAATTGCTGGTGTGTGTCTTTCAGTTAGCTTAAATCCAATGCTGCCCTGGGAATCTTGTGAAAATGGCCGCTGCAGAATAGATATTATGTCACAATTTTATAGAACAAATGAGGCACATTACTTGGTCAGGCATTTGAGTATTATCCACTTGATGGTAACTTTGGAACAGTCCTAAATACACTGTTTCAGAATTACTATAGAGTGAATAATCCTTATTATATCCCTCATGTGAAGTTTCTTGCAATATGATTGTGCAGAGCATGAAGAGGGTGTAGTTTTACTAGCTAGCTATGAGCAGCTGGATGCGGTGCAAAGGCTTACTATCTAGCGTGTTATAGTACATTTGGGAATCCATTATTTGCACGCAATCGTGATTGTGTGACTGATATCTAAATTTCTCTCATTAGAATATACGCAGTGCGAGTAGTAGTGATAGTAGCTAGCGACAGTGGCTAGCTAGCGCGGTGCCGATGGCATTACAGAAATCTGTGGTGCGATGGCATGGCGTGTGTGTGATCAATGCAGTTCAGCTCAATTGACAAAGTGACTGCTTCAAGTAACGGAGGAATTTCGTAAATTGCAACGAAGTACAACATATCAGGTACGGTTTCGGAAGTATTTTAATAAACTAAAACTGATTTTGAAGATGATCTGGATAATGAAGCCGCTTTAGGCCTACTTCTAGTCCTGGACCTCCTTCTCTTGGAGTTCTACACTGTGTAGCTCTTAGGAATCAACAACGGTTTAATACACGGTGGCCTCGCCTATACATACAGCGCAGCGGTGTCGTTCGCTAGGCGCTGCATGCATTCCTGCACTGCCACGGCCTAACAGAGATTTCCAAAAGGGAACCTTGTCATCACTCTACTAAAATGCTGGAGAGGGATATAAAACAAATATCCACTGCATTCTTTCGGGCCATGGTAAAACTATTTGCCCTCGGTGATTTCTCAACAGTGCCATGCCCCTCGACTTCGTCTCGGGGCATAGCACTGTTGAGAAATCATCTCGGTCCAAATAGTTTTGCCATCTCCCTCTGTAGCAGTCGATATTTGTATACTATTGCCCTACTTAATGTGCATTATTTGTTTTATAAAACAGTATTACGTGCATAATTTGTATGCTATTGAACAATGCACTGTAACATACAATGTATTATTGCCTCCTTTTACCCAGTTCAACTTGGACAAGGAGGCGGGTGATCGTGGCATCTACCACAGATACTGCATGGAGAGAGCGGCCGCCCAGTCGGCCCACGTCTTCACGACCGTGTCAAAGATCACTGCCGACGAGAGTGAACACCTCCTCAAGAGAAGGCCAGGTGAGTGGAGGATGCCACTATTTTTGCGATTTGAGCCAGACACAATATATGTCCTTGTCAAAAGGGGGAAGTCTGTCACATTGAGGTCAGAACAAAAATGACACAAATTATGACTTGTTTAGCGATGCACAGTCTTCAGCTTTACATAATAATGATGATGATAATACATTATGTTTGTAATGCACTTAATACAGTGTTTCATGCTTGTCAAGTAGATATATTTATTACATCTCTCTTCATTTTGAAAGGAGATAGTTGTGACTAATTTTTTATCTGAAGAAACGTTTTCTTAGCTAGTGTACCTTCAACATAGCATTGTAACTGGTATGTTTATTTGTAAACTAGTTTACATATACCCAAGGGTAATGTATATTAACCCGTGGAGGATGAACTGATTTTACTATAACAGGCATTTCCCATAGACACCTTCCTGAGTATTCTTGGGGCTCGTCTTCAGTGGGTTAAGACATATTATGTATATAATCATGCCAACACTTTGTTCAGTTTTGTTATACTGTATGCAGGGCTGCACACTAACCCATTTGTTCTACTGGTCCAACCTGTCTGTTGGACCAGTAGATACCCAGTTTTTCCATCTTTTGCTGGTCCATTCCTGATAAAAATGTTACTAGTTCGACAGTGATTTTTACTGGTCAGGGACCGTCGAATCAGTGCCAGTGTGCAGTATTGCTGTGTGGAAAATGAAATGCAGAAAACTAAACTGTAAACTGAATTTGAAAAGCATGTTTGATTTGTCGTTCCATTCTCCTCCTGTATTTTTTGCGTGTAGATGTGATCCTTCCCAATGGTCTCAATGTCATCAAGTTCCAGGCCATGCACGAATTCCAGAACCTCCATGCCAAGGCCAAGGAGAAGATCAGCGACTTTGTGCGTGGACACTTCCATGGGTGAGTGGGTGGGGCCCCGAATCAATGGGAGGAGACATATGGTCCTGTATGAGAGGGCAGGTTCTGTATCAGTGGGAGGGGATGAAGAAGTACGGTAAAAAGAAATGAAAAGAATAAAAAGAAAAGGTGAGAAAACTCCATTTGCAACGACTTTGTTCGCCAAATCACATTTTTGAGCCATTTTCGGACTGACGAGCTTGTATAAAAGGTGATGCAGCATTGTAAAGGTATGCCTGGTTTTTGCCAAAATGGTGTCATACGACGTGTGAGACTTGAAAGTAAAAAGTCAGCGAGCAGCGCGGCCAAAATATTTTATGTGTCGGAATGGTTGTGGATAATGTCGGGGAGGGGGGGGTTGATTCAACCCCCCCCCCCCCCCCCGGCTGTTTTAGGATTAACCAGCATTTTATCATCTTGTTCAAGTATCTTTCCATTCTTTATTTCAAGAATTTTGTAAATTTTCATAATGCATAGGAGGTCCACCAGTAACACAGAACATACCTGTTTGAAAGTTTGAAAGTTTATTATGCTCAACAACTCATTCTGGGTGTCGGAGTCCAGGGTCAGTACTTTGAAGCATATTTCACATAAGTAATTTAATGATGCAGACAGAGTTACAAATTGCTTTACCAAATGTACAAAATAATATGAAAAGTAAACACGAGTAAAATACAATTGTTTGAAAAAAAAATTACAGATATTTCACTCTGCCATCTGTGTAATCACTGTTGCCAGTTCACGTGCCAGTGGTATCGAGTTTGAGCGCCATATGTGGAGTAGGTTTATTTTCTTGAAAGGGCCCGTTTGTGTGATGTCTGACCTATGTGCATCTCACTGCTATTTCACAGACATTATGACTTTGACATGGACAAGACCCTATACTTCTTCATCGCCGGCCGCTACGAATACAGCAATAAAGGGGCGGATCTCTTCCTTGAGTCCCTTGCAAAGCTCAACCACTACCTCAAGGTGAGATTACATCAAGGTGATTGTGACACAGGATAAACGCACTCATTATATGCCAAAGTTACGTTTCGTCTCTTGTTTATTCCAATAAGAAATAAACTTTTGGGCTGCAGATTTTCTGGGCAAATTTCGGATTTGAGGAGATGCTTGGTGGGAGATTTTCACCTTGGCAGAGCAGCTGGAACAATGGCAACTCATTGGGGTCCTTGTGCGCTTTAAAAGAAATCAGTATCAATTCTTTTGCTGGCTTAAGATTAAAGATGCAAATTAAGCTACTTGCAGACTGCTCCACTCTTGATGATGGGGGGGGGGTACTTATCAGGAGGGGACATCTGCAGGGTCAAATATACTGGGGACAACTTAATTGCTCCGCTTTTGCAATGTTACATGAGTTTTACCTCAATATGAGTGTTCCCAGCACTGAACTCAAGCTCTGACCCATTAACAATAGCAATATCATTTTTCGGATTAACACACCTTCAGAATATCTAGACCTATTTCACTTTAGGATGAACAAACCTCCTGAATAACAAACCTTATTTCATTTGGAGTAACGAACTTTCAGGATAAGGAGTCACACTTACAGAATTTTGAGCTATAGGAAGAATGACCCTTAAGAATTTGTAACAAACCTTCTTTAATTTTTGGAATAACAGATCTGGGGAAAAGCAGATCTTCGGAATAACAAGCCCTTGAAATAACAAACTTTTAGAAAGACAAACCTTTTGAATTATGATCTGTAACCTATTTCTAAACCGTAACTTTTTATGCCTCCGCCACGAAGTGGTGCCGGAGGCATTATGTTTTCGGGTTGTCCGTCCGTACGTCCGTCAGCTTTCATTTACGCGACAACTTGAGTAATATTTACTGGAATTTTACCAAACTTGGTCCAAGTATGAAGTATGATGGGGCAATTATTTGATTAGATTTGGGGTGAAATCGGCTAAAGGTCAAAGGTCAAGGTCAAATCATGAAATTGTATCCGTTTACGCGATAACTCAAGACTGGATGGAGCAAATTTCACCCAACTTTGATGGAGGATGATGTATGATAGGACAATTACTTGATTAGTTTTTCAGTGAAATCAGACAGAGGTCAAAGGTCAAAGATCAAGGTCAAATCCTAAAATTTATCTGTTTATGTGATAACTCAAAACTGGATGAAGCAGCTTTCACCAAACTTGGTCCAAGGGTGATGTATGATGGAACAATTAGTTGAGTAGATTTTAGTGACATTGGCAAGAGGTCAAAGGTCAAAAGGTCAAGGTCAAATGCTACAAATATTGCAATTTCCTCCATATCTATGCAATGCCCAAAGGTATTTTCTTGAAACTTGGTGTGGACATGTACTACTGCGGAAAGATTCTGCAGAGAGAGTTTCATGTCATAAGGTCAAAGGTCAAAAGGTCAAAGGTTAGATGAAAATGTTGCAATATCACTTTTCTCGCAAATGGTTCAATGTATCTTCGTGGAATTTGGTACATACGCATGTACTGACTGGCAGGGATTATCTAGGGAATTTAGGGGTCATGGGTCAATAGTCAGGGGTCAAAGGTCAAGGTTAACTCCTCAAATTGTTACTATTTCCCTCATATACTAGTATATGCAATGCCTGCATTATTAGTTTCGAAACTTGATACATGCATTAACTAATGGAGAGTCTCCGGGATATTTCGAGCCAGAAGGTCAAAGGTCAAAGGTTAAGGGTCAAAGGCCAGGTTTCAATGCCCCCCCCCCCAAAAAAAAAAAAAAAAAAAAAAAAAAAAATCTATTTTGTACCGTCATTTACTCTCTTTCTTCATACCTTGGAAATTACCCAATGCATAAACTTACAAAAAGGGTCCGTCAGAATTCAAGTAAAAATTCTCAATTCCCCAAATATGTGTGCCTGCACTCTTAGAAAATTATAGCAAACCCACAAGACATTTCTGATAAACCTGTCATTTCAGTATTTTGCCAGTTATGTGAAACTGTCATGGATCACACATTGTGAAGACATTGTACTATACGCCTATTGGGAGAATCATGCATAATGGCGGAGGCATCAGTCGCCATAGCGACATTTCTAGTTATACATATGTTTTCAAACTACATGTAAGTATAAAAGTACAAACAACATTGTGCTGTCTCTAAAATGAAAAATTGAAACAAAATCAATGAGATATTATCACATTCAACTTTGCTTTTCAGCGTATGATGAGTATTCAATAAACAACATAAGATATACGCATGACTCGCATGCTCTCATCATATACTGTAGATGTTCAGTTATAACAAAATTTCATCTTAACGAATGTAAGCTGCCGGTTCGTGGGGACTTTGTTATAAAGGGAGTGCACTTTATTATAGACATGACTGATTTGGGATCCACAGTGACTATTCTTCATGATTGTCGTATCCCCGCGGCAGGCCTCCAAGAGCGAGATGACCGTGGTGGCCTTCCTCATCATGCCGACGAAGACTAACAACTTCAACGTGGAGTCGCTGCGCGGCCAGGCCATCTGCAAGCAGCTGAAGGAGACGGTGGCCGAGCTGCAGACCAAGATGGGGCAGAGGTTGTTTGAGACGGCGCTGAAGTAAGGAGGAGTCACGTTGATGCTAGGAGCAAGCTTTTGATTTATGATGCTAATCGTACGACGCGCTCATTAGGTGAACAATTTTGTTCTGTGCATGTGTGAGACGGCCGTTCCTAATCAAGCTCACGTCGTCCAGTTCAGGAGGAGGTGCATCATATCATTGGCATCGTGAATCAAAAGCTCGCTACTGCTCTGAGAAGGAAATGCGATTCAAAGATTTTGAATGATTACAGCAAATCCCTCATGTTACCTGATGATGATAATAACAACAGCATTGTACTTTTCTAGCTATTGAACCCAAAGAAACCCCTATAGCTCCGGATTACCATTACTGTCTCTCTATTAAAGTGCTTCACAACAATTATGGCATACCACTATCAATAGATTCTTCGTACAGGAGATATAGACATAAACAAAGTTTTTATAAACAAAGAACACAAAAGGAGAAGCCTTCCACAAAGACATACTTACATGTATTTACTCTTGAAAGAGGTTGCATTGCCAAGCATTGCATACCGAAACAAATGATTACTTGGCAAAGAGATATGTATTTCAGCCACTTGTTGAATAGCTAAAGAATTCGTCAGTGAATGTGTGGAGTTGAGTCTGATATTACTTCGTGTGTCCACAAAGGAGGCTCTTTGGAATATCCCTGATTATTGGGTGAATGTTGGCAGCCCTGCAATACTATGTAAGATGTAAATTGTATTTTCAGGGAGGGGTATTGAGACTGTTGAATATGTGTTAGGTGTCAGTCGATTGGTAGAAAACTGCTGCATACGCGGAATATTTCGTGAGGTTTTTATTTTTGCAAATTTCGCAAGTTGGGTCCTATTTGCGAATTTAAAGACACATGAAAATATTGACTATGATCCCGCTATGAATGTGACGTGCATATATACATTTCTCCTTTCAGTACAGTATTCCACAATCATGAATTTAATCATTCTTGAAATCGTCAGGAAGTCCTGATTCGCGAAAATTTAGACTTTCTAAATAGATGGCTTTTACAGTAATTCAATGGTTTGAGTGAATCCCTTTGCTGTTTCAGAGGGGAAGTCATCAAGGCGGAAAATTTGCTGCACTCAGAGGACCTGGTGAAACTGAAGCGCTGCATCTACGCCTCGCAGCGCCCCAACCTGCCGCCGATCTGCACGCACAACGTCCTCGACGACCACCTGGACCCCGTCCTGTGCAACATGCGACGACTGCAGCTGTTCAACAACAGGCACGACCGTGTCAAGGTATGAATGGCCTCTAACTTTCGGCATGAGATGATGACAAAAATCTGACATTTAACGTTGCGATCGTATCTAATGCTCTGCCACTGTTGTGTACTTTTCATTTGCTGTCATTTTGGATGGACTGACCTTTGGATTTAGTCTATGTGACCGCTAAATTTTATGTTTTTTTTTTTCTTGATTTTATGTTGGTAAGCAAGCAACTACAGAACTCAAAGCTTTAAGTCCCCTCCATAAGAATAGGCAAAGAAAATAAAGTGTCTTTACATAGGGGCACAACCACTGCTACAGACTTATTGGGTCCAGGAACCATAAGATTTGGAGTCTGTTTTCTTCACTACTAAGCCACAGTGCCTCCACTGCAAATTCTTCCACTTTTAGTTCTTTTAGTGTGCCATATGTTCTTACATTTTGTTATGAAATGATTTGCATTCATTCCTGTGTGAAAGGTCTCTCCTATTTGCTTTTGAAGACTCGTTGGCTCACATAAACTTGTGGAGCACCTAAAACTGCCCATATGCTGAGATTTTTTTCATGCTTCCCATTTGGTTAGTGCATTCATATTGTTGTCATTCTTCACATTGTGATGACTGATGCATGCACTCGTAAACACGAAATACATGTCATTATCATGCCAGTGCTGCCAAATCTGTTAGTTCTTCTGTCAATCCCTCGATCTCCACTCAGGTGATCTTCCACCCAGAGTTCCTGTCCTCCACCAACCCACTCTTTGCCTGTGACTACGAGGAGTTTGTCCGTGGGTGCCACCTGGGCGTCTTCCCGTCCTACTACGAGCCGTGGGGCTACACCCCTGGTAAGAGAAGAGTGGGCGTGGCAGTGTAGATATCAAGGGATGGGGTGGGGGGATGTGGTTGATGCAAGACGCTTAAGAAGGTAAAGGTGTAATTGTTTTGCAGTACCATGGAAATGAAATGATGCACCAAGAAAATTACAAGCAGGACTTGTTGGAGACAAGGGTCACA